>NC_051082.1:25617271-25917271 GCF_004664715.2 Peromyscus leucopus
CTCAAAAACAAACGACAACAACAAAGAACATATGGTTTCGACTACTTCAGTTATACATTTAAATACATATATGTAATTTAAAAATCACACTCAACGTACGTGTGTTCCCACCTGACAGCATATGTGCGGAGGTCAGAGGGTCATGTGTAGGAGTCAGCCTGGGATTGAACTCAGGATGTCAGGCTTGACGGCATGAACCTTTCACCCACTAAGCAAGCCATCCTGCCATCCCTTTCCATCTTATTTTTGGAGACAGGCTCCTTCTCTGAACCCAGAGCTCACTAACGCAGTCAGTTAGGCTAGCGGACCAGCAGGCTCCAGGGATCCTCGTTTCCAGCCTCCCACCACCGCGGTGTTACAGGAGGATGTCGCCGCCACCGTGCATAGCTTTTTACCCGGATACCGGGGTTCTGAAGTCAGGTTATCATGCTGGCAAAGGAAGGTACACTTTACCCACGGAGCCATCTCCCCAGCCCCAAATGGGAACTCCGGAACCTCCTGAGTGCTGGGGTCACAGGTGTGCACCACCACACCCAGGAAAGGCAGTGCTGGGGTGGAACCCACGGCTTTGTGGAGGCTGGGCAAGCGCTCTGTGGCTCCTCCTGGGGCTGCAGTAAAGAAAATA
The DNA here is from genome assembly GCF_004664715.2 of Peromyscus leucopus. Lineage (NCBI taxonomy): Eukaryota > Metazoa > Chordata > Mammalia > Rodentia > Cricetidae > Peromyscus > Peromyscus leucopus. The sequence goes on from NC_051082.1 coordinate 25,617,897, forward strand.
AGTGCTGTCCCCGGACACCACCAATCTAGTGTTCAGAAACTCGAGACTCCAGAGTATGGCATGGGGCACCTGAGCAGGTTGGTGTCTTGTCTGACTCGGTCCCTGGGTGGCTGCCGGGGCCACACCACCAAAAGCGTATGTGTAGCCAGAAAAATAAAGTTAACACTTTTTTTTTCCTTTTTCTTTTTTTTTTACTTATTTAAAAAGGCCTTGGTGGCAGGAATATAGTGTAAAAATCATTGGAAAAACTAAAAGGCATCGATACATATCCGAATATACTTTGTACATAAATTACATTTCCTTTAGTCTTTCTGAGTTGAGGTCCTGATTCGGCTCTGAGGTTTAATAATCAAGGGGACCTGGAAGGTGCGCGTTTAGTCCGGAATAGTCCACCATGTACACTGGCCACTGCTAGAGAGAGGGGGACAGAGGGACCAGGTTAGGACTGCAGGTGACATGAAGGAACTCCCAGAATAAACTAGCTCGCTTTCCTTGAGGGCGAACTCCAATGCTACTTATGACGCAGCCACTGAGGCCCAGGGAGGGCAAGAGACCTCTCTGAGGTCACACAGGTACAGCCTGGGGGGGGACGGACCTGTGTTCCAGGGGTTCAACATGTGGATCGGACACACCAGCGAGGGCTGAGTGAGCAGGCGCAGTAAACACCATATGCCAGCTTCACCCTACAGACACTGTCCCACCTCTCGGGGGAAGGAGAATTCAATGATAAAAATGACGGTAGCAGAAAATGCAAATTCTGGGCTTTTGGAAGTACCCAGGCCTGGCGGTGGTGGCGCACGCCTTTAATCCCAGCACTCGGGAGGCAAAGACAGGTGGATCTCTGTGAGTTCGGGGCCAGCCTGGTCTACATTGCTAGTCCAGGACAGGCTTCAACGCTACACAGAGAAACCTCGTCTTGAAAAACCAAAAAACCAAAAAAAAAAAAAAAAGTATCCAGAATGGAGTTGAAGGGGCACACAAAGGATCTAGAAATCCTAAAATCAGCCTCCCTTCTTTCCTCCTTTCCTTTCTGTTGAGACAGTCTCATGTAACCCAGGCTAGCCTCAAATTTCTCATGTCCTGAGGCTGACCTTGACTTCTGATCCTCCTGCTTCTACCTCTCCAGTGCTGGGATTACAGACGTACGCCACCAGGTCCAGTTTATGCAATGCTGGGGATCTAGCCCTTCATGCGCGCAAGGCAAGCATCCTGCTGACTGAGCCACACCCCCAGCCCCCTGGTTAGCAGTTTTCTTTTGAGACGGAGTCTCATATCGCCCAAGCTGGCCTTGAACCCCTGATCCTCCCCGTCTCCACTACTGGGACTACAGGCATACGCCACCACACCCAGTGCTTTACATAGGTTTTCCTCTGAATCAGGCAAGGGGCCAAACTCAGCAACATGGCCGACAGATGACGGAGGTTGAGTTCTGTCATGTGACCGTCTACCCTCTGGCTCCCGCTGTCCTCAGTTACACACATCGCTGGTAACACCCACACTTCAAGCCCTGCGCCGATTGATCGCACAGACCCCTCCATCTATCTCGTGGGCAAAGCCAGTGGGTGCGCCTGCACCTCTGAGGTTGGTGGAGTCCCTCTCAGGGCCCAGTGCCTCCCGGTTCCTGGAGCTGTGGGCGGCCCTGCCCGAGGGTGGGGCACAGGCCACACAGAACTGGGGTGAAGTTCGGATCTGCGTGACTTTACCACGAGGGAGATCTGGTTGGTGGATGCCACAGACTCTGGGTTAGAGGACGAGGATGAAGAGGAGGAAGAGGAGGAGACCGAGTTGCCTTCCGAGACCCGCTTTCTCTTGCGCTTGGGAATGTCTTTGGCTGGTGGAAGAAACAGTTGCTGAGGCCGGATGCTGGGGGCCATTCTGTGTCGGCCTCCTGAACTCCCTGGAGAAAGCCCTTGCTTTTAGATTTTTAGTGGTTTCTTTCTTTCTTTTTCTTTTTTCTTTTTTTTCTTTTTTTTTTTTTTTTTTTTATGTCCTGGGAATGGAACCCAGGGCTTTGTGTAGGTCGAACCATACTCCTAGGCCCTTACTGGGGGATTCTAGGCAGGTGCTGTTCCTCTGAGCTAAAGCTACATCCTTTCACAGCATCCCAGGCTCTGTGACTCTACCCACCAAGTGGCTGAGGCTCACTTGTCCAGCCTTAATCCCCAAGCAGGTCTAAGGACCAGGTGTCCCACTTCTGGCTCCTATTCACCTGCCTGCTTTGCTGGTAAAAATACCCCCTCACCTACCCAACAGGCTCAGTACAGGGATCTGGCTCCCCCAGATCATTCGATCTTCAGTAGGACTATCTTCCTACGACCTTCAAAAGCCCTAAGCTCCCTACCCACCTCCCACCAAAGTGTTTTGGTTTAGTTTGCTGAGACAGGGTCTCACGTAGTCTAGGCTGGCCTCCAAGTCACTGTGTAGCTGAACTTGGTCTTGATGCCTGATCCTCCTGCCTCCGCCCCCCTCCCCCCAGTCCCAGTCCCGGGATTAAAGGTGTGTGCCACTATACCCGATTTATGTAGTGCTAGGGAAATCATAACAGGACTTTGTGCATACTCTCCCACTGATCCACACCCAGCCTTACCTATTATTTTTATTATTATTATTATTAAGAAACATTTATTTATGTACGTGTATGTGGCACATGAATGGAGGTCAGAGGTCAGCTTGAAGGAGTTGCCTCAGTTTCTCCATCATGTGGGGTCTAGGGATTGAACTCAGGTCGTCAGGTTTAGCAGCAAGCACCTTTATCCCCTGAGCCACCCAAGGCCTGTGCCTGCCTTTTTTATCTTTGAAGGCAACAGACTGGTCCCCGGGAGGCAGAAGGCGGCCTCCCCGGCCTCTGACTCACCTGGCACCTTGGCATCATTGCAGACTTCTGCAAAAGGTCTGAAAAAGAGAGAGAAGCGAGGCCACAGTTAGGTGGTTCCCTCTCCTCACCCGCTCCTTGGGATTCGGGACACCGACTCTCCATAGCTGAGATGTAGCGGTTGTGGCTGCAGCCAGGTCAGTCCACGCTATAGTTTTACACCCTGAGTGTTGCCCAACGGTCCACGTGTTAAATGTGTGTCTGCACACTAGACCTTGACGAGGTGGGGCCTAGTGGGTGGGATAGGTCATGGTGGTCGTGTCCTCAGTGGGGATCCTGGGGCCATTGCTTCCTCCTCCCTCCCTCCCTCTCCCTCTCTCTTTCCTCTCCTCTCTCTGCTCCCTGGCTCTCGGGAGGTGAGCAGCACCTTCCACCATGCATATATATGCTCCTACCAAAACCAGGCTCAAGTGACCAGGGCACAAAAACCCTGAAATGCTTTTCCTTTTGAGACGGGGCCTGGCTCTGTAGCCAAGGCTGGCCCATCCTCCTCCTCCTGCCTCTCGGTTACTGGGATTATAGAAAAACGTTGGCACACCATTGTCCCTCAAATCTTTTTTTTCTCGTACTGTTTAAATCTGTTTTCATTACATTTATTTAATTGGTGTATGTATGTGTGCATGTGTGTCCAGCAGAGGTCAGAGGACGACTTGTGGGAGTCCAATCAGTTCACTCCTTTGATGATGTGAGTCCCAGGAAACCTTACTGAGGTTGTCAGGCTTGGGGGCAAGCACCTTTACCTGCTGTGTGAATGTGTGTGTGTGTGCCGCTGTGTGTGTGTGTGTGTGTATGTGTGTGCGCGCGCGTGCATGATGGTATGCATGTGTGTGGAGGGCATAGATCAATGCTGGGTATCTTTCTCAGTTACCTTCCACATTATTTTTATTCTAAAGAATTATTTATTTAGCCAGGTGGTGGTGGCGGTGGCGGCGGCAGGCACTTTAATCCCAGCACTCAGGAGGCAGAGGCAGGTGGATCTCTGTGAGTTTGAGGCCAGCCTGGACTACAGAGTGAGTTCCAGGACAGGCACCAAAACTACACAGAGAAACCCTGTCTCGGAAAAAAAAAAAATAAATAAATAAATAAATAATTTATTTACTTACATGTGTGTATACAGGTGTGCAAGCCTGTGTGCACAGGAGGAGGCCAGAAGAGAGGGTACTGGGTGTCTTTCTTTACCGTTCTCCACCTATTCCTTTGAGGCACAGTCTCTCCCTGAAGCTGGCACTAGTGTTTTCTCACTAGGCCTGAAGCCAGCAAACTCCAGAGACCACCCTGACTCAACCCTCCTCGTGGGGCCACAGGCATGCACGAGAAGCCCCACGTGTTACGTGGGCACTGAAATCTAAGCTCCAGCTCTCATGATTACGGAGCAAACATTCCTGCCTGCTGAGCCATCTCTCTAGCCTCCGTGTTCTATTTTTAGGCAGAATTTCTCACTGATTTGGCTAGCCTGGAGGGCCCGTGTGCCCCAGGAATCCTCCTGCTTTTACCTTCCCTGTGGTGGGATTACAGGTGCGTGCTGTGGGCCCAGGAGACCCGAACTTAGGTCTTCACGCTTGTATGACAAACATTTTTGTACTAATTGTGACTCTTCCCAGCTCCTACCTCAAACTTTAAAAATGATTTATTTTATTGTATGAGTTTCTGCATGCACATGTGTATGTATATGTGTACCATGTTTGTGCACAGTGTCCAAGGAAGTCAGAGGAAGGTATCGGATCCCCTGGAAATGGAATTAGGCATGGTTTGAGCCACCATGTGGATGCTGAGAATGGAGCCTGGGTCCTCTGCAAGAGCAACATGTGCTCTAAACTGCTGAGCCATCTCTTCAGCCTTGTCCTAAAACGTCTTGAGTACAGAGAGGATACTCAAGAAATTCTGAATTGTGGGCTGGGTAAATTAGCTCAGGCCTGTAATCCCAGCATCTAGGAGGTGGAAGCAGGAATATTAGGAATTCAAGGTCAGCCTCGACTACATAGTGTGTTCCAGGCCAGCCTGGGCTACTTGAGACTCTGTCTCAAAACAACAACAAAAAATTGGAGTTGGTTTTCTGACTCAGGGTTCTCTCTCTCCGACCCCTGGCTGAGCCTGCTGATGGTGTCCTGGGCCAGGGTGGTACCCTCTCCTCCCCCACAGCTCTTGCCCTGTGGCACTCACTGGAGCTGGTTGATGATAACCATCCGTACATGCTCCCTGGCCTTCAGGATCTTCTCCAGCCGATGGATGTCGTAGGTGTTGGGGTTCCGGAAGGGGATGTCATCCGGGAGCCTTTCACCTCCACAGCATCTGGGCTGTCCCGGATCAGTTTGTAAGGGACCAACACAGGCCGATTCAGTCCCAGGGCCTCTCCTAGAGAGCACAGGTCAGAACCAGAGAGAGAGAGATGCCCTCATGTCAAAAGGTGAAACACTCTAGGGAGAGGATCGTGACTCTGACAGCCCAACTCAGCAACCATCCCACCCCAGGGTCAGCATATTGATCATCCACATACGTAAGGATAGTTCATATTGATCACCCACGGGTTCCAGGACTACCTAAGAGACAGACATAGCTCTGGGCACATCTCTATGTGAGGAAGTTTCTAGATTGGGTTAACCCACTCTACATGAGGGTGGCACCATCTCAGAGGCTGGGGTCCAGAACTGAATTAAAATGGACAAAGTGAGCTGGCCACCAGCATTGGTCTCTCTCTGCTCCCCTGCAGACTGCAGACGTGACCAACTGCCTCACGTCCTTGCCCTATGGACTAGTGTTAATCTGTGACCCAAAATAAACCCTACCTTCCTTAAGTGGGGTATGTTGTCCCAGCAATTAGAAAAAAGTAGCTAACACATCCGTCACTGTGGTCACGCAAGCTGCCCTGACGACCCACCCCGGCCACCCAGGGGCACTGACCGTATTTCTCATTGAAGAGCTCCTTCACCTGCTCCCGGAGGATCACCTTCTCCCCGAGCCTGTTGGCGTCATCCTCGTCTGCAGGGAGACAATCGGACTATAGGTCTGGCACACGCTGCTCCCGTGTGGCCCTGGCCTGCTGGGCAGACTCTCCAGAGACTGCCTTCTCTACTGAGGCCGCTTTGGTCTCATGAGTGTATCCACCCACTCACCTCCCATTCATCCATCTACATATCCACCCACTCACCTCCCATTCATCCATCTACATATCCACCCACTCACCTCCCATTCATCCATCCACACACCCACCACTCACCTCCCATTCATCCATCCACACACCCACCCACTCACCTCCTATTCATCCATCCACACACCCACCACTCACCTCCTATTCATCCATCCACACACCCACCACTCACCTCCCATTCATCCACCCACACACCCACCGCTCACCTCCCATTCATCCATCTACATACCAACTCATCCTTCCATCCACCTGAATTTTCCAAGCAGCACCTCTACCACAGGACAGGCACAGAGCACCCCAAAAGGAGCTAACAGTGTAGCGGATACTAGTTATAGCCCCCAGAAACAGTGTGACGGGACACTCTTTCAAACCCACTGCGTTAGCCTGAAAATTAACCATGTTTGTCTTAAGGAACACATGTGTGTGTATACACACACACACACACACACACACACACACACACACACACACGCTCGTAGAAGCCATGATATCTGGCTTGGCAGCCATGTTGGGCTGTTACGTTGCCCCATCTCAGGGTGAGGTTCAAGGGCCTGGACTGGAACAGGCTGCCTCCTGCAGGAAGCAGGGGCCGTTCTTAGGAGTATGTGGTGTGCAGAGACAGCAAGTTACGAGGGACAAAAAGCCGTATCCTCCCTCCTGCCTATGGCTCGCACACTACTACCTCCCTTTTTATGGATAACAAGACTGAAAACAGGAACATAGAATAACCACCACCAAATCCAAGTCCATTGGCTTTTATTTTCTGTTTTCAGCTGGGCCTCAATCTCAGGATCCTCCTGCCCCAGCTTTCCTAGTGCTGGTCGTGTTCCCTACCACACCTGGAGTGGAAGATTTGTGGTTTTGTTTTTAATTACATGTATTTATGTGTGAGCAAGTGCACACGTGGAGGTCAGAGGTCAACTTGCAGGAGTTGGTTCTCCCTTCCGCCATGCCGGTCCTGGAGATCGAACTCAGGTCATGAGGCTTGGCAGCAAGCGCCTTACCCCTGAGCCATCTTTCCAGGCCCAGGGTTTTTGCTTTTTTAATTAATTCATTTTGTATGAATTAATTAAATGAGTAATTAATTAATGAATTTGTATATATGAATACACGTGGATCGTGGCATTTCAAGTGGAGGTCATGCCGGGCAGTGGTGGCTCACATCTTTAACCCAGCACTCGGGAGGCAGAGGCAGGCGGATCTTTGTGAGTTCGAGGCCAGCCTGGTCTACAGAGCGAGATCCAGGAAAGGCTCCAAAGCTACACAGAGAAACCCTATCTGGAAAAAAACAAAAACAAACAAACAAAAAAGCTGGATGCAGACACCACACCTTCTCTGCTCTGCTCCCCTCTCCCTCCACCCCACCATTTTTCTCTCTCTCCAGGCCTGGCTCCCCCCCCCCCTAATAAAGCTCTGAAAACTAACACTGGGTTCTTTCGTGACCGCGACCTTTCAGCGGTAACCAGTGCCGCCACCAGCGCCATTTATCATCCTTTCAAGTGGTCTTCAGAAGTTAATTTTTGTGTGTTTGTATTCATGCCTTTATGCCTGGGGAGCCCTTCCTTGGGACGCTTATCTTTGGAGAGGCTCTCCTTTGGAACTGGCCAAGTAGGTTGGGCTGGCGGGCTGGCTAGTGAGCACCAGGGATCTACTTGTCTCTGCTCCCCAGAGCTGGGACTATTTTTAGTGGATGCCACCCTAGCTGTCCTTTTTTCTGTGGGTGTGCCGATTTGCTGGATGACTCATCCCCTGAGCCCCTCTGCTTCGTACATTTACATAAGGGTTTCTGGAATCTTACAGAAAGTTCCAGGGCTCCCTCAACTTCACGAGGTGGCAGAGCCTCTTAATTATGAACCCGGGAACACAGGAAGTTCCTTTCCAGCCACATGTGGGGTGCAGGACTTGAGATCTTTAACCCATTCAGGTGCAGGGTGGGTCACAGTGGCCCTGGCTGAGTTTCCATAGACCAGGAAATGGTCAGGGCCTCCCAGACACCCTGTGGCTCCGTGGCCCCTTTTGGAATAAAGGAGGAAGCACAGCGCCAGATCTGGGCCCAGGAGTAGGACATCTGGCCAGAGTCCTCTCTGCCCCACCCTGGCAGCGGTCAGCACTTCCCAGGAAGACAGGAAGGCAGGCAGTCATTACTGCAGCCACATTAACAGAGAACATTAACGGAGGAAGCATGGCTGGGGCTGGAATTGTGGCGTCTTGGGATACCGAGACAGGACAGTATTATTTCAGCTCTCCAGACCAAGACGGAGCTGGAAGGGCGGGAAAGGGGGAAGGCAGGAGGGCTGGAGCCAGGAAAATATCCCTCCAGCCTCAGGGAATCAAGTACAGAAGGGCAGAGGGGCCCTGAACGAATGGCCTCCAGACAGTAAGTCAACCTACCTCAAAACTGTAGATTGTCAGGTGCCCTGTCCCAGACCACAGAGAGTAAGTCAGTTGTTAACTTGTCCAACATCACAGAGAGTGAGTTAACTTATCTATGATCATACACAGTGAGCTAACTTGTCCAAGACTACAGAGTCAATTAACTCATGTAAGATCATAGATGTAAGTTAACTTACTTAACATCGAAGATCGTAGTTCAGAAATGGTAAACTTGGTTCCTAAATGGGCAAATAAGACCATTCCCTTGCCTTGCTCCTTGCTTGTCAATATCAACCCCAGACTGGCTCCCAGGCCTGTCTCAGGTCCCCTTCTCCCCGAAGCTCTCCACAGTTTGAAGGTGACAGGAGATGGCACTAAGGGGGCTTCTGCCACCTATGTGTGGCAGGCCCTTCTCCACAGCTGAGCATCTCAACCTGGGCCTCAGACGATGCTAGAGAAACGGTAAAAAACTTTCCTCACTGATACACTGACGTTAGAAAAGATTTACCAATCAACTTGCGTAGAAAATATTGTTGGCCGGCCCGGTGGTGGAACTCGGGAGGCAGAGGCAGGTGGATCTCTGTGAGTTCGAGGCCAGTCTGGCCTACAGACTGAGTTCCTGACAGCAGAACTACACAGAGAAACCCTGTCTCCAATAACAACAATAAAGAGGGCTGGAGAGGTGGCTCATAGGTTAAGAGCACTGGCTGCTCTTCCAGAGGACCCGGGTTCAATTCCCAGCACCCACGTGGCAGCTCACAACTATCTGTGACTCCAAGATCTGACAACCTTATACAAACATACAGGCAGGCAAAACACCAGCACACCTAAAAATAAATAAATAAATAAATAAATAATAAATAACAAATAATAAATAAATAAATAATTTTAAAAAGCAAGCAAAAATTAAGTTATATAAAAGTAAAATTCAGCTAAAGGAGTACTGCCAGACCAAAACATAAAACACATTTAATTGCTCCAGGTGTAACTGGGCCAGGGGTGGAGGGGAACAAGGGGACACGGGACAGGACGGGGACAGGGACAGACTGGAAAGCAATTTAGAGATGAACATGAGTGTAAGAATAGGAAGTGATAGCTTAAACCTACATAAAGCCACAAGAGATTTCTGTTCTGGGTTTCTCTTTGGGAGCACGCTATTATTAAAGAGTTTTAATTTTTTCCCCCTCTTATTCTCCAAGTGATTGGAATAAATTCTCACTGGGGTGGGGTGGGGCTTAATCTGCCATAACAATTTCTTGAAATTGAACCTGAACTGGGAAGTCGACTGTGAGGTGTCCTAGATTAAACTGGGGCTGCTGAGAATTTGGCTCTAGCTCCCTGGGGTGCTCAGGTTTCTGGGCAGCAGGGACCAGCACACAAAGGCTCCCCAGGCATGCTGTCCGCAAGGTCTAATCCGGCTGGAGATCCAGCCTTTCTGAGCCTCTGAGACCCACCTGGCCTTGGCCATGGGCTGCAGGTTGGAGAGAAGGCAATCCTTCCTGGGTTTTTTGTTTTTGTTTTCCAAGACAGGGTTTCTCTGTTTATTCCTGCTGTCCTGGAGCTAGATCTATAGACTGGGCTGGCCTTGAACTCAGAGAGATCCACCTGCCTCTGCCTCTGCCTCTGCCTCCTGAGTGCTGGGATTTAAAGGCATGAACTGCCACCGCTCCGCTAGTTCTTCCTGTTTTATAGATAAGGACACTGATGCTCAAAAGAGCTGAACCTGGCTTGCTGGAGTCACACAAGAAGCTGGCAGCTGTGCTCTGCCTGTGGGGACCCCAATGCACCCATTTTTTCCTTGAGAGTGTGCTGAAGCTGCACCTGGGGTCAGAGGAAACGATGATGACGATACACGTGCGTGCGCCAAGTGTCTGTGGGTGTCTGCGGTGGCCAGAAGTGAGCACTGGATTTTTGGTGCTGGAGTTACAGGCACCTGTGAGCCACCCGATATAGTCGCTAAGCAGTGACCTCAGGCCTTCTGGAAAAGCAGCCAACACACGTAACCTCTGAGTCATCGCTCAAGTCCTCATTGTTCAGTTTTAAGACAAGGCCTCTTATAGCCCAGGCTAGTCCCAAGCTTCCTATGTAACTGAAGCTGGCCTTGAACTCCTTCCAGAAGCTAGGATAACAGACAGATGTCCACCGTGACACCCTGTGACTGGCTGTTTGGAAGCTCTTAACTGGACAGCAAAGGGAAGTGGGACTGGTCCTGTCAGGTACTGTGACGTGGGAACAGCTCTTCTCTTCCTCCTTTGCAGCAAACCCTGCAGGGAATATTCTCTTTGGTAAGTGGCTGACTACCTACCCTTGGCTTGAATGCCTCCAGTGACGGGGAGTTCATTACCTCCAAAGCCCGCCCCCATAGATCCGAAGATCCAGGCTTTTAGACAAGCGTCACCTCCATCTTCCATCTCTTTCACCACCTTCTTCACGGCCACTCCATCCCCTTCTAGATCTTAATTCCTCTCTCTCTCTGGGCCCACCACCTGGGACCAGCTTTACCTTCTCTGCAGTCTACCCGCCCCAGCCGGAAGCATGGCTACCAGAAAAGGCAAATCTGACATCATTTGGAAAACAAAACTCTGATGCCTGAAAATAAAACTCAAACCACACCACACCAGACCCGGCCGCATGGACCTGTATAACCCCAGCTACTTGGGAGAAAGAGGAGGAGGAGGACTGTAAATTCAAGGCCAGCCTGGGCTACATAATGAGACATTGTCAAAGACAGACAGCTGGATGGATGGGCAGACATATAGACAGACAGACAGCTGGCTAGGGATGTAACTCTATTGGTAGAGTGCTTGCCTAGCATGCATGAAGCTCTGGGTTGCATCCCCAGAACTGCACAAAACGGCATTGTATAGAGAGGACAGACTTGTAATCCCAGCACTTTGGAAGTCACATGGAGGCTGGAGTGTCAGAGTTCAAGGTCATCCTTGATGCCCAGCAAGTTCAAGGCCAGCCTGGGTTACCTGGGACACTTTGTTTCAAACAATAACAAACCTAAGAGTGGGAAGGCTGGGTTCACGGCTTCCTCCTCACCCTGACCTGGAGAATGTCACCTCCCCAGGCTGGCAGCTACACCCTACCCTCCAGATGTGAGTGATTGGTCACTGGGGAGAAAGACTCCACCTGTAGGTGGCCACTGTCTGGATTTGTGGAAACCAATCTGTACCCATTTTTGGAGGACCTCGACTGTGCTCACTGTTCACATGTGTGTATAGATCCCTCTTCCTCCCTGCCCCCACAATACACTTATTATTCTCTCTCTTAGAAACTCTCAGTGTTCCGGCCAGTCCTCTGGGATGATGCCTCCAACAGTCCTTCCCCACAGGGACCTCTGCTCCCCAGCTGGGGGACCCTTCCCGACAGAAGGGACTGCACCTGCTCCCAGCACCTTTCTTGACGCAAGCTAAACTCAGCTGAGAAAATGCCTCTCTCAGATTGCCTGTAGGACATCTTCTTAATCAGTGATTGATGCGGGAGGGCTCAGACCCATCGTGGGTGGGACCACCCCTGGGCACGTAGTTGTGGGGTGTATAAGAAAGCAGGCTGAGCAAGCCATGGAGGGAAAGCCAGTGAACAGCGCTCCCCCATGGCCTCTGCATCAGCTCCTGCCTCCAGGTTTCTGCTCTAACTTCCCTCGGTGGCACTGTGAGTTCTAAGCTGAAATAAAACCCTTTCTTCCCCAAGGTGTTTTTATCACAGCAACCGAAACCCTCAGACAAGAGTGGACCAGTCTGACAGAGTGGTACATGTCTGTAATTCCAGCACTGTGACGTGTGGGCAGGGGGATCCTAAGTTTAAGAAGATTCTCAGCTAACCGTCAAGTTCCTTCTGGCCTGGTCTATAATAAGACACCACCTTAAAACACAAACTGTTATGGGCTGGGGGTGGGGTGTAGAGAGACGGCCCAGCGGTTAACAGTGATGGTTGATCTTGCAGAAGACCAGGGTTCGGTTCCCAGCACCCACACAGTGGTTCACAACCATCTATAACTCCAGTTCCCTGACCTCCACAGACACGAGGCACACACGTACAGGGAAAACAGTCAGACACATAAAAAAATATTAAAAAAATAACAGCAGCAGCAGCAGCAACAAACAAAAAGTCAGGGCTGAGGAGATCAGCTCAGTCGGTAAAGTGCTTGTCCTGAAAACACAGACCTGAATTTGAGCCCCACAGCCTTCGTAAAAAGCAGAACCCGGAGCCAGCCAAACAACTCAGCAGGTAGACACTTGCCTCTAAGCCTGAAGACCTGAATATGTATGTGCGCGTGCGCGCACGCACACACACACACACACACACACACACACACACACACACACACACTTTACACATACAGTATACACACTACACTCAGACACGACACACTGAACATTTATACATACTATACACACACACACACACACACACTCCACATACACTCACACACTCAAAATTCTAACACCAAACCGAAAAACAAACCGCCAACAAGTAAACCAGTTTCAAACTGGGAGTTTAAAAAGATTGTTGACCGGACCCATGTGATTGCACACAGTGGCCATGAGGGGGCGACAAAGAGGCACTCAGCAGGATCAGATTTAATTTAGCACAGTGGATGGGGGTAGGGGGTAAGTTCAACCTGGATCCTCCCCAAAGCAGGGTAAGACCTCCTTTCAGATCTCAGCCAGACCACGCAAATGCTCTGTGACTGTGAGGAATTTTCTTAACCTCTCTGAGTCTGTTTCCTCTTGTGAGAAGTTAACCAACCCCAGAGTGGCGGCACACAACTATAACCTCAACATTCCGGAGGCTGAGGCAGGAGGATCGTGAGTTTGAGGCCAGTGTAGGATACATATCAAGACTCTCTCCCCAAAAACGAGTGGGGTACGGGGGGAGGGGCAGGGAGAGACCCGGGGGGCTACAGTGGGTTGGATGACGGATAGGCTCACTGGGTTTCTATGGGGCTGGAGCGGTTCAGCCACACTTCCTGACCCACTGAGGGACAGGAGCACCACTCGGGAAAGGACATCCGCTCAGGCAGTCATTTGTGCCAGGGTTGGCCACTGGCTAGGGTCTGACTTTAGGCTATCAGCCTGGAGCCAAGAGACCTGCATTCACAGATGAACTCAGGAGCTGAAGGTGGGCGGTGGGGGTGGGGTGGGAGTCTGCTATGGGACCAGGGTCAGCTCTAAGTAAGGGACTTTCTGGAACTCTCACCGGTGGGAAGGTAACCCTGTCTTAAGTCTCCAGCTCCCTTCCTAAGGAAGCACTCACTTCCCCCCAGGGCTCTCTCCATTGTGGGCACAGGATCCTAGAGTCCACCCAGGGGTACAGAGGTGTAGAGGGTACAGAGGCAGAGGCTTTTTTCTTTGTTTTAAAATTCTTTTTAAGATAGGGTCTTGGGGGTAGGGACACAGCATAAGTTCCAGACTAGCATGCACGAGGCTCTGGGTCCAGCCCCAGCACCACGTAAACTAGATATGGTGAAGTATGTGTAATCTTAGCCAACTTGACTGAGCCTTGGCCCAGCCCCTCACTGGGGATTCTAGGCAGAGGCTCTACCACTGAGTCACACCCCAGCCCCTCACTGGGGGATTCTAGGCAGGTGCTCTACCACTGAGTCACACCCCAGCCCCTCACTGGGGGATTCTAGGCAGGTGCTCTACCACTGAGCCACACCCCAGCCCCTCACTGGGGAATCCATAGGCACTCTTCTCTCTCTCTCTCTCTCTCTCTCTCTCTCTCTCTCTCTCTCTCTCTCTCTCTCTCCCTTTCTTTTTTTTTGAGACAGGGTCTCTCTGTGTAGTCCTGGCTGTCCTGGGATTCACTCTGTAGACCAGGCAAACCCACCAGAGACCCACCTGACTCTGCCTCCTGCTGCTGGGGTTAAAGGTTACACTACTACACTCAGCTTTTTTCTTTTGAGCCCATCTCTCACTGGCCTGGGAGCTTGCTCAATTCTCCATCTCTCTGACACGAGGATTATAAGTGTGTGCCATTACACGTGGTTTCTGTGGGTCCCAGGGATCAAATTCAGATCCAACAGCCAGCCAGTCATTTTTTTTTTTTTTTTTTTGGAGACGGGGTTTCTCTATGGCCTCAAACTCACAGAGATCCACCTGGCTCTGCCTTTTGAGTGCCGGGATTAAAGGCGTGCGCCACCGCCGCCCGGCTCCAACAGCTGGTCCTTTATAGACTGTTTTATCTTCCCAGCACCCTCACCCCTCGCACCAAGCCCCCTGCCCCCTAGGACAACACTTGCCATGGATTTCCTCCATGCCCTGAGTTAGCCAGGTCCCTTAGAGGTCAGGGGGACCCTGACTCTGCTGCATTCTCTGACCGGGCGAGCCTTGTGGCTTCATTGCTATCTCTCTGCTCCAGGACCAGGGCATCTGCAGCCTTTCCCCACCAACCTGGGGCGGACGAACCGGGAGGTGTGGGAACCGCAGGTCAGTATCCCAGGTCCCACTCCGGAGCCAGGCAGTGGTGCCCATGGTAGACTTGGCTTTGCACTCCCAGAACTGGGCAAGGACCCCCGCCCTACCCCGCCAACACCGAGTGCCTCCCAAACACACAGAATACCACTTACCGGGCTTTGGGATGAGTCCCTGGAAGGGCCTGCAGGGGAAACAGAAGTGGAGTTTCAGGGAAAAGGCTCCAGGGACAAGACTACCACCAGATACACGACGGCGACACAAGCTTGCCGAGGAATTGGCAACAAATGCCTAGGGCCCATTTCACAGATTAATGTTTGATTCTTTCAGAGAGGAGCTCTTGTATCCTGGGCTAGTCTTGAACTCTCTCTGTTATGGCCAAGGAGGACCCGGAACTTCTGATCCTCCTGTCTCTACCTCCTGAGTGCGGAGATTACAGCGGTGCACCACTCAGCCTGGTTTATGTGGTGTGGGTCAGGGCTTCATGCACGCTGTATACACCCGAAACCAACCAAGCCCCATTCCCTGCTCTTCTCCTTCCTTCCTGTCCTTTTTGAGAAGGGGTCTCATATAACCTAGGCTAACTTAACTTATAACCCTCTTGGCTCCGCTTCCCGAGTGCTGGGATGAGAAGCATGTTTTGGGATCTGTACCATTTGTGTATGTGAGGTGGGCACCTTTGCATGCATGCAGAGGGTGACTTCAAGTATCTTCCTCAATCATCCTGTATCTTTTTCTTTTTCTTTCTTTCTTTTTTTTTTGGTTTTTCGAGACAGGGTTTCTCTGTGTAGCTTTGCGCCTTTTCTGGAACTCACTTGGTAGACCAGGCTGGCCTCAAACTCACAGAGATCCGCCTGGCTCTGCCTCCCGAGTGCTGGGATTAAAGGCGTGCGCCACCACCTCCCGGTTCTGTATCTTTTTTTCTTTTCTTTTCCTTTTTAATTTAAGGGAAGGTTTCCCACCTAGTTAAGCAAGCCTCTGGAATCTTCTCATCTCTTTTCCTAAAACTAGTGCTGGGGTTACAGGTACATGGGAGCATGCCCACATTTTTATACGGATGCTGAGGATCCAAACTCAGGTCCCTCAGGCTTGTTCAGGAAACACTTCCCCACCACACCAGCTCCCAAGCCCCAGACTCCACATTACAATAAGACGCCCAGGCCATGTGTGTACACAGAATTTTTGCTTTCTCAGGGGGCTGCTGCAGGGCATACAGTTAGAAGGGTGGTCAGTCACTGTGTGGAAGCTCCTGGATCCCGTCTGGTCTTTAGTTCCTCTGTATCACCCTGCAGTGGTTTGAAAGAAAATGGCCCCCAGAGGGAGTGGCACTATTAGGAGGTGTGGCCTTGTCGGAGGAAGTGTGTCGCTGTGGGGGTGGGCTTTGAGGTCTTTGGCTTAAACTTTGTTCAATGTCTCAGTTGACTTTCTGTTGCCTGCAAGATGTAGAACTCTCAGGTACCTCTCCAGTTCCACACCTGTCTACCCACACCACCATGATGATCATGGACTGAACCTCTGAAACTGTGAGTCCCCACCACCATTAAATATTTCTTTGTAAGAGTTGCCGTGGTCATGGTGTCTTTTTTTTTTTTTAAAGAAAGATTTATTTATTTATTTATTTATTTATTTATTTATTTATTTATTTATTTATTATGTATCCAGTGTTCTGCCTGCATGTATGCCTGCAGGCCAGAAGAGGGCACCAGATCTCATTATAGATAGTTTTGAGCCACCTTGTGGTTGCTGGGAATTGAACTCAGGACCTTTGGAAGGGCAGCTAGTGCTCTTAACCACTGAGCCACCTCTACAGCTTGGTGTCTCTTCTAAAAACCTGGGGTTGGGGATTTAGCTCAGTGGTAGAGCCCTGGGTTCGGTCTTCAGCTCCGGAAAATAAAAAACAAAAACAAAAACCAACCCTAAGACACATCCTTACTGCAGGAATTTCTGGAGCGGGCTCCCGATCCCAGCCAGTCCAGCCTCAACCCCTCCCCTTCCTCATCAAGTACCTGGTGACTGTGAACTTGATCTTGTCAGCCACAGAGAGGATCCTTTCCAGGTTCTGGGAGCCAAAGGTGCAGGGTTTGCGGAATGGGATCCCGGGAGGCAGGCCCTCGATGATGACGGAGCCCGGGTTGCTTTTGATTCGTTTGTAGGGTACCTGCACTGGGTATTTGATGCCCAAGGCTTCACCTGGGTGCGAGAAGGACAGTTGGGCCAGTTAAGGGGAAGCGGTGTAGCAGGGTGTGTGGCGCAATATGGGAGCGTCTCTCCCCGTGGGCACAGGGCCCTTTTGTGGAAGCGTGTAGAGACCAGCGATTCTCAACCTTCCTAACGCCGCGGCCCTTCAATACAGTTCCTCATGTTGTGGTGACCCGCCCCCCCAACCATAACAGTATTTCATTGCTACTGTGTGGTGGTTTGAAAGAAAACGCCCCCCCCCCCCGCAGGGAGCGTCACTATTAGGTGTGGGCTTCTTGGAGGAAGTGTGTCACTGTGGGGTCGGGCTTTGAGGTCTTTTTCTCAAGCTCCACTCAGTGTGACAATCAGTTGACTTCCTGTTGCCTCTCAGTCAAGATGTAGCACTCTCAGCTCCACCACCACGTCTGCCTGCCCGCCACCACGCTCCATGATCATAATGGACTGAACCTCGGAAACTGTAAGTGAGCCACCCTCAATGAAACGTTTTCCTTCTAAGAGTTGCCGTGGTCATGGTGTCTCTTCACAGCAATAGTAAACCCTAACTAAGACACTACTTCAGAATTGTAATCTTGCTACTGGTATGAACTGTAATGTAAATATCTGATATGCAGGATATCTGATACTGGACCTCTACAGGGTTGTGACCCACAGGTTGAGAACCACTTCTGGAGAAGCTGGGGAAACTAGCGTGTGTGTTGTGCGCGGAGTTTCTGGTGTGAATCCATGCTAGGTGGAGTGCAGAGCAGGTACGTGTGGTTCCAGGTGCTGGCTCTGGCGGCACACTGAATACTTCTCAGACTCTAGACTGTGCTTCCTGCTTGTATGCCTGCAGGCCAGAAGAGGGCACCAGATCTCATTGTAGATGGTTGTGAGCCACCACGCGGTTGCTGGGAATTGAACTCGGAACCTTTGGAAGAACAGCCAGTGCTCTTAACCACTGAGCCATCTCTCCAGCCTGGTGTCTCTTATAAAAAACCCTAAGACATTCTCTGGCTGCTTCCAGGATGGGAACTCTGAAACATCTGCTTTTCCCCAGCCTGTGGTTGTCAGATTCACAGTCAGGACCCACATGGGATGAATGAGTATGTTCCACTCAGCAGTAAGGAAGGTAGACAAAGCCAGACAGGATGCTTTCCTGACATGAGGGACCACTGTCTACCCGCTCTCAGGCCCCTTCCCTTCTTTCTTTCCCTCAATTTCTTCTGAGACAGAGTCTTATTGTGTAGCCTTGGCTGCCCTGGGACTCCCTATGTAGACCAGGCTAGCCTCAAACAGAGATCCACCAGCCTCTGTCTCCCAAGTGCTAGGATTAAAGGTATGCGCCACCACCTCCGGGCTCTTTCTTGTTATAAGTCTGTTTCTTTCTTTTTAGTTTTTCAAGACAGGGCTTCTCTGTGTAGCCTTGCCTGTCCTAAAACTCACTCAGTAGATCAGGCTGGCCTCGAATTTACAGAGATCTACCTGCCCCTGCCTCCTGAGTGCTGGGATTAAAGGCCTCATCTATTGATTGAGTTCCAGGGCAGCCAAAGCTGTTACACAGAGAAACCCTGTCTCAAAAAAAAAAAAAAAAAAAAAAAAAACCAAAACCAAAAAAAAAAAAAAAAAAAAAAAAAAAAAAAAAAAAAAAAAAAGCCATCTCTTTTTAAAGTTGGTTTGGTTTTTTGTTTTTGGAGCCAGGGTCTCATGTAACTCAGGCAACATTCTATGTAACTGAGATGGGAACTTCTGACCCTCCTGCCTCTACCTCCCAAGTGCTGGGATGATAGGAGTGTCTGCCACCATACCCAGTTTATGCTGTGCCATGGACTGAACCCAGGGCTTCTTCACACACGCTCAGCAAGGAGTCTGCCCATTGAGCCACACCCCAGTCTCTATCACATTTTATTTGTGTGTGTGTGTGTGTGTGTGTGTGTGTGTGTGTGAGCACCTGTGTGCACAGCCCGTGGTGAGGGGAAGAGGGTCAATTGCAGTGGTTTGGCACACTATGCGGGTGCCAGGAATCAAACTCTGGTCATCATTAATCATGGTTCATGATTAAATACCTAACTGGCAGCCACCACTCTTACCCCGTAGGCCAGCTCACCGGCGAGTGCTCACACACCTTTTCTATCTGTCTCTCAACCACATCCACAGTCTGCAGTTCCCGCTGCCATGAAACTCGGAGCAATCCTCCTGCTCCAACTTCCCAAGGGATGAGATGACAGGTGTGTGCCACCCACGCATCCTACCCCGTGTCTGTTTTCTGTGACACCGTGTCCCCAGTGCGTGGCATACGGCAGATGCTCAAGGAAACGGATGAGAGCTGGTGAGGGGACTCCGCACGCACAGGTGGCTGCCA
This sequence comes from Peromyscus leucopus, assembly GCF_004664715.2. Lineage (NCBI taxonomy): Eukaryota > Metazoa > Chordata > Mammalia > Rodentia > Cricetidae > Peromyscus > Peromyscus leucopus. The sequence continues at coordinate 25,637,246 of NC_051082.1, forward strand.
CCAAGCCTGGCAGACTGAGTTTGATTCCCAGGACCCCCACAGTAGGACAAAACAACCGATTCCTCCAAGTCTGATTACCACGTTTCTGCTGGGGGGTATGTGCGCACCCCCACACCCCTCCATACACACAATAAATAAATAATTAAAAGGAAAAAAAGTAGAGAAAAGAAATACCTAAAATATAGATCAACCTCTCTGCCCAACAGGCAGGGAGCTGCCCGGTTCTCCCCGACCTGACCCCTGCCTGTAACTCACCGTATTTCTTGTTAAACAGATCTTGGACTTGTTCCCTAAGCGTGTTAGCGATGTCGATCCGCGAGAGCCTGGTGTCGTAATTTTCTGCAGAGTGAGTACAATTACGGACAGAGGTGGTTACATTAAAAGGCACTCGGTGACTTTTACAGGAAAAATGATTTCCTAATTACAGTGAACTCCTCCTCTGGCAATTAGCAGATCTTTGGAGTGGGCCCCTCAGAGTCCTTCAAAACCAGTCTTCATGAGACGTGTGTGTGTGTGTGTGTGTGTGTGTGTGTGTGTGTGTGTGTGTTTCCTGGAAGGACTCACACTGTTGAGACAACAGCCACGAGATGAAATTAAGTTAATAATTGTTGACATTTGAAAACCAACACACTAATAAATAAGCTTGGAAGTCAGGCACCAGGGAGAGGGGGTTTCTGTGTCCTCAGCTGGGTGGGAGTTAGAGCAAAGGCTTCAGAGCTCACAGGGAAACAGGGACGAGAATGGGAGTGTCTGCCTGGGGCTCTTTATTATTTGGTGGCACAGGGGATGGAGCCCAGAGTCTTACAGACGGTACAGAAATACTCTACCACTGAGCCACACCCCAGCCCCTCACTGGGGATTCTAGGCAGGTGCTCTACCACTGAGCCACACCCCAGCCCCTCACTGGGGGATTCTAGGCAGGGGCTCTACCACTGAGCCACACCCCAGCCCCTCACTGGGGGATTCTAGGCAGGTGCTCTACCACTGAGCCACACCCCAGCCTCTCACTGGGGGATTCTAGGCAGGTGCTCTAACCACTGAGCCATGCTGCCAGCTCTTCACAGGGTTGGGAGTACTCCAGGTAAGGGCTACCATTCTGAAACAGTGCTGACTCAGGAACCCCATGTACCAGCATAGCAGGACTGTACTTTCGACCTCAGGGAGGTTACACCCTGGCCTGGCCTTAGGAGAGAAAGGGTATGGACGGCAGGGGAAGGAGGAAATGACCTCTGGTGCTTCCTATGCACTCCTGGTGACATTCTCAGCCCACTAAAGGCTTAGACATAGGACGGTCATAGGGCGAGGTAAGACACACAAACTCCCCTCACTGTTCCAGTGAGGCGCTGAGGTGACCAGCAGCCGGTCCCCTGTAAGGTCTCCTAACTCCAGTGTTGGCCGCTGCTGCCTTTCTGAACTCCTCAGTAGTAGGGTGACCATGAAGAAGCCCCCTGGTGACAGCCACCCTGGGACTCACACCAGCCATGCCCACTCGTTTTCTAAGCTGCGCACGCGCACACAGGATGTGGTAGGGTTTCAGACGCATCCCTATCCATAGGAGGGATGTTGGCTGGCCTCACATGAAAGGGTGCCAGACGTCTCCCCGTGGTCCAGCTGTAAGCCATCCTTTAACATTTGTCTGAATCCCACTGCTTGCCTTCCTGGCCGCCTTTCTGGCTCTCCATGGCCACCAACCAGTCCTTCAATTTTAAAGTACTAAGAGCTGAGTTGATGAATGACTACAGAAAGGTAGATGGCTGCCACCTAGACAGAGAATTCTGCCAGCTCAGAAGTCCTGTACCTGGGTGTCCCCCTCCTGACTAACTCAGACATACCAGGCTACTCGGGCACCCTAGAGCCCATGGGTGGGGTCCAGACCCAACTCCCACTGCCACCCCTGCCCTAAAGCCACTCAAGGTCACGACCCCAGCATGCCTAAATTTATATGAGCCTGAACTTACCTTGAAGGCCCTGCCTCTTCGGGGTCTCGTCCACGAGACGGTCCCAGGAGTCCCTCTCTGGGGGTGGGGTGGGGAGAGAAGGCAGGTGAGGGGGGAGCACCTGGGGTCTCAGGTGGCATCGAGGGGGCAAACCCAACAGGGGCAGTGGGGAAATACCTAGGGTAGGGGATAGGACAGGGGCATCAGGACGGGGCATGGCAGAGACTTGGTGCCCCCCCTCCCCCAACACCCACCTGGGTCTCGCCCACGCCCAGGTACCTTGAGTGTCCATAACAGGCTCTTTGACACCATCGGTGAGCAGTTCGGGTCTAGAAAACACAACCAGCGCCATCAGTGACGTTTGCCTGAGCATCCTAGGGCTGTTCAGCCTCTGAGCGTCAGTCTACAGATCTGTGCAATGGGCTTGCCTAGAGTTCTTGGCCAACACAGAATTAAGGTCCTTGCCACACTGGGGCAGCCATCCTGGTTGGTTGATGGGAGCTGTCAACAGCTCTGAGCTCTGAGGTTCCTCCCAAGTCCTGGGCACTGCCTAGCATTGAAACACACAGCTGGGGAAATGATGTGCGTGTTTGTATTCGCACATGTGTACAGGTGCAACGTAGAGGCCAGCGGCCAACAACTGGTATCTTCCTTAACTGCTCTTTATTATTATTATTATTATTATTATTATTATTATTATTATTATTTGGTAAGGCTTTATTTTGTAATTATGTATACATGTGTGACAGTGTGGCTGTGTGTGTGTAAAACCCCTGAGGATGGAGTTCCAGATGGTTATGAGCTGCCCAACCAGGATACCAGGAACCAAACTCAGGTCCTTGCAAGAACAGCAAGCATGCTGGGCGGTAGTGTCGCACGCCTTTAATCCCAGCACTCAGGAGGTAGAGGCAGGCGGATCTCTGTGAGTTCGAGGCCAGCCTGGTCTACAGAGTGAGATCCAGAATAGGCACCAAAACTACACAGAGAAACCCTGTCTGGAAAAACCAAAAACAACCAAACAAAAACCAGCAAGCATTCTCACCTGTTTTCAGACAGGGTTTCTCCCTGAACCTGTAGCCCACATCCAGGATCCTCCTATCTCTGCACACTCCGCACCGGGATTACAGGTTTGCAACACCATTTCTTTTTTTTTTTTTTTTTTTTGGTACTACTTGGGTCCTGGGGATCGAACTCAGGTCCCCAAGCTTGCATAGTAAGCACTCTACTGACTGGACCACCTCTAAAGCGTCTCTCTCGTTTTGTTTTTGTTGAGATGAAACACTGTGATCTAGTCTAAACTCTACATCAGTGGTTCTCAACCTGTGGGTCGAGACTCTTTGAGGGTGAGGGTGTGTGTGTGTAGAATGACCCTTTCACAAGGGTCACCCAAGACCATTGGAAAACACAGGTATTTACATTACAGTTCCTAACAGTAGCAACATTACAGTTGTGAGGTAGCGATGAACATAATGTTATAGCTGGGGGTCAGCACACCGTGAGGACCTGTACTAAAGGGTCGCAGCGTTGGGGAGGCTGAGAACCACTGAGCTACAGCTTCCGGCCTCGGCCTCCCACGTGCTGCTATACAGTCATGAACCGTCACACCCCGTTCTAATTTAGTTTAGGATCAGCAGGGCATGGAGGCTTGCATCTGTAATCCCAGAGCACTCGGGAGGCTGAGGCAGGAAGATCACTTGGGTCAACCTGGGTTATATAGTGAGTTCTAGAGTAGCCTGAGCTAGAAAGTAAGATCCCATCTTAAAAAAACGAAACAAAAGAAACCCCACAAACAACAAAATCAAAACCCAAATACACCAAAATAAAAAAAAAAAAACAAAGTAAATAAGAAAGTACAGGACAGCTGGGCGGTGGTGGTGCACGCCTTTAATCCCAGAGCTCGGGAGGCAGAGGCAGGTGGATCTCTGTGTTTGAGGACAGCGTGATCTCCAAAAAGAGTTCCAGGAGAGTCAGGACTGTCCAAAACAAAAAAAAGATTTTGCAATCTGAACAACGGGAAGTTGCCAGTTGTTCGGTGCCATGTCTGGCGCTGGGCCACTCAGATGTTGTCCTTCATGCGTCTAGCCAGTCCTTACTTCTCTAATTTTTTTTTTAACTTAATTTCATCTCTCTGCCCCGACCCTCAAGCCTACCCTCTCTCCTTTCTTGAGACAGAAACTCAGCATGTAGCCTTGGCCAGCCTGGAACCTGCCGCCACACCCGGCTCAGACCTTACCTCTTGATGACAAACTGGATGTTGTTGCTAGCTTCCAGGATCTTCCGAAGCTTGGCGATCCCAAAGCAGTTGGGTCTGCGAAGGGAGATGCCTTCGGGCAGGCCCAGGACGAACAGCTCCTCAGGGTGCATCAGGAACTTGGAGTAGGGTACCTTGACTGGCTCCGAGGTACCAATGGCTTTGGCTGTGAAGACATGGCTGCCGTAAGGCCACCCGGAGCCTCAACCTGTCCCCACCTCTCCGCGGGAGCTGCAGGGACGGCAGGGCTTTGGAGGTGGCACTCGGTTGAACCCCATGAACTTGCAAGATGAGAGAAAAGCACACCTGGCCTGTGGGTAGGGTAGAGTCCCCAGAGGACGTGACTTGTCTGGAGGCATACAGCCTGGGAATGTGACCCCCAAAGGCCTTTCTTCACTCATGTAGCAGAGAAACTACAGTGTTGCTGGGATATGACTGTGGGTCCCTCATCCCCTCCCCGACCCCTGCTACCTTCAAAAACCCCAAACCCACACGGCCCCGTGGCATGCCAGATTTAGGGTTAGCCTGATCTGAGGCTCTCTGCCCATGAGTAGACTGCTGCCCTGGGCTAGCCTCATCACCACAGCAGGCTTCCTATTTTCCCATCTGTAAAATGGGTCTCAGGATATAACAAGGATTGTGAGGCAGGGATGAGAGAGTGTGTGAGGAGCCAGCACCTGGCAAACTCCGGGAGCTAGGGAGAAATCAGGCTTCGCGAATCGCTTCCTCTTTTCTGGACTCTGTTATTTTATTGTAGGGTTGTGGGTGGAACCCAGGGCATAATACATGCTAAACTAGCTGAGCCACACACCTACCCCCTCACTGGGGGACTCTAGGCAGGTGCTCTACCACTCAGCCCCTCACTGGGGGATTCTAGGCAGGTGCTCTACCACTGAGCCACACCCCAGCCCCTCACTGGGGGATTCTAGGCAGATGCTCTACCACTGAGCCACACCCCCAGCCCCTCACTGGGGGATTCTAGGCAGGTGCTCTACCACTGAGCCACACCCCAGCCCCTCACTGGGGGATTCTAGGCAGGTGCTCTACCACTGAGCCACACCCCAGCCCCTCACTGGGGGATTCTAGGCAGGTGCTCTACCACTGAGCCACACCCCAGCCCCTCACTGGGGGATTCTAGGCAGGTGCTCTACCACTGAGCCATACCCCTGGCCCCTCATTGGTGGATTCTAAGAAAATCCTGTAGCATTGAGCCATACCCCCCACTTTTCTGGATTCCAGAGCAAGCTAGTTCTTGCTGTGAGTTCCCAGGGAGGCCTGTAGCTGTCAATAAGGCCCATGGCTGAGGCTGACTGAAAGCATGTGAACCAGGGAATGATATGGAGGAAGAGTATGTGGACCAACAGGCCAGCAGGGTGGGACTCTGCCATGGGTGAGCGATATGGACCAATCCCTCCATCCTGAAGAGGAGCCCCAGCTCTGTCTCTGTCTCTGCCCTGAAGGCCCGTCCCTTTCCCTATTCACCATATTTCGTGTTGAACAGCATCTCCACCTGCTTCCGCAAGGGCCGGATCACATCACCAGGGCTTTCTGGAAGACAAAGGCAGTGTGCTGATTTCCTGGACGCAGAAACATCCTGCTTCTTAACTCATACCCCCAGCTTTGGAGGGATCAGGAATTACCTCGTGGTGAGACTTTGGAAAGGAACAAGGAAATGGCAGCTCTACCCAAGCCCTTAATTCCTGGATTTTGCATACCTCGTGGTGATGTCTGCCAGAGTGGTGATCTAGAAGGTTCTGTGGTTGCTCTCGGGCAGCATCACTTTTAGATCAGCCCAGTAAGTTACCTAACTAGTTAGTGGGTGCAAAGTAAGCCTGCAATTTGCATACATGGCCACCAGAGGGCGGGCAAGAAACATTTCCTAATACTTTACAAGGTATCTGGTCTTCTACGTCAAGCTGAGTTCTACAAAATGGCATTTATCTCCCGGGCTGTTTTACTTTAGGGGCAGACACACTATTGATAAGATTCCACTCTTACCTTGTCCTTCCCACTCACCCTGCCTTGTTCTCAGCAGAGAGAGAAAAACCAGTTTTTCCTCTTTTAACATCTTTTATACAGAAAGCCAGTTTTATATACTCAAGCCATATAATCTAGCTCAGGAAGATGAGGGGCACAATTCACTTTAGAATTCCTCACAGAAAGCAACTGGGTGTGTGTAAACCGAAGCTTAACCTTTATTCTGACAGACGCCTGCCAGTTCTAGCACAGTCTAGAACTTTCTCCCACTTGGAATGGCTCACACAGGACTCCCAGCCCAAATGCAGGGTGTTGGAAAGATGATGGGGTGGAGGGGTGGAGTGGACATAGAGAGGGAATTATGGCAGGGTCTCACCTTCTGCCGGCCTCTCTTCTGGCCATGGCTCCTCACTGGGGCCTTTGTCTAAGAGAAAACAGAGGATGATAAGAAACCATGTTAGTGCTGGGTGGTGGGGGCACATCCCTTTAATCCCAGCACTCAGGAGGCAGGCAGATCTCTGTGAGTTCAAGGCCAGCCTGAGCAACACAGTGAGACTATGTCTCCAAAAATAAATAAATAAAAAAATAAAAACCAAGGGCCCGGAGCACAGCTCAGCAGTAGTGCACTTTCCTGGCATGCACTGGGCCCTAGGTACCATTCCCAGCACCAAAAAATACATTAAATACATTTGCAAAATGTCCATAATCCAAATACATACACATACACACAGGGCTGGGGATGGAGGTCAGCTGGAGAGTGCTTCCCGGGGATGGGCACGGTCTTGGGTTTGATATAGAGCACACCTTTAGGTTATCTGTATAAGACACAAGTGAGACAGAAAGAACTTTCCTGGGGCTGGGGAGATGGCTCAGTGGTTAAGAGCAATTATTGCTCTTACAGACGACCTGAGTTCAGTTCCCAGCACCCATATCAGGTGCTCCTCACTGAGGAGCTCCAAAGGATCCAGGCTCTCATCTGACTTCTGCAAAAGAAAAGCACTTTATTTCAAACTCACAGAGATCCATCTGCCTCTGTCTCCTTAGCGCTGGGATTAAAGGTGTGCACCACCACAGTCCGGTTATTGTGTGTGTATGCGTGCGTGCGTGCGTGCGTGCGTGCGCGCGCGCGTGTGTGTGTGTGTGTGTGTGTGTGTGTGTGTGTGTAGGTATACGCATGCCACAGTAGACACATGGAGGTCACAGAACAATGTGCAGGTATCCATTCTCTCATTACATCCCGTGAGTCCCAGGGATCCAACTCAGGTCATCAGGCTTCCATAGGGAATGCTTTTACCTGCTGAACCGTCTCTAGCCCCTCTTTTTGGTCTCAGGTAGGCTAGGGTGGTCTAGAACTTGCTCTGCAGCCAAGGATGACCTTGAACTTCTGATCCTCCTGCCTCTATTTCCCCAAGTGCTGGGATTAATGCCCCACTACATCTGGCTTGTTTGGGGAGTTCTTTTCTTTTTGGGGGGAGAAGGGGAGCTTTTTTTTTTCCCTTTGAGACAGGGTTTCTCTGTGTAGTTTTGGTGCCTGTCCTGGATCTCGCTCTGTAGACCAGGCTGGCCTCGAACTCAGAGATCCGCCTGGCTCTGCCTCCTGAGTGCTGGGATTAAGGGCGTGCGGCTTGGGGAGTTATTTTTACTTGTTCATTTTTTTCATTCCCTGCAGGGGCTAGGCATGGAACCCAGGACCTCAAATTCGCTATACCAGCAATCTGCTGCAGGCTTTCAACATCAACGAATAACGAACTGACACATAGACTGAGGTCCCATTGCCGAAAGCATCTTATCAAGTGCAAATATCAAATCCAAAACACATCCCAAGTTGCAGGCACGGGTGGTCCCACATCTGGCATGCCTCTCGTGTGTTGAGTCTTCTCCAACTAAGGCACCCAACTCCAGCAAAAACTTAGGGATTTCCCGGCCCTCTGTCCTCCCTGTAGCTCCCCAGAGTGGTAGGTCCCCAGCATGGCCAGCCCCAGCCCACCTCTTACCAGCCGGCATTTCCATCCCATAACCGGAATCCTCCGAGGGCAGATGCCCAGGTAGTGAGTCCGCCATCTCCTCCGAAGTTGGTGAAGGGTCTAAAAGGAAATTCCAAATGACGAGAGCATCTTTTACATGTCCTGCCCATCGTGGTCCCTCAGAGGTCTCAATGGACCAAGCGGGTCGACAGATCGAGATGTTAAAAGAAATCCATGTAGCCAGATGTGGTACAGCTGGATGACCTCAGTTTTTGGGAAGGTGAGAAGCATCAGGACTGAGAGCTTAAGGCCTCCCTGGACTACTGAGTGGGTTCAGGGCTGGGCCAGTCAACCCAGTGAGCTCTTGTCTCAAAATAAAAAGAGAAAAGGGGGCTGTGGCTCAGGGGTAGAGCACCTGCCTAGAATCCCCCAGTGAGGGGCTGGGGTGTGGCTCAGTGGTAGAGCCCCTGCCTAGAATCCCCCAGTGAGGGGCTGGGGTGTGACTCACTGGTAGAGCCCCTGCCTAGAATCCCCAGTGAGGGGCTGGGGTGTGGCTCAGTGGTAGAGCCCTGCCTAGAATCCCCCAGTGAGGGGCTGGGGTGTGGCTCAGTGGTAGAGCCCCTGCCTAGGATCCCAGTGAGGGGCTGGGGTGTGGCTCAGTGGTAGAGCACCTGCCTAGAATCCCCCAGTGAGGGGCTGGGGTGTGGCTCAGTGGTAGAGCCCCTGTCTAGAATCCCCAGTGAGGATCTGGGGTGTGGCTCAGTGGCAGAGCACTTGCTCAGCACGTGAAAGACCCCAGGCTCTATTTCAAACACTCTGGAGGGGGGAAATCAACCGGATACAATGGCCTGATGGAGTAAGTAGTCCCAGGCAGCAGAGCAGCCCAGCTTCTGTCAACATGTTCGTTCAGGAACAGGAGCACCTTCGATGGACACGTTTCTTACCTGGGACAGTAACCTGAATGATGTCCAGCTCCTCTGGCTCAATTTTGATGGGCCTCAACATTCCTAACTCTCCTGAGGTTCCTGCAAAGAGAAGAAGACGGATCCTGTCAGGCAGGGGCACGGGCATGCCCATATAAAGGCAAGTCTTTCCAGAACATTCTCATGTCTGTGCATCTGACAATGAACAACCAGGAAATGTCATTTTGGACTCTTGGCTCCTGCCCAGATCAGGAAGGACCAGACGGCCCTTGGACAAAGTCAGGCCAAACCTGGCACAGAGCAGACAGACCCATGGGGCGATAAAGATGGGGTTGCCCGTCTACAGACACCAAGGTAGGCAGTGCTGATGCCAGGCCTTGGTTTCTACTCTCTGGCCCTCTCCAGAGAGTTCCCAGCATGCTCTGCTGCTGGCTGGGTGAGGCTTTGAGGATGGGAAGAGGACTAGTCCGAGTACCGAGGGCTCACAGCCTGGGCAGGCCTCCTCCTGGCTGTCAGCAGGGAACTGGTAGCCACCCGCCTGGGTTCTATGGCCCCAGAATATTATACGCAAGGGAGACGTGCGGCTTCTCACCTGGCCCACAGTCTTCAGAGACGCTGCTCTTGTCTGACCTGAGAAAAGAAGATGGGGAAATGACCCGGTGCTGACCTTGTCCTGAGTCACTCTGCGCACACTTCAGAATCACCCGCCCCCCCAAATCTGAGCGTGGCAGAGCCCGTCTACGACCTCTAGGATTGAGAGAAACACACCGGAGCATTGCTGGGAGCTCCAGACTCTGTAAAAGTCCGTCTGAGGAAACCAAGCTAAGAGGCTGGAGCTCTGGCTCAGTATTAAGAGCGCTTGCTGTTCTTACAGAGAAACCAAGTGCAGTTCCCAACATCCACATGGGCGGAGGGGGAGGCTCACAACCATCTATAACTGTAGTTCTAGTGTACCCAGTGTCCTCTTTTGGCATGTGTAGGCATCTGTACACATGTAGTGCATATAGATACACCCAGGCACACACATATATACCTGAAATAAAAATAATCTTAAACCAGGCGTGATGGCGCACGCTTTTAATTCCAGCACTCAGGAGGCAGAGGCAGGCAGATCTCTGTGATCCAGAGCCTGGTCTACACAGTGAGTTCCAGGATAGCTGGAGTGATATAGTGAGATCCTGTCTCAAAAATAAAACAAAACCACAAAGCAAGCAAACAAAAACCCAGGCCCTTCCATGCAGACACAGGCCTCACCCAGAGCAGAGGAGGGACCTCTTACCAAGCAGTCCCAGCCAGGTCCAGCATAGCGTCCCTACAGACCTCTGTGGAAGTATCTTCTGGTGGGCTGGCTGGCTCCAGCTTCACGGGGTCTTTGGTAAACTTGTTCCCTGTGGGAAGAGTTGGGCTTAAGATGGCGGCTCTTCAGTCAGATGTGGTGGCACAGACCCGCCACCCCAACATTCAGGAGCCTGAGGTCGGAGGACTACGACCCTAACATCTGGTGAACTCCCAAACATAGGGCCTTTCCTGTTGGTCGGAGATATAGGACATTTCTAGAGGCGCTCCGGGGAGGGTGGGGTCTGCATCTGAACTCCTCTTTGGGGGCTGTGTCTGAAACTGCCAGGAATTCATCTGTCTACATCCTACCCTCATTCTGGAAAGTTCTCCCTAACCTTCTGCAGGACGTGATAATGTAAGAACCTCAGGAGAAAGGTCATAGCCCCCAATCCCACCCTATGTTCCACAGGACCATTTTCTCCTTTAAAAAAACCAGAAACTAGAAGGCAGTTAGTTCCTCTTTTCCTTCCTTTCTTTCTTTTTAGTTTTTTGAGACGGGGTTTCTCTGTATGGCTCTGACTATCCTGGAACTGTCTGTGTAGACCAGGCTGGCCTCGAACTCACAGAGACCCACCTGCCTCTGCCTCGGGGTGCTAGGATTAAAGGTGTCTGCCACCACCGCTCGGTCAGGTAGCTCCTCTTTATTGTCTCCATGTCAGAGATGGAGAAATGGGGCCACAGACAGAGCCCAATGTTTCAAGGCTGCCGGGTTAGCAAAGCTGTTAATGGGACTGAGGTGCAGCAAGACGCCCAAGGATCTGTGTAGCTCTTGATGGTTGAAGCTTGGGGCCACAGCATCACAGGGAAATGCCAAGGCCTCATTTTCCTAATGCTTTAGATGCTTTATCTATATATGGAAGTGGGATCAGACCCCTGTCTGCAGAATGGCTGAAAATTAAAGTAAGGATAGTAGCAGATGACTGCAATCTCAGGACTCAAGAGACAGAGGCAGAAAGATCTTGAATTAAGGCTAGCCTGGACTACAGAATTTGAGGCCAGGCTGGGCTGTATGGTGAGGCACTGAAAAAGGGATCGAAAATGGGGGGAATTAAACAAAGAAGATAAAATGAATAAAACAAGGTACCTCAGGTGTGGGGAAGATTGATCTACAAGCTTGCCATACAGGCATGAAAACCTGAATCTGGAGACCCAGCACCCCACAGAAAAAGTCAGATGCAGGACCGTATGCCCATAAACCAGATTAGGGAGGAAATGATGTGATCAATGAGCAGGCTGTCTCCAAAAGGAAGGTAGAGAGTGATCGTGGAGGACTGTGGAAGTTGGTTCAAGGACCAAGTTGACTTCCGGTCTCCACGTGGACACACACACACACACATGCACTCAGGCGCGCGCACACACGCACACACACACACCCCAACAAAAACAAAAATCAGGGTAGTTCCAAAAGGAACCTGGCTAATATGTTTAGCAAATGGTATTACTATTTTCTCCAAGGAGACTCTCAATTCTACAGGGTTCCAGCCTGTCCGCCATTGGGGAGCCCAAAGACCACACATAAGCCCACGATGCAGAAGGGGGTTCAAGATGACAGGGTCAGTTCAGGGAGACACCAACTCCAAAATAGACCCGATGCTACCCACTTACCTGTGAAAATGCGTTCATCAAACATCCTGGGAAGAGAGGAAAGAGTGTGTGAGAACGGTACAGGCTGGTCCCCTCAGAGATGGCCACAGATCCCACCAGTGTGGTTCTTAGAGCCACGGACTAGGGCACAGGGTCGGCCACACACGTGAGCAAGAGTTGGGGAGTGATGGTCCATCTCGCCAACCTGACGGGACTCAGAATCGCCATGGAAACAAATCTCTGGGCATGTCTATGAGGGAGTTTTTAGATTGGGTTAATGGAAGAGGAAAGCTCCCCACCCCCTCCGACCCCCAAATATGGGTGGCTGCTCCACCCTATGGGCTGGGGTCCTGGACTGAATCAAATGAAGACAGACAGCATTCGCCTCCTCGCTTCCTGACGGAGGATGCACTGTGACCAGCCACCTCACGTTGCTGCTGCCATGCCTCCCCACCATGACGGACCATGTCCCCTCAAACTGTGAGCCACGCTAACCCTTTCCTTGAGCTGCTTTGGTTGGAAATATTGTCATAGCAACAAGGAAAAGTAACGAATACAGAGGGAACCTGAACATCTCTGGTCCCGTTGTCATTCTGGCCATGAAAGACCTGTCTGGGTTTGTTGTTGTTGTTGTTGTTTTGTTTAAGACAGGGTCTCGTGCAGCCGAGGCTGACCTCAAACTCCCTATGTAGCCAAGGATGACCCTGAGTTCCCGGCCCCTTGGCCTTTACCTCTTATGTGCTTGAATTACAGGCCTCTAACACCACGCCCTGTTTTGCAGAGCTGGGTATGGAAGCCGGGGCTTCGTGAATGCCAGGCAGGCACTCTACCCACTGAACCACACTCCCACCCCTAGACCTACTCATTAAGGCCTGTTATTTATACCCGTGTCTCACTAAGTGCCAGGCTCAGCAAAAAGCAACTCCTTCAGGGGTGCTCTCAGAAAGCAGGGGCCCCAAGCCAGGGCAGAAACTAGGGTGTGTCATGATGGCCGGAAGCACGGTCCTTGTAGTAACGTGCTCATACACACAAGCTTCGACCTCATGGGACCTACAGAGCCCCGGAACCCTGTGACAGGGTCAGATCACTAATGGATCAATTAGAGGAGAAGAAGCTGGGGCCCAGGGGTGGTCCAAGAACCAAGTCATACAGATACAGCAATTGACGTCCAGGCCAAGAATGGAGGCACTCACCTCAGCTACAATCCCAACATTTGGGAGGCTGAGGCAGGAGGATCTCGAGGTTGAGGCCATGGGCTACGTATTATAGCCTTGTCTCAAAGAGACTGACAATAGTTATTATCAAGGGGAAGAATTTACGAAGAGAAAGGAGTCCAGCAGGTCCGGGTAGGAGTCGTGTGTGCACTGGTTAGTTTTCAATTGTCCCTGTGATACGAACCAGAGTCACCTGAGGAGCCGCCCACATCAGACTGGCCTGTGGGCCACTTCCGTGAGGAACCGTGTACATTGATACAGGTACACATATCAGGGCCCAGTCCACTCTGGGCAGCTCCATTCCCTAGGCAGGTGGTCCTGGGCTATGTAAGAAAGCTAGCAGAGGGTGAGCACAGGGTGAGCCAGAGACCGAGTCAGTGAGCTGCGTTCCTTCCTGGTTTCTGCTCCACTTCCTGCCCTGGCCTCCAGTGATGGTCTGTGTCCCGGAATCAGAAATAAATCCTTTTTCCTCCCCAAAGCTGCTTTTGGTCACTGTGTTTATCACAGCAGCAGGATAAAACCAGGACAGGAGGCTAGGCATGTGACTGGGGGTGATTACGGCTAGAGGGCCTGTGTGGAGAGGTCATGAAACCTATTATTTTGGACGATCCGTCTAAATTAACTTGCTCACAGTACATGAGACCCTGTCTTTAAAAACACAAACAGTTGGGCTGGAGAGATGGCTCAGTGGTTAAGAGCATTGGCTGCTCTTCCAGGGGTCCTGAGTTCAATTCCCAGCACCCACATGGTGGCTCACAACCATGGGATCTATTATGGGATCTGATTCCCTGTTCCGGTGTGCATGAAGACAGGTCACTCATATACATAAAATAAATAGATATTAAAAAAAAAAAAACCACAAACAGCAAAAAACAAAAAACAAACAAAACCCCAAAGAAACAAAAAAACTAGCCAGGCGTTATGGTGCACGTTTTTAATCTCAGCACTTGAGAGGCAGAGACAGGCAGATCTCTGAGTTTGAGGCCAGCCCGGTCTATATCGTAAGTTCCAGAACAGCCAGAGACCTTGTCTTGAAAAAAAAAATTATTAAAAAAAAAAAAGTCAGTAAGGGTAGACTAAGTTGGGTGTCTAGGTTAAGGCTCAGGGTATGAACTCTGAACGTGACTTCCTGTTCTTCTTCTGAGAGACTGGGGCGTCCCGGCTGTTCCCAGAGCTCTGGGAGCTCACACATCTGGATACCACAAGGCCTGAAGCCGCCACAGAGAGCAAAGCCAGTGGAACTGGCTTCCTGTCTGGGGGGCCCAGCTTCCCTTCTCCGTCCCACCCACTGCCCCAGCAGCTGAAGAATGAACCAGGGGCCCATTTCTTGTGAAGTACTGTGTTGGGGGAGGTAAAGTCAGACTAAAAGGGTTTCACATTATTTTTGGAGATGTGGAGGCAGAGGAAAAAGGCCAGATGACCTCATAGGATGTCTGGGCTGGAAGGCACACTTGACAGACTAGGGTCCCAAAATTCTAGAATCATCTGCTCCTCTTTTTGCTTTTGTGGCTTTGAGGACAGAAAAATCCAGTGCCTCATGCAATAGGCAGGGCTCTACCACTGAGCCACACCCCCAGCCCCTCACTGGGGGATTCTAGACAGGGGCTCTACCACTGAGCCACACCCCCAGCCCCTCACTAGGGGATTCTAGGCAGGTGCTCTACCACTGAGCCACACCCCAGCCCCTCACTGGGGGATTCTAGGCAGGTGTCCTTTCACAGAACCAGGCCAATTCACACCTCTTGATTATGAAGTGAATGCTGTGCCGCTCCTCCAGAATCCGCTTCAGCTTGGGCACCCCATAAGTACAAGGCCGCTTGAAGGGGATCTTGTCTGGGATGCCCACAATTTCCACAGCCTCGGGGTCACAGGCAATCTTCCTATAGGGGACAGGAACCATGTGGTCCAGGCCCAGGGCTTCCGCTGGAAAAAGGGTAAGAACAAGGATGAGTGTAAGAGACAAGTCACGGGACACCATGGTTCAGACCCCGGATCACACACAGTCCCTTCCCATTTAACACTGCATGGGCTGCGTTGTCATAGAAACAACCATGTCCACTTTCTCTCTTTTTTTTTTTACTTTTTGAGACAGCGTCTCACTATGTAGCCCTGGCTGACTCAGAACTCACTATGTAGACCAGGCTGGCCTCCAATTCAGAGGTCTGTCTGCTTCTGCTCCCCAAATACTGGCATTAAAGTACAGTGTCTTTTCAAGACAGGGTTGCTCTGTGTAGCCCTGGCCACCCTGGAACTCACGCTGTAGACCAGGCTGGCTGCAAACTCACAGAGATCCACCTGCCTCTGCCTCCTGAGTGCTGGGATTGAGAGAGTGAACACCCCCACCCCCCCACCCCCACCCCCGCCCAGCTCAGAGTCCTTTTTTTAACATTTAAAAAAAAGTTTACTATTTATTTATTGGGAGGCATTGCCTACGTGCCCCAGCCTGAGTGTGGAGGTCGGAGGACAACTTGCAGAAGTCTATTCTCTCCTGCCCTCAGGAGGGCTCCAGGGATCGAACTCAGGGCATAAGGCTTGGCTGCAAGAGCCTTCCTTGACCCGCTGAGCCATCTACCTCCCTGCTCCCCCTGCACCTGCTTGCGACAGGGTCCTGCTACATTCCCTAGACCGGCATCAAATTCACAGCAACCCTGCTGCCTCAGCCTTCCAAGGGTTGGGCTTACAACCAGATGCCAAGCCCCAAATATTGCTTATTTTCTCGAGGCAAGCTGGTCCTTGCTCTGGGCTTTCCCTGTTCCCCTCAGGGTTGTGTGTGCCCTTGTAGCTCAGCGCTGCCCTCCGAGCTACTCACTGGCCAAGTCAGGGCGGGACAGAACGGTCCAGGCTACTTCCAGAGCCGCTCACTGTTTTCTTGTTGATGTCCCCCGCTCCGTCTAGTGGCAGCGTTGGCGGCGAGCTCTACACTGTGAAGTCACACTTTGCTCGTTGTCAAATTAAACCCTTGAAATCTCAGCAGCTGTCAAATCATTTCTTCCCCACCCCCGCCTCCTGTCTGGGGAGTCTCCCTGCCTGCCGTTTGGGCAATCGCTCTTTGGGAGTTCATGTGAACGCATGACCATACAATGTCAGCCTCAAGGGACTTTTTTTTTTCTCTCTCTCTGAGATGGGGGTCTCTTTGAATTCACGATCCTCCTGCCTCCCTCTCCTAAGAGCTGAGATTACCAGCGTACACCACTCTGCCTGGTTTGTATGTTGCTGGGGATGGAACCCAGGGCTTCACACATGGTAGGCAAGCACTCGACCAACTGAGCCATATTCTAAGTCTCCTTTAGTTTTCCCCTTTATAGCAGCCTAGGCAGGCCTGAAACTCTTAAAGCCTTTTGTCTCAGCCTCAAGAATGCTGGGATTACAAGTGTATACCACCAAGCCTGATCTCTCTGTACTTTTTTTCTCCCCTTGAGACTGAGTTTCTCTGTATAACAGCTCTGGCTGTCCTGGAACTCATTTTGCAGACCAGGCTGGCTTCGAACTCACAGAGATCCGCCTGCCTCTGCCTCCCAAGTGCTGGGATTAAAGGCATGTGCACCACCGCCCGAGTACTTTTTCTTTTTGGGGTGTGTGTATTGTCTTCCTGCACCATCATTGGCCTATCACAAGCCAGAAAGTTAGCATCAGGAGCTAGAGCTGTAGCCGAGCAGATGCCAGTCCTTACCCAGGCTCCATGCTCTTTCCATCCCCTATAGCCAGGGGGTTCACCTGATTATGTCAGGAGACTCCTATGCAGACAGCCATCTAGGCCACCCCAGACCCTGCACAGAAGGCCTAGGCTACCAGCCCCAGACCATCCAGCAAGGGCATCATCTCAGGAAGCCACCTGACTCTCTAGCCTGAGACCTTAGACTCGTCTAAGCCATCCTGGCTTCCTCACCAAGCACTGTGGACTCCTGGACATGAATGCCAACCACTGCACACAACCACATTCAAGGTGTCATAACTGTTATGCACTTCCACACAAGGGTCCACAACCATATGATCTTCACATAAATGCCCATAGCTACGTGCACTTGCACACAAGTACACACTACTGTATGTATCTGTTGGGGGCACAAAGGTCCTCCACCCACAGATCACTAGGGAAACCAGGAATGTTAAACACATGGGGCCCTCTTCCCAATGGAGGGGATAAAATAACTTTTCCCGCCCAGAAGGCTGGGAGTGGATTTTGTTAATGACTTGGTGATCTTTTTGCTATCTGTGGAGGCAGACCCCACCCAAATTCCCCAGAATGATTATCCAAGACTCTACCCTCCCTAGACCATTACCCATCCTTACAGGAGATGTCACATGTACTTCACGGCCTGCTGACCTCTATGTTATCAGTCAGAGACCACACTAGATTCTAGGCCACAGAACTCACCCTCATGGTCACATGTACTTTGTAACAGAGTTTCTATGTAGTCACACCTTAGGCTTTATTGTGCACCTGGAATTGGACTGATTATTGCCTGGAAACCTTTCCCCAAATTGTACTGGCTTGTTTTGTTTTGTTTTTGTTTTTTTGGAGACAGGGTTTCTCTGTGTAGCTTTGCACCTTTCCTGAAACTCACTCTATAGCCCAGACTGGCCTCGAACTCACAAAGATCCGCCTGCCTCTGCCTCCCAAGTGCTGGGATTAAAGGCATGCGCCACCACCGCCGGCTGTACTGGCTTTTAAATATGCTGACAATGAACCACCTGGCCTTAGACCCCACCTCTACCCCCAAGTATGATCCAGATTGACAAAGTCAATCTGCACGGAGTTTTCATTCTTATCTCCTCATGGGGTTCACTTCCTTGTATGACACCTGCAGAGACCACCTCCTGTAGTTATCTGTATGCAAGCAGCCACTGGTGTATGTGTCTGCATGTAAATTCCCTTGGGTCTGCATGGAAGCACCCACTGCTGTATGTCTACGTGTAAGTATCCACAGCTATGTGTCTGCATGTAAATATCCACTACTGTATGTCTGCATGCAAGTACCCACTGCTGTATTCTTTTTTTTTTTTTTTTTTTTTTTTTTTTTTTTTTTTTTTTTTTTTTTTTTTTTTTTTTTTTTTTTTTTTTTTTTTTTTTTTTTTTTTTTTTTTTTTTTTTTTTTTTTTTTTTTTCTGCATGCAAGTACCCACTGCTGTATGTCTGCATGTAAATATTCACTACTGTATGTCTGCATGCATGTGCCCTTCAGGCATTAGCTGCTGTGGTGCTTGGACACAAAATCATCCTCCAGGACAGAGGAACTCATGTCTCTTGTGTTATGTCTCAGGCTTTACTGTCCTGGAGACAAACTCCTAAATGTTTGTCTCCAGGACAAACTCAGCTTTTGGATCATCTTCTACAGAGTTTACCTCCCCACAGTGAAAAAGACCCTTTAAACAGAGAACATAAAACAGGCCAACAAAGCAGGAGAGCCAGAAGGTGGTGCCTACCTGGGAACTCTAGCACTGAGAAGACAGAGGCAGGGGGATTGCTATGAGTTCAGAGCCAGTCTGGACTACAGAGCAAAACCTTGTCTAAAAAAAACACACAAAGGTGCTGGGATGTGACTCAGTTGGGAGAGTGTGTGCCTAGCACACACAGAGCCCTGAATTCCATCCTCAGCATTGAATAAAACAGCCATGGTGGCACATACCTGTAAAGGAACACCCACGAGGTAGAGGCAGGAGGCTTAGAAGTTCAAAGCCATCCTTGGCTACACAGGGAGTTCAAAGAAGCCTAGGTGAAATGAGACCCTATCTCAAAAAAAAAAAAAAAAAAAGGTAAATAAATATATAAATAAGAAAGAAAGTCAGGTGGTGGTGCACGCCCTTAATTTTAGCACTCAGAAGGCAGAGGCAGGAGGATCTCTGGGAGTTTGAGGCCAGCCTGGTCTACAGAGTGAGTTCTAGGACAGCCAGGGCTACAGAGAAACCCTGTCTCGGAAAAAAAAAAAAAAAAAAGGAAAGGAAGAAAGAAAAGTAGGAAGGAAGGAAGCAGGGTAAATTGGTCATGCAGACAATCACCATATTTGGTGGGCTGAGCCAGTCGGCCTAAATAGTAGTGATTTCACGACTAACGTAGACTATGGAGTAAGAGCCCGTCTCCAAAAATCCAGAAGAGGGGAGGAGAGGTGGTTTGCTGGGTAATGGCGCTGTACAGCCCAACAACCTGAACTGGATCCCTGGAGCCCATATGGTAGAAGGGGAGAATCAACCTCTGAAATCTGTCCTCTGTAATAAATACGTGTGCCACGGCACACTCCAGCCTACACACAGACACACACGAAATAAATGTGAAGCACTCACACACTCGGGAGGCAGAGGCAGGTGGATCCCTGTGAGTTCCAGGTCGGCCTGGTCTACAGAGCGAGTTCCAGGGCAGCCAGGGATCTACACAGAGAAATCCTGTCTCGAGAGAAAGAAAAAAAAAAAGCAAAAACACACAACCAAAACAACAACAAAAACAGAAGAAAAGGACAAGGGCTAGTGATGATAGCTGATCAGGTATAGACACTCAACACCAAGCCTGACAACCTGAGTTCAATCCCTGGTACCCAAATGATGGATGGGGACAATCAAATCCCCAAATATGTCCTCTGACCTGCATGTGCATATGATGGGGATATGCACACACAACACACACACACACACACACACACACACACACACACACACGCAAATTGTATGTAATTAAAAAGTTTGAGCCCAGTTGATAAAGCGTCTGTCATACAGATAAACAGGTCCAATTTTGATGCCCAGAACTAATGCAAAAAAAGCCAGGAGTGGTAGCTTGTTTGCACTTATAAACGCCAACATTGGAAACAAATGGGGCCCTGAGGCTGATTAGCCAGCCCCCACTAATCTACGTAGTGAGTTCCAAGCCAGTAAGGACTAAGCCAGTAAGGGTCTCATAAAAAATAAATAAATAAATAAAATAAAATAAAATAAAATAAAAAAGAGACCAGGACACAGGAATGGGGATAGCCAGGCCAGTAAGATGGATGTGTTGGCTAGTTTTGTCAACCTGACTTAAGGTAGAGTCATTTGGGAAGAGGAAACCTCCATTGAGAAAATGCCCTCACTAGATTGCCCTATGGGCAAGCCTGGGTGCATTTTCTGGATTGATGATAGATGTGGCAGGGCCCAGCTCACTGTGGGCAGTGTCCCACCTGGGTTGCTGGTTCTGGGTGCTATAAGAAAAGCAGGTTGGGCAAGACACGAGAGCAAACCAATGAGCAGTGTTCCTCCACGGCCTCTGCTTCAGTTCCTGCCTCCGGGTGCCTGCCTTGAGCTCCTGCGCTGGCCTGCATTTAGTCATGGAGTGTGACCTGAGAGTTGGAAGCTGAAACAAACCCTTTGGTGTCCAGGGTGATTCTGGTCATGGTGATTCATCACAGCAACAGGATCCCAAGACAATGGTTCAGGGGCTAAAAGCCTTGTTGCCAAGAATGACCACCCAAGCTTGATCTCTGGAACCCACACAGTGGAAGGAGAGAACCGACTCCTACGAGTCATCTTTTGACCTCTACACTTGCACTGTGACACGCACACACACACACACACACACACACACACACACACACACACACACACACAAGTATTTAATAACATTTTGTTTTGTTTTGTTTTTGTTTTTTGAATTTTTTCAAGACAGGGTTTCTCTGTGTAACCCTGGCTGCTGGCTGTCCTGGAACTCACTCTGTAGACCAGGCTGGTCTCAAACTCAGAGATCCACCTGCCTCTGCCTCTGCCTCCCGAGTGTTGGGATCAAAGGCATGTGTCATCACTGCCCGGCCTTAACTTTTTTTTCTTTTTAAAAGATAGGGCCTCACTTTTTACCTCTCCAGCTGGAATAGAACATTTTATGTAACCCTAGGTTTCATCTCCAGCACCATGTAATACTGGCTGTGGTGGTGCACACCTGTAATCCCAGCACTCAGGAAATAGAGGAAGGATGATCAAAAAAAAAAAAGTTCAAGGTCATTGTCATCAACACAGCAATTTCACCACTGGGCTGGGCTACATGAGACTGAGTAACAGCACACAATAAAAGGTGGATGAAGCCTAAAAAATGATACCTGAGGCTGTCCTCTGGCCTCAACACACATACACACATACGTGCAAGTACACACATATATGCATGCACACCCAACAAAAATAAGAGTACAATATGGAGCTGTGGGCACAGTACAAGCCAACGGAGAGCCACGCGGTACCCCTGCCCATCTTCCCACAGGTGACTCAAGGTCTGGGGATCTGCCATCATCCCACCCCCACAAAGAATCTGCAAGGGAAATATTGACACAACCACCTCTCCCCAGACAGGGGAGAGCCCACGCCGGATGCCATCCGCGCTGACGCTGCGCGGGCGCCAGCATATGGCTCCTGCTGTTGTGTTGGGGGAACACAAGAGACTGCCACACATAATGAGATGCTCACCCGGTGGGCTGCCGCCGCCCACTCACCGTATCTGCTGTTAAACAGGATCTGCACGCACTCCCGCAGTGTGTTGATGTCCTCCATCTCCTTGATGAAGACGTCCCACTTCTCTATCAAAACACAGAAGGCCCAGTGAGGGCTAGTCCCCAAAGTGGGGGCTGCTGCCTCCCGTCAGAGTCCCCAGTTCCTACCACTCGCCCTCCACGAGCCTAGGACACCACTCTAAAGCACACAGCCCTCCTCCTACCCATTGTCACCTCGGTCCCTATGCAATTCAGGGTGCTCAGTGTCCCCTCGGCTCCCTCACCAGCCCGTGTCCCTTCCGCATCTCCCAAAGAGCTGTGTAGACTCAGATCTGTCTCTCCTCAGACCACCCTGCCCCAGGCAGGCGAAAGCCCAGGAAAGCCGCATCTCTTGAGGAAGGAGGGTCTTGCTATGTAAGACCAGGCTAGACTGGATTTGAAATCCTCCTGCCTCGGCCTCTTGAGTGCTGGGGTGACAGGTATGGGTCACGATGCCTAAGGAATTCGGCAGTACTAGTGTGGGACCTAGGACCCTATACATGCTACAGAAGTCATCTATTGTCAAGCCAAGCTCCCAGGGCCTCACTGAGACATTCTAGGGAGGCGTTCTAGTGCCGAAGCACACCTCCTGCCACTCACTGGGGGAAATTATAAACAATTCATGACTGTTCAACCACATTCTCAGCCTCCACATACATTTTTTTTCCTTTCTTTTGTCTATTTTGTTTTGAGACAGGGTTTCTTTGTGTAGCTTTGGAGCCTGTCCTGAAATTCGCTCTGTAGACCAAGGTAGCCTCGAACTCACAGAGATCCACCTGCCTCTGCCTCCCGAGTGCTGGGATTAAAGCCGTGCGCCGCGCCGCCGCCGCCACCACCACCCGGCTTTTTTGTCTGTTCTTTAGAGACAGGGCCTGACTGCATAACCCAGGTTAGTCTCAAAGGAGAGCTTCCTGTCTCAGCTCCCAAGTGCTGGGAACTACCCATGCATGACCACCCCTCCTGCCTCTGTTTCCTGAGTGCTGAGTTAAAGGCACACACCTAACTTTAACTTTTTTGATGTATCTTCTCTCATAAGGAGGAGTGTAACTCCTCCCCTCTGAGCACTGACTGGAACATTCTGGGCTTTCTCATGGATGGAATGGGGGCAGAAATGATAGTCATTTCTGAAATGAGGTCATGAAAAACTGGCTTCCTTCCTTTCTCTGTCTTTTACCTCTAAGTCTGAGAACACCAGCCGCCATTCTGTGAGCCTGCTCACCTGACCTGATGGAAAGCAGCCCAGCTGGTTTAGAACTTAAGTCTCTTGTCTATGCCTGCGAGGGTGACCTTACACATGGCTCTCCAGCTTTCGTCAAGCCTTCGGACTAGACTGCAGCCTGGCGGACAGCATGCCGACAAGCTTGGGAGAGACCCTTCACCACAAACTACTTCCTTATGGGCTTCGATAATCGGGTTTGCTTGTCAGCTTGACAGGATTCAGAATCACCATGAAAACTAGCCTCTGGGTATGTTTGTGAGCGAGTTTCTAGACTGAGTTCACAAGGGTGGGAAGACTCACGCTAACTGCGGGCAGCACCTTCCCATCGCTGAGATCCCAGATTATATAGAAAGAAGAAATCAAACTGAACGCCAGCATTCACCTCTTCCCAGGCTCTGATTGTGTGACCAGCCACCTCATGCACCACGTTCTCCCCACCATGACGGACCGTAACCCCTCGAACTGTGAGCTACAACCAAGTCTTTCCTCCTCACTGCTTTTTGTTGGCTCTCTTATCACAGCAAAGGGAAAAGTAACTCCATGGCAATGAGAAAACTAATACACACACAGAAACTACGCAGTAACGAATGCTTGTTTGAAGCTGTAGCTTGGGGATATTTGTGATACCCATGGCTGGCACACCCAGGTTTGACTCTCAGCCTCTTGGGCAAAACTGCTCCCCTCTTCTCTCACCCGTATCTGATGGACCCATTTTCATCACAAAAAACCACTCTGGCCAGGTAGCTGCCAAGGGCGCCGGCCTACCTGACTTGTCGTGGACAATGGAGAAGAGGATGCGCTTGGAAGCATGGACATTCTGGATGAGAGGCCCAGCAGGTCCTGCGGGCTTCTGTCCTGAACAAGGGGGAAAGAGAGGCATACATTTTGGAGGGGTCCCACATACCTCAGAGAAACTAGAACTGAGCCTGGCGATCAGGAGGTTCCGGGCTAGATCCCTAAGTACAAATCTCAGTTGCTCTAAACCAGACTTGGCTATCCGGAGGCAGATACCGCAAGAGCAGGATGCCAGGCTCGCCTTCCCTTTCTCATTCTTTTATTCATATTTATTCGTTTATCTATAAAGATCAAATGATAATTTGTGGAAGGCGGTTCTCTCTTACTATGTGGGTCCCAGGAATTAAACTGAGGTCACTGGGCTTGATGACAAATGTCTTTGGCTAGGCAAGCACTCGATCAACTGAGCCATCTCCTCCAACACCCAAGTCTGAAATGTCTACTTTAGGAATTTTTCCCCCCCAGACAGGCTTTCTCTGTGTAGCTCTGGCTGTCTGGGAACTCTCTTTGTAGACCAGGCTGGTCTCGAACTCACAGAGTTGTGCCTGCCTCTGCCTCCCAAGTGCTGGGATTAAAGGCATGCACCAACACTGCCCGGCTGCTTTAGGAATCTTGATCCCAAGTATCTTAGATAAGGGATACTCCATAAGCATTCCACTTTACAAATGAAGAAACTGAGGCTCAGTGAGATTGAGACTTGCCCTGGCGTACACAGCCAGGATAGAGCCCACATCTTCGTCACCCCCAGCTGCTCCTTCTCTTAGGCCCCTAAATCTTGAATCCAAGCAGGGTATGCAGAAGGTGCTCATTAAGTGCATATGGGCATTTTTTTCCTTTTTTAATTACATTCATCTCTGGTGGGTGTGCACATGCCTGGAGGTCAGAGGACAACTTGTGGGACTCAGTTTTCCTCTTCCACTACATGAATCTCAGAGATTGAACTCAGGTCATCAAGCTGGTTGGCAAGCACCTTTACCTGCTGGACCATCTCATCATCCCTGATTAGTTTATTTATGCTCTTCACAGCCTCCTGGGGCTGTGAAGATGCCTTTTGGTCCCATTCAAGGTCTGTTCAGAAGGTCAAGTGGAGGCCCCAGTTTAACTGGGTCTCAACAGAATGCAAGTGGCAAGACCCACCCCTGCCCAGAATTGCCTCCTCCTTCAAGGCAACCACCCAGAGAGACATGCAGGTCCCCACTGCAGCATTTACCACAGCAGTCGGAGAAATCTTGGGCACTGGGGACCTGGGGCTCAGGCACAGGCCAGCCCAAGCCCAGGTCGCTGGGGGTCAACGGGCAGGTGGGCGCCTCCTGCTTGAGTTCCCGGATGGTGTGGTTGGGCATCGAAGTGCTGTACAGGAAGTTGGCCATGGAGGATGGGGTGGCGGTGGGGGGCAGGTCCTGGGGAGTGACCTTGGAGGCCTGGCCATGCAGACCGCAGTCTCGGGACCCCTTGGGTAGCAGGGAGATACCGTTCATCTCCACCAGCGCCTTTGAGTCCCGCCCACCATCATCAGGAGGCCTGGGTGAAGGAGAGGAGACAGTGACTGCTTTGAATACCTACTCTTGCCTGTCAATCTCTCCCTTTACAGTCCATGTAACGCACTCTACAGAATATAACAGACCCACAGGTATTCCAATGGGGTGGGATGGGAGCCAGGCCCTACATTATAGGTAGGGATGCAAGCCTGGCAGCGTGGGTATAATGCACCCGATACTAGGTGGCAACCACCGTCGGACCCAGGCTTGTACCAAGCTGCCTCAGATCTCCAAGCCACCCATCCCATCCTCCACGTGGCTCCTTCCCACCCCATAAGATTTAGCAGCTATATGCAACATGAAGTCCCCAGCTCTGCTGGGCCCATGGTATCTACCTTAGCCCAGGCTTGACCTCACCTCTCATCTGTCATTTATGACTCTCATTCACAGCCCAAGCTCACATCCAGGGCAGGCGGCTCTCCAGCTCAAGATTTTTAAAATGAATTCATGTTTCTGAGACAGGGTCTCATGGAGCCAAGGTAGCCTCAAACTTACTATGTAGTTGAAGATGGCCTTGAACTCTTGGCCCTCTGACCTCTACTTCCCCAAAGGGCTGAGATTAGAGGCACATGTCCCTATATGACAATCTCAACTCTACACACCATCATCCTTTGTCCACGACCTCTGCAAAGCCTTTGGTGTGGCTCTTTCCTAAGCCAGAATTCTCCTGGACACTGTGACACAGAATTCCCTTGGGAAACGCCCATAGCCATGCCCTGACTCAGATTACACTGTATAACTGGGTCTTAGCTTTGCTTCTTCCATGAGACCCAAAGCTTTCCTAATGAGTTCCCTCAGGGTGTCTCCAGCTTTCTGCCCTCTGGCTGGGTATGGGGGGTGACAGATCTGTCTGTCTTTTTTTTTTTTTGAGGGAGGGGAGGCAGAGACAATCTCACTACATAGCCCAGGCTGGCTTGGAATCTGCCTCTCCCTCACTGGTACCAAGATTAAGCTGTGCACCTCCACATCCTGAAAGTTTTAACTCTCAACTTGACATTATCTGCAACCACTTGGGAAGAGAGTCTCAAAGAGGGGTTTAGACTAGGCTGGCCTGTGGACACGTCTGTGAGGAGACTGTCTTGATTACGCTGAGGTGGGACGGCCCAGCCCACTGTGGGTGGCATTATTCTCTAGGCAAGGGATTCGGAACTGTCTAAGAGTAGAGAAAGCAAGCTGAGCTGGCGTGCATGCCTGAATTCATTGCTTTTGGCTCTTGACTGTGGATATAATGTGACGAGCAGCTTCCAATTCCTGTGGACTCGACCTCCCTACAGTGATGGACTGGAACTTGAGATTGTGAGCCAAATAAGCCCTTCCTCCCATAATGGGCTTGTGTTGGTATTTTTAACCCAGCAAAAGGAAATAAAATTAGGACAGGGGCTTACTTACCTCCTGAGCTTAAACCGTATTCGGTGGCTGTGCTCCAAAATGGCCATGAGCGCCTTGGGGTCATACTCGCTGGCCTCCGGAAGGCCAGGCCCTCGGGCAGTCCCTGTACAGCCAGTAGCCCCGGCTCCCTGAGCAGCCTCTCATAGGGCAAAGGGACCACGCTGGCCCTGCCCATAGCCTCACCTGCCAGAGAGTAAACAGTGAGGCTCAGTACTGGCGGGGGCTCGGCTGGACACACTGGGAGCCAGGCAATGCGTGGTGACTCCCCCTGGGAGAGGGGCTCTGGGTCCCTCATTGCTGGAGACGCGGTACAGAATGAACACCACCAGCCTGTAGACAGAGCCCTACTGTGCATGTCTGAGGGCTGGAGAGAGGAGGCAGGAGAGCCCTTATGCCAAGCTGGTAGACTGAACTTGGCCGGTGATGGTGCACGGAATTTTAACCTCAGGCTTATCTTTTGGGAAGAAAGCCTTGGTCTCGGAATAACCAGGAGGCAGGAGGGAGTGGTCTACTGGAAGACCATGTCAGTGGGGGTGGGGAGGTGGTAAGAGGTGGCTATACAGGAAAGGTGGCTGGATGAGGACACTCGTGCCTGGGAGTTTGGAGATGGCAGAGAAAGCCCTGTCCTGGGGTCTTGTTTTTGCTCAGGGGTCCTACAGCGCAGAAGGGGTCTGCTCTACTGGGTGAGATGGGGGAAGGGCCAGGCCGCGTGGGACCAGGATGAGGTGGGTAGGGGACAACTGGGTAGAGCTGGGCAGAAGTGAGCAGGGCTAGGCCAGGGGCTGGGTGGGGTAAGGGCAGGGCTGACCTGGGTAGGGCGTTGCTGAGCAACTATCCTGGGCGGGCCGGGGCGAGACAGAACTGGGCTAAAGTGGGTAGGGCAAAGCTAAGCAGGGCTAGATAGTGGGCGGAGCTGGGTTGAGACAGAACTTGAACGGGATTGGATTAGAGTACGGCCGGGAGGGGCGGGGCTGAGGCGGGCGGGGCTAAGGTGGGTGGGGATTGGATTAGAATATGGCTGGGTGGGGCGGGGTCGAGGTGGGCGGGGCTAAGGTGGGTGGGGCACAGCTGAGCAGAGTGGGCTAGGGTAGGTAAGGAAGGCTAAGTAAGCAGTGCAGGAGCTGGGCCGGTCTTGGTGGGGTGTGGCTGGGTGAGGCACAGCTCCACACAGCTGGGCAGAAGTGGGTGGGGTCTAGGCTGGGGGCAGATAGGGCAGTGCTGACGTGGTTGCTGGGCAGGGCTAGGCTGAGGTGGGCAAGGCTGCAGGGTTGAGCTTGGTAGGGCAGGGCCAGACCGGAGTAGGCTGAGTTGGGTGGGGCAGGGTGGGGCAGAGCTGGTGTGAGGCAGGTGGGGCTAAATTGGATTTGGCAGGGAAGCCCTGGGCTGAAGTGGATGAATAGGGCTGAGCAGGACGGGGGAAGGGCCCGAGCTGGGGTGGGCGGAGCTAAATCAGCTAAGGCTGGGCGAGACTGGCAGAGCAGGTGAGGCTAGGACTGAAGTATGGCTGGAGGAGGTCGGGTCAAGGTGGATGTGGTTACACTGGGAAGGCATGGCTGGGCTGACCTGGATACGGTGGGACTGGGCTAGGAGGAGAGGCTGGGTCAGACACCAGTGGGCGGAGCAAAGGCAGGATGGAATGAAGTGGGATCCAGCCGGGTGGAGTGAGGCTGGGCTGAGGTGGGCGGGGCTGAGCTGAGGTGGGCGGGGCTGGTCTGGAAGGGACTGAACCTAGACAAGGCAGGTGTGGGTAGGCTGGTCTCCCACCCGCCCCTTTCCGGAATGGAATGAGGAAGGATCTTACTATAAAGAACATCAAACACTTCCTCTACCATCTTCTGCAGCAGGTACACATCCGAGCACTGCTCCAGTGAGGACCGCGGGATGCTCCGGCCACCACCCTCACAGCGTTGCACCTTTTTAGGGTGTCCTGCTTCTGGATCCTTCCATAGGGGTCCCCCTGTGGGACAAGAGCACAGGAGCCGTAGGTTGGTGTTAAGCCCCGGAATCAGAGGCACAAGTGACTGACTGACTGAATGAATGAATGAATGGGCACCCTGCTGAGAGCCCAAAGGCTGCAGGTGTCAATCTGGCCACACACTTGCTGGTGGACCTCAGGGTTGTTCCTTCCCTCTCTGAGCCTCAGTTCGCGATCGTTCAAAGAAGCCCGTGGAGTCCGGCTCAGAACTGGGACTCCATGAACATCTGTTTCACACACCATATTCTATATTCATATTTCAACCCACCTAAGCCCTACTTTTCCTGCCTGGCCTACATGGAAAACAATGGAGATATGGTGATGGTTAGTTTTAAATTTTAAATTTGCCACAATCTGAGAAGGATGTCTCCAGTGGATTATCTAGATCACTGGTTCTCAACCTGTGGGCCATGACTCCTTGTGGGGTGGTGGTGGTGTCAAACAACCCTTCCACAGGGATTGCCTGTTGTTGGTCTTTGGTCTTTTTGGGGGAGGCCGTCACCCAGCTCCCAAATAAATACACACGGAGGCTTATTCTTAATGATGCATGCCCAGCCTTAGCTTGGCTTGTTTCTTGCCAGCTTTCCTTGTCTTAACTTATCCCATTTACCTTTTGCCTCTGGGCTTTTCCCATTCTCTTACTTATGTAAATCTTACTCTTACTCCTTGGTTGGTTGTGTAGCTGGGTGGCTGGCCCCTGGGGTCCTCCTCCTTCTAAGGCTCCTAGCTCTCCAATCCCTCTTCCCAGATTTCCCCTTCTATATATTCTCTCTGCCTGCCAGCCCCGCCTATCCTTTCTCCTGCCTTGCTATTGGCCGTTCAGTTCTTTATTAGACCAATCAGGTGTTTTACACAGGCACAGTATCACAGCTTCACAGAGTTAAACAAATGCAACATAAACAAAAGCAACACACCTTAAAATAATAGTCTACCACAGTTGTCTAAGACCATTGGAAAACCCAGATATTTACAGTACAATTCATAGCAGTAGCAAAATGACAGTTATGAAGTAGCAATGAACATAATTTTATGGTTGGAGGGGTCACCATAACCTGAGGAACTGTATTAAAGGGTCACAGCATCAGGAAGGTTGAGAACCACTGTACTAGATCAAATGGCCTGTGGGCACAGACATGTAAGTGGGGAATCGTCTTGACTGTTAACTGACCCAGCCCATCGTGGGCAGCACCATTCTCTAGGCAATGGGGCTCTGAGGCATATGAAACAGGAAAAAGCTAGATGAGAACAAGCTCCCTGCTCTTGACTGTGGATGGGACGTGATTAGCAGCTTGAGTTCCTGCCTTGACTTCTCTGAAATAAGACTGCAACCTAGAATCATTTAGTAAAATAAACCCTTTTCCCCCTTGGTTGTTTTTGTTTTTTGGGTTTTTTTTTGGGTAGGGGGTTGTTAGGGAATCTTTAAGAAATATTTTAGTTCTTTGGGATAGATAGGGTCTTTGTACATAGACCAGGCTGGCCTTGAACTCACAGAGATCCGCCTGCCTCTGTCTCCCAAGTACTGGGATTAAAGGCGTGCTAGAAGCTCCAACAGAACAGAGGAAGAGCAGGGTCTTGTGATCCCTTCCAGCTTGGAGCTGGCTCTCCTTGGCAACCATCCAAGCTTGAAATAAACTATCCTGATTCTGAGGGCTATAAATAGCCACTCTTTCTGGCTGTGGAAAATAAGGCACGCTGTCCCCAGGAGGCTGGGAGGGGCTACAGGACCCCACTACACCCACTCCTAGAAGCCAGCTCCACCCAACCTTAGAGACAGAACAGGCTGGGAGAGCAGAGTAGGTGGAGTCTCGGGCTCCTGGGGAAACAGCTATATGCTCCAGCTACGTACCCCACTAATGATACATGCAGCATCGATGCTGGATCGATGTGGGGCCGCTAATCCTAGGGATAAGGCCCAGGAGACCATAAAAACTACTAACGAAAACTATCAACAGCTGGTACCTGGGTGTCCACAGAGATCCCTGGCACCCCCCTCCACCCCAGGGATATGAAATAGGAGAAAGCTAGACAAGTTCTATCCTTGACGTTGAAGGGATTCAGGAGAAAGAGCAAGGGTCTGAGAACAGGAGTCCCGGCCTTAAATCATGCTTCCTGGGATGCTATTCTTGGTTGTCATGGTGATTTGACTAAGAATGGCCCCCACAGACTCTTAGATCTGAATGCCTGGTCACTAGGGGAGTGGTGCTATTTGAAAGGATGAAGAGGTGTGGCTTTGCTGGAGGAGGTGTGTCACTGGGGGTAGCTTTGAGGTTTCAAAAGCCTATGCCAAGCCTGGGATCTGCTGCTGCCTGTGGACCTGGATGCAGAACTCTCAGCTCCCTCTCCAGCACCATGTCTGCCTGCACGCCGCCCTGCTTCCCATCATGATGAGAATGGACTGAACCTCTGAAACTGTCAGCCAGCCCCAGTTACATAGTTTGCTGATAAGAATTGCTGTGGTCACGGTGTACGTGTGTCTCTTCATAGCAACAGAACACCGACTAAGACAGTTGTGAAACTGACTAAACCTGGAATTAACGACAATCCCAAAGACTGGACACACCTGTGAGGGATTTTTTTTTTTTCTTAATTGAATCATTTAAAGTGGGAAGGACCATCACTTCTAATCCGAATCTTTGGGGTGGGAAGATAAACCTTTAATCCAGATCTCTTGAGGTGGGAAGATCCACCTTTAATCTGGGCCACACCTTCTGCTGGCAGCCTAGATAAAGGTCACAGAGGAGGAGGCTGGCACACTCTCTGCCTGCTTGCCCTCACTCTTGCTGGCCAGTCCACTCCTTCACTGGCATTAGAACCGCCTTCTTCAGGATCCTAGCATATCCTGAAGACCAGCTGAGACGTCCAGCCTCGTGGAGTTAACAATTACTGATTTTTTTGTTGTTCTTGCTTGTTTTGTTTTTCAAGACAGGGTTTTCTCTATGTAGCCTAGGCTGTCCTGGAACTCGCTCTGTAGACCAGGCTGGCCTCGAATTCACAGAGATCCACCTGCCTCTGCCTCCTGAGTGCTGGGATTAAAGGCATGGACCACCACTACTGCCCGGTAGATACTTCACAACTATTGGATTCTTGGACTTTCTGTTGGTAGGAGCCATTGTTGGACTAGCTGGACCACAGCCTGTAAGCTACTCTAATAAACCATATGTGTGTGTATGTAACAAAATTTTCCCCCCTGTAAGTTCTGTTTCTCTAGAGAACCCTTGACTACTACACACACCTTCCAACCTGGGCTAAGGCAGTAGGGGAGGAGGAATATGTCCACCATGCCTCAGTTTCTCATCTGTACACCATGGGTGACATTTTCATGACCCTCTGGGAAAGGTAATGAGGTTTTGGGCCAACGGCCCTGCATGAAGTGTTGTTTGAGTCTGGTGTTGCTGGGGATGGAACCTAGGGCCTGAGGAACACTAAGTAAAGTACTCTGCAGCCAAGCTACCCTCCTGAGGGACTGTAAGCCGGCACTCTACCTCGGAGGCCCACCCGACCAAGAGCTGTCCATCACTCACAGCCCATGCAAACTGAGCACTTCTTACCCAAAACAAACAACAAAAACATTTGTCGCCCCACAAGGCCTCAGAGGTCAGAATAAGTGACCTTGCATCAAGTGTCATACACTCGCCGGGCGGTGGTGGCGCACGCCTTTAATCCCAGCACTCGGGAGGCAGAGCCAGGTGGATCTCTGTGAGTTCAAGGCCAGCCTGGACTACCAAGTGAGTTCCAGGAAAGGCGCAAAGCTACACAGAGAAACCCTGTCTCGAAAACAAAAAAAAAAAAAAGCGTCATACACTCACATGTGCTAAATGTCTTAGCTGGACAACGGTTGGTCCCTAACCTCAGTTAGACTCAGTCAAGAGGTAGAACTGGGAGCTGGGAATGTGGCTCCTTTGGCAAGACGCTCACCTAACATGCACCAAACCCTGAGTTCCACACCAGCACCCTAGACACCAGAAGAGGAGGTGAGTGCCTTCCTCTCCCGGGCAGGTGAAGGTCAGGGAACCAGGAATTCAAGGCCAGCCTGGGCTACAGGAGAACCTGTCTTAAAACAACAGGGAGTCAGCAAGAGGGCCCAGCAGGTCAAGAAGCTTTCGCCCACACCCAAAGTCCTGAGTTCAAATCCTAGGACCCACGTGATGGAAAAGAAAAGTGACTATGGCAAGTCTTCTGATGTCTATATTCACGCCACAGCGTGTGCATGCCCACACACTTGCACACAATGTAAATAGAATAAACAGAAAAAAATAAAAACAGTAAAAAAAAATAGGTAGAACAATAGCTGAGGGTATGACTCAGTAACAGTGCTCTTGCTTAATAGGCATGAGGGTCCAGGTTCAATCCCCAGCACCATTAACAAATAGAGTAGAATCAGGTGACCGCTCTGGGCCTCAGTGTTCCCCTCTAAAAATGGGCACATGGACATGACTAGTGGTAGGCTTCAGTGATAGGCATTGCCAGGCTCCATTTGGAACAAAGCTGTGTCCAGTTCATCCCTCCAACAGGCTCTGCGGACCGGACAAAGCAGAGGATACAGAGAGATGGGCCAGGACCCTTGCCCTTCAGAAACAGCAGGGCCCTGGGCATGGAGGACGTGGGGTACTCACGGCAGAACCTGAGGAAGTCTGACTGGAGCTCCTTCCGGGTGTTCAGAAACATCCGTCCCTTCTCGGTGCCCATCACGAAGACGCTCTCATTGTGCACCGCCACACAGGCCACCTCCGTGTTCAGCTTGGAGAGCGCCGAGCACTGTGGGGGAGGGGGAGGGGTGTGAGCTAAATCAAGACCAGCCTGGAACCCAGCACGGCTGGGTACGCTGTGCCTGTAATCCAGCACCCGGGACGCTGAGAACAGGACGGTGAAGAGTTTGAGGCTAGCCCTAACTACAGAGACGGGACTGCCAGTGAGAGATGGACCCTCCAGCCCACTTAACAGCCTTCTCTAAACCGTGAAAACCGGGCACCATGCAGCCTGGAGAATATGGCAGTAGAATTTCAATAGACTCGTTATAGGAAAAGGATCTCTCTAAGCAGGGCCGGCAAGGTGGCTCAGTGGGTAAACTGCTGGGCATCTAAGCACAAAGACCGGAGTTCGATTCCGAGCACTCATGTTAAAAGGGTGGTGGGTGGGGGGTGGGTGTGGTAGGGGCCAGGCTGTTAGTGGATAAAGCATTTGTGGCAGAAGCTTAGGGACCAGATTGGATCCCCAGCACCTATATAAATTTGGGGGGGGCCTGTGGCAGTGCTCCTAACACCCCATCAATTGAGAGGTGTAAGCAGGGGATCCTGGGAGCTAGCTGATCTCAGTGTATAAGACAGTGATGGAGGAAGACTCCAGTCATCAACCTCCTGCCTCCACACACAGCACAATCAAGTCACTGGTCTTCTGAGCATAGAGAGCCTCCTTTCCAGATTGCTCTGGCTGCGGGCCGCTCCAGGTGCAAGCACATCACACACACACATACACGCACGCACGCACGCACGCACGCACGCACAGCCAGGTATGGTGGCACACACCTGTAATTCCAGCACTGGGGAAATTGAGACAGGAGAATCCATGGGGCTTTCTGGCCAGCCAATCTAGTTCACTTGATGAGTTCAGGCTAGTGTGAGATCCAGTCTCAAAACTAAAACAGCTATCTACTGCTATCCCACCCTGAATGTGCCTGGCCTCATCTAATCTCAGAAGCGAAGCATGGTTGGATGGGAGACTGCTTGTAAGTACTAGGTGCTATAGGCTTCGCTGCGTATGCTGGCTCACATCTGTCATCTCAGCACTCAAGGAGGCCAAGGTAAGAGGATTGCTATGAGTTCGAGGCCAGCCCAGGCTATACGGTAAGTTCCAGGTCATCCTGAACTGTACAATGAGATCCTGTTTCAAACAAACAAGCCAAGAAATAAAATAAAAACAAGGTGAATGGTACCTGGAGAATGAAACCCAAGGCTGGCTTGTGGACCCTACATGCATGCATACAACACCTGCACCCACCCATATCCACACAACATGCATGCATATAACACCTGCACCCCCACCTGGCCTCACACAGAATTCTAGGTGGTGTACTTTTGTGGCCTGAAGTTATGACCAAGACACAGTATGAAAATCCTCGAAAGCAAAACTCTGTAAACCCTGTGGCACAAAATTGGCACTTAATAAATGCTGGTCTTTGTGCCAATTAGCATTTTAAGAAGTTCTGCTGTGGAATAATCCTTTGGTACACTGTGAAGATGTATTGCTCTCATTGGTTTAATAAAGAGGCCAACTACTACTCAGGAGGAGGTTAGGTGGGAGAGCGAGACTGAGAAAGTGCTGGGGAACAGGGCAGAGTCATCAGCCAGAGGCAGAGGAAGCAGGGGATGAACATGCTATGTTGAAAAAAAGGTACCACCATGTGGTAGAGCGTAGATAAGAATTATGGGTTAATTTAAGTTGTAAGAGCTAGTTAGTAACAAGCCTAAGCTATTGGCCAAACATCTATAATTTGTAAGTCTCACTGTGTGGTTATTTGGGAGCTGGCTGGCAGGACAGAAAACCCCGCCTACAAAGTTCTGCCCTGTGTGACCCTCAGGCAAGTTCTTCAACCTCTCTGGACCACAAGCCCACCTCTTGTGACAGCCTCAGCCAAGCAGGAGTCCCTGGGGAGGACTGTTAAGTTTCAGGACAGCCTACAGTGTAAGAGATGGGCTCAAAACAACAAAATGCAAATAGCCACATGAGGCTGGTGGCACTGCCCATCAGGTCACATGCCAGTCATACCCACCACCACCGACAGGTGGATGAGGTTCAGGACACAGTGGTGGCCACTGTAGAGAAAGAGTTAGCACCCAGCTAGTTTCTGAAGGTGTCTCCTATTTCAGGCATTAAATACGACCTTGAGCAGCCTACAAGAACTACCTAGAAATGAGGTCCCCTATGCTCAGGAAACCAGTGACTCACTGTGTGACCTCAAGCAAGATGCTGCCTTCTCTGAGTTTCCACTTTATCATCAGAAAATGCCAACGGATGCTAGGCAGATCTACTTTTTGTTTTTGCTACGTGTGTGTGTGTGTGTGTGTGTGTGTGTGTGTGTGTGTGTGTTGCTGGGATTCGAACCCAGAGCCCTACTCCATGTGTTTAAGCTCAGTCTTGTCCTTTCAGGGTTCCACTCTATAGCCCAGGATGGTCTCAAAATCAAGATCTTCCTATTGCAACCTCCCGCTGTGGGATTCCAGGGACATGTAGGCACAAACATACTTCAGTACATTCATACATACATACACATTTGGGTGTCTACACACATGTTTGCATGTGTGTAGAGGCCAGAGGACAAACTTAGCTGCTGTTCCTCAGACTCCATCCATAATTGCTTTTCTATTTGTTTGTTGTGTTTAAGGTGGGGTCATTTACTGACCCGGAACTCTACCTAGTAAGCCTCCTTAACACTGGGATTACAAATGTGTGCCCCCAGGCCTGGCTTTTTTATCTGGATTCTGGGGGGGGGATTGAACTCAGGATCTTATGGTTGCAAGGCAAGCACTTTACCACTTGAGCTACCTCTCCCCACTCCCCAGAGATAAAGAGATTTTGATGGGCATACCCTCTCCGAGGTCTCCCACCTTTGATCTCGGGCCCTCTTCCCACCTGACCAGACACTCACCATGGAGTCTAAGGCGGACACCAGGCTGTTGATGAGCTCGTCCTTGCGGGTGAAGGTGGAGTTCCAGCGCTCAGACCCGCAGCCGTTGGTGGGGATGTCACAGTGCTTCCCCAGCAAGGCCATGGTCACCTAGAGAAAACAGTGAGGACACAGCGGGTATTAACACAAGGTACAACTGGGTGAGCACACCTGGTTCCCAGGGTCACCCGAATTCACAAGTGGGAAAGACTGCCAGCTGGCCTTCCTTCCCATCATTCAGGGCCTCAAAGGTATGACAGGAGACAGCAGAGATCTAAGTGAATAATGTACAACCATTTTCTCCCATTTGAAACATTTTCAGAGAATTTAAACATTCCCTCCTAAAGGGAGGCTCTTGAAACTCAAGGACAAAGCAATGTACATAACTCAGGAAGCTCAGGAAACTTATAAGGCTCAGAAAGTTCAGGAAACTGATAAGGCTCAGGAAGCTCAGGAAACTCATAAGGCTCAGGAACTCCAGAAATTCATAAGGCT
Organism: Peromyscus leucopus; assembly: GCF_004664715.2. Taxonomy (NCBI): domain Eukaryota; kingdom Metazoa; phylum Chordata; class Mammalia; order Rodentia; family Cricetidae; genus Peromyscus; species Peromyscus leucopus. The sequence continues at coordinate 25,673,979 of NC_051082.1, forward strand.
CAGGAAACTCAGCAAATTCATAAGGCTCAGGAAGCTCAGGAAACTCATAAGGCTCAGGACCTCAGGAAACTCATAAGGCTCAGGAAGCCCAGGAAATTCATAAGGCTCAGGAAGCTCAGGAAACTTACAAGACCCAGGAAACTCAGACGCTCACGAAGCTCTGGAAGCCCAGAAATTTGTAAGATTCACAAGGCCCCCCTCCAAGTTTATAAATTCAGAGAGCAATAGTGTGTGAGGGGCTGGAGCAGAGATACAGGATACTCTTCTGTAGAGCTGTCTGTAGCCCATGCAGAGTTCCAGAGAGGCAAGTTTTTGTGAGTGGCATCAACCAGGCTGAGGTGGGCTTTTTGGTGATGCAACTGACTTGAGTCACGCCCATTACAGCAAGAAGCCCCTCACCCACTGTGGTGGTCTGAAGGAGAATGACTCCCACCAGCTCACACATCTGAATGCTTTAGCCCCAGTTGGAGAACTGTTTGAGAAGGATGAGAAGGATTAGGAGGTGTGGTCTTGCTGGAGTGGGTGTGGCCTTACTGCAGGAAGTGTGTTGCTGGGGGTGGGCTTTGACGTTTCAAAGTTCTCCCTCCGCCTGCTGCCTGTGGATCCGGATGCAGAGCTCTCAGCTGCCGGTCCAGGGCCATGCCTGTCTGCTTCCTGCCATGACGACCATGAGCTAACTAAGCCTCTAAAACGGTAAGCAAGCCCTCCCTCAAATGCCTTTTTTTCCTACAAGTCGTCTTGGCCATGTGTCTCCTCAGAGCAATAACGAAGACATCCTCTAACCAACCAAAACTCACTCGCTCACTCATTCACCAAGCTAGCCTCGGATGGAATGCTTTCTTCAGTCTGTGGTCAGTGCCCTCCGGGGACAGACGTTTGGTGGCGTCTCTCCATGACAAGACACACAACAGCAACACAGATGAGGGTTACGCCCCCAAGGAACAGCCCCCCCCCAGGTATTCAATTCATAACCAGAGTGAGCCCATTACCATGATACTGATCTGCCAGATAGGTTCTAACTGCCAGCCTTTTCCATGGATGTAACTCTAGTCACGTGCCTCTCCTGCTCGCACACCCGCACACCCTCCGTGGTGGCTCCCTACGGCCCACACATGTTGAACAAGGCCTTGCTTTACTTTGCAGCTTGGGCTGCTTGAACCTCTTAATCTTCCTTTCTTCTACCTATTAAGTACTGACTGGAATTACTGGCCTGTGTCCACATCCCTCTAACCAACCCTGCTGGAAAAGCACCTGACTGCCTCATCCATGGCGAGGCTGGGCATTGCCCTCTCTACACTCTGTACACACCTCTGGGCTTGGTCACACGTTCCCAGATCAAGGCCACTGCCTTGAAGCCAGAGTCTATTTCCTGGATTTGGGACATGGACTTGGAGCAGATACGGACAGCCACAACGGGGCACAGGCCACTTCCTCAAACTAGGGATTCCCCAGGAAAGGACTTTGTCCCAGCTTACTGGGGCTCCACACAGCTCCTCCTTGAAAAGCCTCTTTGCCTTGCTCAACCCTAAATCCAAAGACAAGGCTGCTGATCGCTGGTGGCTGGCTTCATCCTGTTCTTCCAGAGCTGTTCCTAGGTGTGGGGGGTGGGGTGGGGTGGGGGTCCCTACATGCTGCCTCTGAGAGCACCAGCCCCTCACTAGACCAAACAAAAGGAGGTAAGGGGCAGGAGCAGGGGCAGGACACTCTCTGGCTGGGTGTGTCATCCATGGATAGATCTACAGATTCCACACCCTGTTGCCACCTGTCTGCCACCTGTCAACAGAGCTTCGAGACGCTCACTGGGTGGGGTGGGGAAAAGCCAGGTGGCAGGGCCTCCAGGCCCACAGCCTAAAAGGGCACCAAGCCCAGGATGTCTGTGGCCATGGACAACTGACTCCCAGGCTGTAAACTCCGCACGGGTCAATCTGTGTCTGTCCTCCATGGCTGACCCTCGCTCGGGGTCCAATTCACTGTCCGATGTGTTCAACGGACCAGGCACAGACTCCCAGACACCCCCCACCAACCTGGCTGCAGTGGGATGGGATGGGAACCTCAAAACAGCAGCAGGTGTCCTAGATGGGTTTGAAGACGCCACACCAATAGCCAACACCAGACCATTAAAACAGAATAGAGAACAGAACCCAGCTCTGGACTCAGTACTGGCTCACCTCTGCTCTTGGGCTACGGGAAAACACTGGTTTGAGGGCCAGTGAAATGGCTCAGAGAATAAAGGTCCTTGCTAAGGACCTGCGTGGATCCCCTGGGACCCACATAGTAGAAGGACAGAACTGACTCTTGCAAGTTGTCCTCTGACCTCCACAGGCATGTGGTGGCGTGTGCACACAGAGACATACATGTACACATACCAAAATAAGTAAATAAGAATGCAGGGGAAGCCGGGCAGTAGTGGTGCACGCCTTTAATCCCAGCACTTGGAGGCAGAGGCAGGCGGATCTCTGTGAGTTCAAGGCCAGCCTGGTCTACAGAGCAAGATCCAGGAAAGGTGCAAAGCTACACAGAAAAACCCTGTCTCGAAAAACTAAAAAAAAAAAAAAAAAGCAGAGAAAAAAAATAAAACAAATGTTTTGAGCAGGCCTACTGGTCCACCCTGTTATCTCAGCTACTCAGAAGACCAAAGCAGGAGCATCTCAAGTTCAAGGATAGCCTCGGCTACAGAGTGAGGTTAAGCCATCCTGGGAAACTTAGTGAAATTCTGTCTCCACTAACAACAACAACAACAAAAATGATTATAAGAGGGCTGTGTATATAGCTCAGCAGTAGAGCACCTGCCTAGAATCCCCCAGTGAGGGGACTGGGTGTGACTCAGTGGTAGAGCACCTGCCTAGAATCCCCCAGTGGGGGTCTGGGAAGCATACTTCCACATTAGAGCATCTGCCTAGCAAGTTCAAGACCTTGAATTCCACCCCCAGAACCACAAATATAAGTTAATAATAAATAAACCAAGCCAGGTGGTGCAGACCTATAATTCCAAGCATACAGAAAATAGAGGCAGGATGACCGGGAATTCAAAGACATCACTGGCTACATAGTGAGTTTGAGCCAGTATCAAAACATTTGACCCTATCTCAAAACAAGTAGCAAAGAAAATAAAAAATAGCCAGGTGTAATGGTACACACCATTAATCCCAGCACTCAGGAGGCAGGCGCAGGCGGATCTCTGTGAGTTCAATTCCAGCCTGGTCTACAAAGAGAGTTCCAGGACAGCCAGAGCTGTTACACAGAGAAACCTCATCTGGGGGAGGGGAGGGGAGAAAAAGTAGAAGAAGAAACAGAAAGAGAGAGAGAGAGAGAGAGAGAGAGAAAGAGAGAGAGAGAGAGAGAGAGAGAGAGAGAGAGGGATCGAGAGGGAGTGTACATCAGAACAGTCACTCAAGGATATGGAAGACAGGCCATGGGTAGGATACATTGAAAAAGAGGCTGCTGGTAGCTTTATCTTGGCCATTCTGTGGCCCTAGGTCACCCTGGTGTGGTAGAGGAAGGGTCTACTGTATAACTGTACTATCAAATCCCTAGCCAGGACGTCTGCCTGCCTGGGAGCCTTCCAGCACAGACAGCCCTTCAGACATGGCTGCCAGCTACTCCTTTGAGCCCTTGGGCCATTCCCAGAAAAACTCTGGGTCGTCAGCCGCTCAGCTGCCCAGACCCAAATCAAATCAGGGCCAGGCAAGCAGCAGTAGTTGGCGCTCTTGACCTCCAGCTCGCTCCAGACTGCCCTGACTCCTTCTGGCCAAGGTCCCAATCTACTTAGGAGAGAAGCGGGGACTCGGAGCCAGAGGAATCAGGAGATGGAAGGGAGAGGAGTTGTGGACTATCCTAAATCCTGGCACCAGCTAGCTGGACTTACAGGATCCCCCGTCTCCAAGAGAGTCCAGGTGAGGCACTTGGGAACTTGCCTCTGTTCTACAGGAGGCAAGAGAAGCCCCAGGCCCTGGGATGCTAGGAGCGCGTAAGTGTAACATTCATTAGTACAAGCAGGGCCCTGAAAGGGAAAAATAGGGTTGGCAGGGTGGCTCAGTGGGTAAAGGCATGTGCCACCAAGTCTGACAAGTTTGATCTCCTGGATGTGCATGATGGAAGGAGACAACCAGCTCCTCCAAGTTGTCCCTTGACCTACATATGCATGAGCCTCGGATGTGCATGCGCGTGAGCACGCGCACCGGACACTAAGTAAAAATTGATTTTTCATCAATACACAAGGCAGGTAGAGTAAAACATTGATTTTTACTTAGTGTTAAGTTAAGGGAAGGAAAACAGGGAACACCAAGTCTGATGAGCAGTTAAGGCCCCAGGGGAGGGGAGGGGAGGGGACCAGTAGAAGAGAGGCCCCAGCAGTGACAGCAGGACACCAGAAGAGCTGTGAAAGCCCAGTGAGGTGGCTTATGCCTGTAATCCTAGCACCCAGGAGATGTACCACCCTCTTCCAGCCTCCACAGGCCACCTCCACACGTGGGACATTGGCACAGATACAGACAAAGGCAGGATTTTTTTTTTTTTAATTACAAGAAAAAGTTAGAAACCATTCCAGAAAACCGTAACTAGTCAACATGCAGAGACAGCAGACCCTGGGCTACCCAGGCCCCAGCAGATACAGCTGCAACACAACTCCTGTGCCTAAGGCTCAGGAGCCGTGGCGGAAGAGGAGGCGGAAAGATTCTAAGAGCCAGAGGACCATGAAACTTCCCGGGATCACATCTCCTAGAATTGACAGGGAAGCCACACCCATGATACCTGAACAATTTGTTGCCTAAACAAGACCCAAACAATGACCATACCAACAGACATGCAATATTGAAAGAGGAAAATCTTACCATCCCCCACCCACCCTAGACAAAGAACTACAGGTAATTAATGACTGTTGAGAGAGGGAGGACTTGTCTTTCCCAAGGATGAGCCCTCAAGTTGATCATCCAACACCAAGTGGTCAGCCCCGAAATCATATACACACAAACACCATGAAATGGACTTAGGAGGTCGGGCGCATGTATTTATATGTTTATATGTGTCTGTAACAATAACAATCAAAGGAAAAAGTTGCCGTGGATTTTATCTATGTGTTTATATATTTACATAACAATTTAAAAAAAGTGGTTATGCATTTGAGAGGGAGTGAAGGGGGCACTGGAGGGAGGAAAGGGAAGGGGGGAAATGATATAAATAAATTTTAATTAAAATTAAAAAAAAATAAATGTTGCAACTTGGAAGCAGTTTGTGGTGGTACAAACGTGCACCTGTAACCACAGCACTCAGGAAGCTAAGACTGGAAGATTACCAGGAGTTCAGGGTCATCCTTGAGTCGGTGTCAAAATTTAAAAAAAAAAATAAATAAATAAATAAATAAATAAATAAATAGGAGATGTGACTCAGTTGGTAGAGTGCTTTCCTAACATGCATGGAGCTCTGGGTTCGATCCTAAGCTTACATAAAGTGGGCATGAAGGAGCATGCCTGTAATCCCAGAACCTGAGAGGTGAAGACAGCAAGATCAGAAGTTCATGGTCACCCTTAGCCACATCGCAACTTGCAGGGCTGGGTAGATGGCTCAGTGAGCAAGAACACCCACTTTGTAAGCATGAGGAACAGAGTTCAAATCCCCAGCACCTACGTAAAAGGCTGAGCATGGCTGCACATGCCTGTGACGCCAGCCTTAGAAGATTGAGACGGATTCCAAGCGCTCGCTGGTCCGCATGCCTAGACAAAATGGTCAGCTTCCGGTCCGGTGAGAGACCCTTTCTCAAGATTAATGGAGGAAGACACTTGATGCCCTGCTTGACTTCTGCATGTGTGTGCCTGGACTGGTGCAACACACACACACACACAACACACACACACACACACACACCAAATAAACATAAAAACAGTAAAATTAAAACATCAAGTAGGCACACGCCTTCAATCCCAGCACTCAGGAGGCAAAGCCAGGCGGATCTCTGTGAGTTCAAGGCCAGCCTGGTCTATAATGCGAGATCCAGGACAGGCACCAAAAAACTACACAGAGAAACCCTGTCTCAAAAAAGAAATTATATAAAGTACATGCCTGGGCTGGTGCAAAACATACACACACATAAATAAACACAGTAAAATGAAAATACAAAGTACACCCCAACTAGAAAAGAACAGAAAGGTATGCACAGAGATCAGGGGTGGAGCCATAGAACAGAGGACACCCAACGGGCCCAAAGCAGAGAGAGTCAATGCCAAAGAAGTACAGTCTTGGCAGACGGCCTGGGGCTCACCCTGCTCTGTCTGCACTGGCCGGCACAGCACATAAGAAGTAGCCAGCAGAAGGGAGGGAGGGAGGGAGAGGAAATCTCAGCCTCCGGCTCTTTCCCAAGTGCTGGATTAACTAAACCCAGGTACCTGTCGAATGGGTCACTAATAACTTTTGCAAACCAAGCCTAGTGACACTCAACGCCTTTAATCCCAGCACTCAGGAGGCAGAAGCAGACAGATCCTTGTGAGTTTGCGGCCAGCCTGGTCTATACAGTGAGTTCCAGGACACGTAGGGCTACTACACAGTGAGACCTTTTCTCAGTAAAAAAAAAAAAAAAAAAAAAAAAAGGAGGGAGGTAGCTTTGAAGAATAGAATGACGTGGTTTTATGACTTAGAGGTGATGTGTCTCTCCAGAAGCTTGTCTGTTGGACGCTTGGTCCCCAGCTGGTGATGCTATTGAAAAATGATTGGGTCATGAGGGCAGTACATGGATGACTCATTAGGAGTCACTGCTGACCGGGCTAGGAGGAGGTGGGGCTTAGCTGGAGGAAATGGGTCACTGGGGACTGGACTGGATGGGTGTATCTTGTTTCTTTTCTTTCCTTCTCTCTCCTCCCTGCAAATCCCACCCCCTTCCCTGCTTCCTGGATGCCGTAAGGTAAGCAGCCTCCTCCTCCTCCTCCCTCATCCCCACCTCATGCTCCCGGGAGCACAAAGCTCTGCCTCACCTCAGGTCTAAATCAAAGGAGACAGCTGACCATGGACTGAAACCTTAGAAACTGTCTGTCAAAATAAATCTGTCCACAACTTGAACAGTTTCTCAAGAGCTTTGTCACAGTTTCGAACAACTGGCTAACCAATGATCCCGAGCCAAGGCATGCCACCACCACCAAAGGTTGGCGAGGGCAAGGAGTGAGTCTCCCTGACCCACCAGAGGGAGCCGGCCCTGCCAAGGCAATGAGTTTGAACTTCCAGCCTCCTCAAGGGTGGCGACACAGATGCAGTTGTCTGGAGGCACCATGTTTATAGGTTGAACCTCCCTAATCTGAAAACCCGAAATCCAAAGCGCTCTATTTTCCAAAGTGCTGACAGGATGCCACAAGAGGAAAATTCCACCCCTGACCTCTTGTAACATTGCGGAGACATGGGAAAAGAATCATACAAAATTACCTTCAAGATGGCCATGATGTCTTAGCATTCAGAAGGTAGAGTCTTGAGGATCACCCTAAGCATGAAGCCAGCTTGGGTCTACAGAGTGAGTTCTAGACCATCCATGGCTATATAACAAGACTCTGTCTCTCAACAAACAAACAAAAAATTGCTAGGCATGGCTAGGCCTGCCTGATATCCAGCATTTAGGAGGTAGAAACAGGAAAATCAGGAGTTCAAGGGCAGCCTTAGTTACACAGCAAGTTCAATGCTAGCCAAGGCTATGTAACATTTCTGTCTCAAAAATATCAACCAAGCATCCGGATCAATCTAGCTGGGTAGAGTGGAATACTACTGTAACCATATCACTTAGGAAGATAAAGAGTTCAAAACCAGCTCAGTGTGTAAATTGCAGGCTGTGCAAACATAAGATCTGAGTTTTGATCCCCAGCATCCATATAAAAAAGCCAGGTATGGCAGCACACACCTGTAACCCAGTTCTGGCTGACAGAGAATGGCAGATCCCAGGAGGCTCACTGGCCAGCCAAACTAAGAAAAAACAAACAAACAAACAACAACAACAACAATAAAACAGCAAGCTCCGGGTTCAGTGAGAAACAACAACAATAAAACAGCAAGCTCCGGGTTCAGTGAGAAACAACAACAACAACAACAATAAAACAGTAAGCTCCGGGTTCAGTGAAACTATAAGGGGGAGAAACAGCTGGGGAAGACATCATAACATCAACCTCTGGACTCTACACATCTACACACACACACACACACACACACACACACACACACACACACACACACACCACACACACTCTCTCTCTCTCTCTCTTCAAAAACCAGTCATAGATACATAGCATGTTCAAGGCCAGTATAGACTACATAAGACCCTGTCCGAGAAATAACATCGAAAATAAGAAAATTAAATAAATAAATATAAATAAGAATACAAAATCTAATTACAGGCTCACCAGGTGGCTCAGCAGGTAAAAGCCACCGACACCATTTCTGCCAACCCGAGTTCAATCCTTGGGACCCCCATGATGGAACCTCCTGCAAGCTGTCTGTCCATGGCACATGCTTACCCCTCCCTCACCCACCCTGAAATAAGTAAAAATGTAATAATGGAAAAAAAAAAAACTGTTTTTAAATCGTGGGGCTGGAGAGGTAGCTCAGTGATTAAGAGAAGGTACTGGTCTTTCAAGGGACCCAAGTTCAGTTCCCAAGACCCACACTGGGTGACTCACAACCACCTTTAATTCTAAGCTTCCCATTTACCAAGGCACCTGCACGCATGTGCACATCATACCCACACATGCATATATACATAATTAAAAAATAATAAAAATGAAATTCAAAATCAAATCGAATTACCTTCAGGCTGTGTGCATAAGGTAGAGAGGTACAAAACAGGAACCAATTTCTAGTTCAGACCCGAGTCCCGTCCCCAAGGTATTTCATGATTAGACATGAATATCCCAAAAATCCAAGGAAATTCCAAATCTGAGATGCCTGTGGTGCCAAGGGTTTGCCTTGGCCTTCCTGCTGCAGCCTCAGGACCATCCTAGAGGTTCAGGCACTGTTCCCATCCCTCTCACCAGAACCACACTACACGCTCAGGCCCCAGGACAGACACATGGGTCTCCAGCAGCTCAGAGCTACGCCAATCGAGGGTCTGGGTCTGTGACTAAATACCTTATCTCTTCCCCATTGGAAACCCCACAAGAGCTCCCTGGAGAGATCGAGATGTTTCTGGACCCTGAGAAAAGTTCTCTGACTCAGTGTCACTGTCCCGGGGACCGGCTGAGCAGATGTAGGGAGCCAGTGCGGGGAAGAGGCTCACAGGCGAGCACGCAAAAGGCAAAGTCAAGCACACACGCCACCCAAACACAGCCTCCGCACCAGCCGCCACCATATGCTTGTGTTTCTCCAAAAAGAAGTCTGAGAGAACAAACAAAAGGCAGTGTCTACCATCCCGGCTGGGGGAAGAGTGTTGTCTTCTCCCAGCAACCCACAGTCTCCATTTCCTGTCCAATGGGCTGCCCAGGGGCGAGGGAAATTGCCCAGGGCCCTGCATTTCAGATCCCTGTCGATGCTCTCCACCCATAGCTGGGAGAATGTTGCGGTCCACAGCCGGCCTCTGTTCCTGTCTGCTCAGGCCTGACTCGAGGCTGCATTGCCTGAGGTTACAATCAGCAATGCCTGGGGGCTGGGGCGGGGTACTGGTCAGGGCATGGTGAGTAGTGTTTGCCTATGCGCAACACCCCGGGTTCCATTCTCAGCAGCACCCCATAAACCAGATGTGGTGGCACATGCCTAAAATCCTATCTGTCTGGGTGGAGGCAGGAGGATTAAGAAGTTCATGGTTATCCTCAGCTACATAGCAAGTTCTAGATCAGCCTGGGCTCATACCAAGGGAGGCTCTGCCTCACATCATTCCATTTCAAACATTAGGAAGGTTGCAGAGATGTGTCTTGGTGGCAGAACACTTGCCTAGCACTCACGAGCTCCTGAATTTGAGTCGCTGTGTGTCGCACGCAGCACCACGGGTCTGTGCCCTGGTTCATTTAGCAGTGGACAGGTAGTCCCATTTCTGGTTGGTAGCCAGAGCGCTTGAAGCCTGTTTGGCGAGCTGCCCTTGACAATTTAAGACCTGAGAAGGAGGGCAGGTCTTTGGTGTACTGGTTTCTACAGTGTGCACAAAGCACAGATCCCTATCTGTGGACCTCCAGCAACATGCTCAGACGCCAAATACAAAGACAAAGGGCCGGCGGGCATTTTCTTGGGTCCACACCAGGCTTACAACCCTTCCGGATTGCTATTTTGACCCCACCCCTTGAAACCCCACCCCTTCCTGTCGTAAATGCCTCATTTTAAGGAAAAACTCCTCCCCTTCCTCCTCCTCCTCTTCCTTCTCTCTCTGTCTGTCTCTTTCTGTCTCTCTTTCCATTCCCACAGGTGTGTACACCTCCACTTTCTCTCCCTTCTCTTTCTTCCTGTCTCCCTCTTTCCTATCTTTCTCTTCATCTCTCTATGATAATAAACTCCCCACGTGGATGCAGCGTGGATGGTTCTGAGTGACTTTCCACACACCACTGCCCCTGCTGCATCGGCCCAGCATGTCTTCCCTCATGAGTGGGGAACCCTGACCTGGCTAGCTGGGGGTTCCCCATTAGCAAATTCATAACACTATATTATAGTAAGCTAATAACAGTCTCAAAGAGACCTATGCACCTCTATCCACTGCAGCCCTGTTCACACGAGCCTAAAGGGGGGGCGGGCGACGGGACAGGATGGATAGTTTCGAATGCATGGCTCGATGGTCAAGAGCACTTGTTGCTCTTGCAGAGGACCTGGGTTTGGTTCCCAGCACCCACGTGGTGGTTTCATAACCATCCGTAACTCCAGTTCCAAGGAGTCTGATACCTTCTCTTGCCCTCCAAAGGCACCAGGCACACACATGGTGTGTATACATCCATGCAGGCAAAATACACATAAATTGAAATGAATACTTTTTTTTTTTTAAGGAGTCACATGGACAATGTCTCAAGGCAATGATGCCTAACACTGGTTATCCTAACACTCAAGAAACAGAGGCAGAAGGATTGCAGTAAGCTCCAGGCCAGCTTGGGCAGCAGATCCCACTGCAGCCTAATATACACTAAGAATTACTGCCTAGCTTGGGCTTCATAGCAATTCCCCCCACACACACACACACACACACATAGACACACACACCTGTTATAGTTTGAATCTGAGGCAACCTCCAAAAGACCCAATGGTGGTGATTAGATCATGGTGGCTCAGATATCTTATTACTTTTCCGGCTTTGATAAAATACCAGATAAGCTGACTGAGGTGGCCCACGCCTTTAATCCCAGCACTCGGGAAGGCAGGGGCAGGTGGGTCTCTGACTTCAAGGCTAGCCTGGTCTAGAGTGGAAGTTCAAGGGCAGCCAGGGCTACACAGTGAGAGCATGCTTCAAAAATTAAAGCCGGCAGTGATGGTGCACGCCTTTAATCCCAGAACTTCGGGGAGGCAGAGCCAGGCAGATCACTGTGAGTTTGAGGCCAGCCTGGTCTACAGAGGGGAGATCCAGGACAGGCACCAAAACTACACAGAGAAACCCTGTCTCAAAACAAAAAATAAAAAACAAAAAAAAAAAAATAATTTAAATACCATAGAAGAAGCAATTGAAGGAAGAGGTAATTTGGACACATAGTTTGGAGGAATACAGTCCATCACGGCACCAGGAGCGTGAGGCAGCTGGTCACATGGGATCCACAGTTGGGAAACAGAGAGGTGGATGCTGGGGCTCGGCGCCATTTCTTTTTCCTCAATGCCAACACACCCGGCTTCTTTGGTTTATTTTGAGATTTTTTTTTAATTGCATTTATTTGTATGTGCACACAATCATACCCACGGCGCACCTTGTAGGGGTCAGGGCACAACGTGCAGGTCACTCATGCCCTCCTTCCACTGGGTGGATTCTAGGGATCCAACTCAGGCTGTCTGTCAAGTTCGGCAGCAAGCGCCTTTACCCACAGAGCCATCTTGCCGGTCCTTGTCTGGCTTATCATTTAAGATATTTTTTGAGGGGATGGGGGGATGGGTTGGCCGGCAAAGCATTTGCTGATGCACAAGCACACAGGCTGGAGTTCATCCTACAGCACTCCTGCCTTTAAAAAAAAAAGGCTGGGGTTGGTGGTTGCCAATCTCAGCACTGCGGAGGCTCTGAGATAGGTCGATCCCAGCCAGTCTAGACTAATTGGTGAGTCCCAGGTCCTAGTAATAGACTCTGTCTCTATAAAAATGAGGTGAGGCGGGCTGGAGAGGAGGCTTAGCAGCTGAGACACTTGTTCTTACAGTGGACCCAAATTCGGGTCCCAGAAGCTGTGTTGGGTGACTCACAGCCGCCACCTGTACCTCCAGGGCCATGGCATCTGACACCCTCTTCTGCCCTCCATGGACACCTGCATGTGCATGTACACAAAGATATCTTTGCAGATAGGGTCTCCCATCCAAGTACTAACCGGGTCCAACCCTGCTTAGCTTCAGGCATGTCCAGTACGGTATGACCAGGGACGAGGTAAGATCTCACTAGGTCTCCTAGACTGGCCCTGAACTCCCTTCTCATTCCACCAGCCTCGGCTTCCCAAGGGAGGGGCATCAGAGGTGTGCACCACCAAGCCTGGCTTTAGCATTTTAGCTCTACAAGATAAAGACAGTCACCTAACCACAGCTGAGGACCACAACTAAGATGCGAGCTCGAACATTTACCGTGCACTTGTAGCTGCAAACACCTCTTAAATACATCCCACCGCCAACATCTGGGGCTGCAGAGACCCACTCACTGTCTCCCCAACTGAGTCCAGGATTCCTGGCCCCTGAGTTCCGAGTTCACACAAACCTCACTGAGAGAATTACTGGAGATGCCAGCATTCCCGTAGTCCAAGGAACCCCTGATGTTCTGGGGAAGTGGCCTGTGTTGGATCACCCCCATTGACATCTACTTCTATTTCTGGGGGACCTCATTTACCAGGGCCTTCTAAACAGGATCTCTCAGGTGACACATACATTTATCATCCCAGCACTCAAGAGCTGGAGGATGGAGAAGGATCATGAGTTCCAGACCAGCCTAAGCTACACAGTGAGAGAGACCATTCCTTGTAAAAGCAACCGACCAGGGATCGTGAGATGGTTCAGTGGATAAAGGTACATGCCACCAAGCCTAACGATTTGTATTTGATCTCTGGGATCCAGATGGCAGGAGAGAATTGCCTCTCCCAAGTAGTACTCTGGCTTCTGTGTGCATGCACGGCACACACATACACACACACACCACACATACACACATACACACACACATACACCCCAAAAACTAAAATAAATTAAAATAAGCACAAGAGATACTCTCTGCCCCCAGGAAAGCCCAGCCCCATTTATATGTAGCCTAGTTCAGGAAAAACATGGCCAAGGTCACAATAGCTCACATTTCCTCTCATTAGTGAGCCAAGTGGGTAAATAAGACGAGAAAAGAATATTTCAACCGGTTTAGAAAAACACCTCTTATTCAAGGGTGCTGCTGCAAGCTGGTAAGGTAGGTACTTCAGGAGACAGAGTGAGGATGATAGGGCGGTGTGGACTACAGTCTTCCTCACCTCCAAAACTGAAGGGGGAGAAGGCAGGAGGAGAAGGAAACAGAAGAGGAGAAGAGAACCACCTCTGTGGCCAGTGAGATGGCTGTGAGCAATGGCGTGTGCCACGAAGCCCGATGAGAATGGACTCCTGGAGGTTGTCTTCTGACCTCTGTCACACACACACACACACACACACACACACACACACTCTCTCTCTCTCTCTCTCTCTCTCTCTCTCTCTCTTCTCAAATAAAAACAAATACTAAAATAATTTAAGAAAGAAAGGTTCATCTCCCAGCACCGCCAAGTATGTCCGCACAGGGTTCTTCTGCTCAGGGCCAGATGGACCCCTCATCCAACCACTTCCATGAAGGCTCAGCAGGAACAGACTATGTCTCAAGACCTCTGAATCCTTACCCAGGGTCACACCAGGACTCTACAGTCTCTCCCATAAGCATAACTCTTTTTTTCTTTCTTTTTTTTTTTCAAGACAGGGTTTCTCTGTGTAGTTTTGGTGCTTGTCCTGGAACTCACTTGGTAGCCCAGGCTGGCCTCAAACTCACAGAGATCCGCCTGCCTCTGCCTCCGAGTGCTGGGATTAAAGGCGCCCGGCTTTTTTTTTTTTTTTTTTTTTAGGTACTATAATGTAACTCTTAGGTACTTGCAATGCAAATTCTGGAATTTCTTTTTCCTTTTTTTCCTTTGATACTAGAGAAAGAATCCAGGACCTGTTCTTAACGGGCCAGTGTGCACTACTGAGCCACATCCTGAGTCCCTCACTCGGGGAGTCTACGCATGCACCCTACCACTGCACACACCTCTAACATGGTTGTTTTCGAGACACTATCTCCCTACGTGACCCAGGCTAGTCTCTGCCTTATGGCAATTGCTGCTTCGGGCTATGGTTGTTTTTTAATTTTGCTTTTACATTTATCAATATATTGGGGGAGGGGGGTGCCACATCAAATATGTGGAGGTCACAGGACAACTTTCAGGAGTCAATGTCTCCTTCTACCATGTGGGTCAAACTCAGTTCATCAGGCTTAGTGGCATGCACCATTATTAGACTGAGCCATCTAATCAACCTCACGGCCTACAGATTTTTGAGACAGGGTCTCACTATGTAGCCCAGACTTAGCCTTGAATTTACAATCCCCCTGCCTCAGCATCCCAAGGGCTGGGATCCCAGGTTTGCCCCACCACACACACATGGCGACATCCTTTGGTATTCAAGCAGGCGAGGTCTTTTAGAGAAACAAACCTTGGAGATTGTGATTTGGGCACTCCTCCTCGTCTGTTCCCTGGAGCCCCGTCTACTGGAAAACACATCAGATAGGCGGCCCAACCTCCGCCTCACGCAACATCAGGGCTGGATGTCGAAATGATGAAGAAAGAGTCCAGGTGCGAAAGTTCACGCTATCCAGAGTTCAAAGCCAGGTCACAGCCTGGCTTCCGGAGTCGGAGACAGCGAGGGAGACGGCGAGATGTCTCAGCCGACAAAGTGCTTGCTGTACAAGGATCTGCATTTCGTCTCCAGCACCCACGCGAACACGAGCGAGGTGTGGTGGTGCCTCCGTGTTGAGGAGGCAGAGCTAGAAGGATTGATTCCTGGGGCTCGCTGGACAGACGGCCAGCCTCGCCTAACTGATGAGTCCCTGGCCAGTGAGAACGGGAGCCCTGGGCTAGTGTCTCAGAGAATGAGGAGACGGCTCAGTGGGTACAAGTTCTCGCCCCACAAGCCCGACACTGAATCCTGAGAAGACGTGAAAAAGCTGCACGCAGTAGCATGTGTCTGCCTGTAATCTCAGTACCCCGGTGGAGAGGCGGGCAGAAGAGACAAGAGAATCCTTGGAAACTACGGGGCTGCTAGCCTGGAGAACACAGCAGTAAAATAACAGGGACCCTGCTTCAAAACAAAGCGGAACGGAGGACCAATCCACGAGATGGTCCTCTGACCTTCACACTGGTGCCAAGGCGCACAGGCACACACACGCACACACACACACATGCACACACACACACACACACAACACATACACACGCACGCACACACACACACACACACACACACACATACACACACACATACACATATGCACGCTCGCGTGCACACATCCCCCCCCAAGGTGGCCTGTGGCTGAGGATGACACCAGAGTGTCCCTCCACCCACACATGCACACCCACAAACATGTGCGCATCAATGCTTTTCACAAGTTAAATGTTTAGGGAGATGGCTCCGTGGTCACAGCGCTTGCTGAACCAGCAAGAAGACCAGAGATGGGATCCCTAAAGCCCATGTGGATACCGAAGGGCATGGTGACCCACCTGTAATTGCAGCCAGAGAAGGAAGAGAGACAAGGGATCCACCCTTGTCATATAAAGACGAAGCCATGTCAGAGCTCCGGGTTTGACTGACAGACTCTGCCTCAATGTACAAGATGGAAGAGAAATGCAAGGTTTCCAGCATCGACTTGGGTCTCCACCCATGTGCACACCCACACGTGTGAACAAACGTATAACACACATAACCACATAACACACATGGAAAGGAGAAACCGTCAAACGGTGGTATCTGAAGGGTAGAGGGCTGGAGACAGCAGGCAACCAGGGAGTTGGTAAAATGGATCTGCTTTGTAAAAAAAAAAAAAATACTGCTATTGCTGGGTGGTGGTGGTGGTGGCACACGCCTTAATCCCACCGCCCAGGAGGCAGAGCCACATGGATCTCTGTGAGTTCAAAGCCAGCCTGGTACAGGACAGTCAGGACTACACAGAGAAACCCTGTCTCAAAACAAAAACAAAAAAACAACAACAACACAAAACACACTACATAGTTACGGTCATCACTTGTAATAAATAAATGTTTTTCATTTTCATTTTCCTTTAATTTTAGACTGGATCTTGTTAAGTCACCCAGGCAAACCTTGAACTTGTGCTGTACCTGCTCAGTAGCTAGGATGCCAGGCACATGCCACCATGGCCTGCCCAGGTTTTCTCCCCCACCCCCACCCCTGTGAAACAGAATCCCAAGTAGCTGGGGCTAGCCTCAAACTCAGTATGTAGCTAAGGATGGCCTTGAACTCTCATCCTTCAGAGCCAAAGCACTAGGATTGCTTGTCACCATGACAGTTTACGTGGTGCTGGGAATGGAACCCAAGGCGGGCTTTGTGAGGGTGAGCTCTCCACCCAGTGAGCCGAGGGTGAGCGTTGGACCAACAGAGCTACACCCTCGGGCCCGCTGGGTCTCCTAAAGCCAGGGATGGTCTCTAACTTGATGAGGATGACCTGATGCTCCCATTGTAAATGACCAAAGCCTGATGACAATCCCCAGGACCGACATGGGAGAAGGAAGAGAACCCCACTCCTGAAAGCTGCCCTTTGACCTCCACATATATACATAGACACAAAAATAGATAAAAGCAGTTTTTAAAAAGTAAATATTTAAAAATTAAAAACAACAACAACAAAAAAGCACACCCAAACATCCAGCAGAGCTGCCTCAGGGCAGGAAAGGGGGCCCCAGGCAAGGCCAAGGCCAGGAAGCAGGCACCAGGTTTCCGGTCCAGGACTCATGCCACTTTCTAGTAATACTAGGGCAGTGGAGCTGCAGGGGGACAAGGACATGTTTAGACGTCCCTCCTCCTCAGAAGCCCAGAATCCTGGGGAGTGTGCTACACAGTCCTCAAGTGCAAGGGGTCAGAGTCTCAGGGCAGGGACCTGAGTCCCCTTCTGGGTACTGAGGCTTAGCTTCCCCAGAGGAAACCTGTCATGTCGCTCCAAGCCCCCGGGAGGGGCCTTGGTGACAACGTGGTGTGGAGCGGGTGCCGCTGCCCTGAGTCTGCCCCCAGGAGGGTAGGCCAGGCCTGGGTAGACAGTTTCTTTGGAGGGTCAGGTTTCCGCCGGTTATTTAAAGCCTGGCTCCTGGCAGGCGACACTGGCAGCCGCCTGCGTGACCAGGATGAGAAATCACAGCGCTATCTGGGACCTGAGTGCCTATGGCAACTGGCAGCGTGGCCTTGGAGACTAATCTCCAGGCAGCAGGGGCCTCTCCTGGGGCGGGTTACAGCTCCCCACAGGGCAGCCTCCGGCTGGGGGATGGGACAAGCCCCTAGCCTGGCAGAGGGGACATCTGCCCAGGTGCCCAGACACAGGACTTCCATCACAGCCACAGCCTCTTCAAACTCCCACCAAAGTGCACACACAGACACACAGACAGACAGACACACACTCACACACAAAGATGGGACTGGTCACACACACCACCCCAGTATACTTGGGCATCAAGCTGGGAAGGGATATTTGATGACAAGAAAATAGACCACTGGAATTACAACCAGTTTTTGTTTTGTTTTTTTGTGTGTGTGTATATGTGTGTTTTTGTTTGTTGTTTTTCAGTGTTTTTTTTTTGGTTTTTTTTGTTTTTTTTTTTTGAGTCAGGGTCTCAATCAGCCCAGGCTGACCTCTAATACTAGAGGTAGCTAAAGATGACCCTGAATCCTGGCCCTCCCACTTCAACGCCCCAAATGCAAGAGTACAGTCATGTGTCCCACACCAACTTAGGGAGTGCTAAAGATGGGACCCAGGGCAAGCGCTCTACCAACTGAACCCCAGCTGTAACGTCTCACGTGTCCGGGCTGGCCCCAAAGTTGCTATGTAGCTGAGGATGACTTTGAACTCTTGATTTTCCTGCCTCACTCAGTCTCCCCAATCCTGGGATTACCGGCGCGCGCCAGCAACATCTGTGCCTTTTCCTATGACTGCACTTCTATTGGAGGCAGAGATCTGGAGTAGGAATATAATAGCTCAGCTGGCAGAATACTTCCCAGCATCCACAAAGCCCTGGACTCCATCACCAGCAATCAATACACAAACCAGGCCTGCCTGAAGCCAGCCTGAGCTCCGTAAGACCTTACCTCAAAAATAAAACAAAAATCAAACAAACAGGTACCCTCAAAAGGCAAAATTAGGGACAAACAAGAAGCACAAAATGACGGGAGGCAACGGGGGGGGGGGGGGAGTGGCTCCCCAAAGGAGATGATGCCAGAGCTGACCTCAGCAATGCAGTCATCAAGGGGGACGCCTGCCCCACCCCAGCCCAAAGTACCCACCTCCCGGGCCACAGAGCCGAGCAGACTTTGAAGGCTTGCCAAATGACTGGCTGCCCAGGAAACCCAGCCGCCAGCCTGGGCCGCCCACGTGTCGCGGTCAGGGTTGATCAGGACAGTGGCCTTGGCTGGAGGCTGGGCAAGTGGGTGAGGTGGGGATCGGGGTTGCAGGGCTGAGGAGAGGAGCAGGAAGTGGTGGGGGAAGACACCAAGACGGGCCTTAAGGCCCTGGGACCAGGGACGTTCAAGCAAGCAGGAGCCACAGAGAGAAGGGCTGAAAGCAGGCGGGGGTGAGGGTTATGGCAGATAGAAAGCTGCCCCCCCCCCCGGGGGCGTGTCAAGGTTGGAGTTTGAGAAGTGGGGATTTTGCCCAGCCTGCAGCAGACAGGAAAATATCAAAACAGTGATTTGGGGACACAGAGTCCTGAGGAGGAGACATCAAGACTAATCCCAGACATCCAACTCAGATGTTCACATGGATGTCGATACCCTGGGAAAGAAAAAAGGCAGGAAGAAAAAAAGGAGCTGAGCCTGTCTGGGTGAAGGCTGCCCAAGCCCCATATAGGTTAAGGGGGCTGTGGTGTGGGGCTGGGTCCCTGGACTGGAAGACTGAGACACAGGTGGGGTACACTGAAGACCTCAGGACCTGAGACGGGGGGTACACTGAAGACCTCAGGACCTGAGAGACGGGGGGGGACACTGAAGACCTCAGGACCTGAGAGACAGTGGGGGGGGACACTGAAGACCTCAGGACCTGAGAGACAGGGGGGGGACACTGAAGACCTCAGGTGGATGACCAGACGAGGAAGAGCAAGCCACAGAGACACAGGAGAGAGACAGAACAGGGAAAGTGGAATTAGGGAGAATTCCACATTGAAGAAGACTGGCCATTGACACCCTAGGGGGAGGGCAGGTCAAAAGTCAGGAAGGACACCAAGGGAGGGGGCTTTGAGAAGCGGATGAAGTGGAAAGTGGAGGCTAGGGAAGTCTGGCAAGAAAGGGACACAGAGGCCTGGGAAGATGGCTCAGTTATTAGTAGCACTGGCTGCTCTTCCAGAGGACATGGGTTCAATTCCCAGCACCCACATGGCAGCTCACAACTGTCTGTAATTTAAGTTCCAATGGATCTGACACCCTCATATAGACATAAATGCAGGTCAAACACCAATGCATATAAAAAAAATTTTTTTTTAATTAAAAAAAAAAAAAAAAGGGCCGGGCACTCAGGAGGCAGAAGGAGGTGGATCTTTGTATGTTCGAGGCCAGCCTGGGCTATAGAGTGAGTTCCAGGAAAGGCTCCAAAACTACACAGAGGAAACCCTGTCTCAAAAAACAAAAAAGAAGAGAAGAAAGAAAGACACAGAATGGGCTCCAATTAGCTTCCTTCTTTAGGAAGGAAAGCAGGCTGAATGAACACACGCGGATACTCCAGGATCATGCTTCCCAACCCCTCATACACACGGAGATGAAGATCCACACGCAGTGGGACCCCCAGACTCCACACCCTTTCCACGGGCCCAGACACCGGTTAGGAACTCAGATGACCGTCTCAAAGGACAATAAAGGATCCCCACCCTATGGCCAGTTTCTGGTATGTTCTATGTGGTAGGAAGCCAGTGTGGTGGTCAGACCCGAAAGCTTGATGTGGTGGGAGGTGGTGGCCCCACCCACCTCCCTTTGTGTCCTGTCCACCGCTAACAGAGGGAGCCAACAACAGTGTCTGGTGCCGGGCGGTGGTGGCGCACGCCTTTAATCCCAGCACTCGGGAGGCAGAGCCAGGCGGATCTCTGTGAGTTCGAGGCCAGCCTGGGCTACCAAGTGAGTCCCAGGAAAGGCGCAAAGCTACACAGAGAAACCCTGTCTCGAAAAACAAAAAAAAAAAAAAAAAAAAAAACAGTGTCTGGTAT
This sequence comes from Peromyscus leucopus, assembly GCF_004664715.2. Taxonomy (NCBI): domain Eukaryota; kingdom Metazoa; phylum Chordata; class Mammalia; order Rodentia; family Cricetidae; genus Peromyscus; species Peromyscus leucopus. The sequence goes on from NC_051082.1 coordinate 25,694,522, forward strand.
ACAACAGGCGCTCTATAAGCAGTCACACACTCGGGCAACCACAAAACACTGGGAGAAGAGCACTGTTGGCCAACGCCTGTGTTGTGTGCACACCCAAGGTACGCATCATCAAACTAAGACGCATGTTGAGGGAACTACGTCAATTAACTTGGTTTGCTTGTTTGAGACAAGGCTTTAAGGAGCCCAGGTTAGCCCCCTAACTTTTTTGTTTGTTTGTTTGTTGTTTTTTTGAGACAGAATTTCTCTGTGTAGCTTTGGTGCCTGTCCTGGATCTCACTCTGTAGACCAGGCTGGCCTCGAATTCACAGAGATCCGCCTGGCTCTGCCTCCCGAGTGCTGGGATTAAAAGCGTGTACCGCCGCTGCCCAGCTAGCTCCCCCAACTTTTGATGCAGCTAAAGATGACCTTGAATTCCTGATCCTCCCACCTCCCCCTCACCAGGGCTTGGATCACCGGTTTATGATACCACACCTGGCTCATGTGGTGCTGGGAATGGAACCCAGGTTTCCTGCATAAAAGACAAGAACCCTATCAATGGAACTGCAGGCCCAGCTCTAGGCCAGATACTCTTATGGGGGTCATCAACACACAGGCAATCATCCCCAACTTCAATGGTTGGATCTGGGTGACTGAACAGTTGGCAGACCGGGAAACGGGGGGTGCCAACATTGGCACATAAAACCCTCCTGCAGACACCAGCAATTGCCTAGAATCCCCCAGTGAGGGGCTAAGGGCATGGCTCAGCTCTAGAGAACCTGTCTAGAATCCCACAATGAGGGGCTGGGGTGTGGCTCTGGAGAAGGCCACGTGGACAGCGGCTGACATCAGGCTAGGCAACCCTGAGCGCTGGTTTACTGAGCAACTGTGATTACCAAGGGAAGCCCCGCCCCCCCATCGCTCTGACATCAACTCTCCCTGTCGCCTCTGCCCCCTGCCACACACAGGGGGAGCAGACTGGGACATGCAAGCCTATCTATCATTCAGCTGGGAGTCCAGGGGCCCCTGGCTCCCAGCGGCCAATGCATGCTTCTCCACACCAGTATACCAATACATTTATCCCAGGGACAAGATGGATGTCAGGATGCCGTGCAGAGAGGAAGCCAAGCTGGGGCAATGCCAGCCCCAGAGGCGAGGCTGTGGTGGGAGGCCCAGGATGGTGTCTCTGGAGACCCCCACTGCCAGACGTAAACACGCCTTCTGAGAAGATAGAGGAGGTGAAGGAGCACCAGGTCCTTTCATGTCGGGAAATGAAGGCTGAATGGAAAACAGCCAAAGGCTCCGGGATGATCTAACCCTGGGCGCTGGCTGGGGGGTGGGGTGGGGTGGGGGGTGGGGTGAGAACTCTCCCTTCGGAGCCGGCTGCCCCTCCCACTGCCGGCTGCCCTCTGCCCTCTGAACCAATAGGGTGAGAGCAGAGCCGCAGGAAAGGCTGTTCCGGGCCAATCAGGACACACCAACTTCACATGAGAATCTAGGCATCGTCTAGGCACCTACCCACCACGGCCTCAGTTTCCCTATCTACAAACAGAACTTAAACTATGAGTTATCTGAGGGCTCTCTTGGCCTCCTCCTCCTCCTCCGCAGGACGGACGACGACTTCTTCTCCCTCCGACTGGTCTCTTCCACCATCCAAATCCCCTTCACAACATTCTCTGTAGTCATTCGACACTCCCCCACCCCCTCCGGGTCCTGCTGACCCCCGCCCCTGCCTCAACCCCAATGCTCTCCAGCTCCTATCCCATCTAATCTCACTCTAGCCCCTAGACCGAACCATAGCAGCCCTCCCTGACGCCAGTCTCAGACCGACACTAGCCTACCTTCATCTACCCAATGCTGTGTAACTCTGATTAACTGGACAGAAATCCACGCCTTGTGGGCTGGCTAACAATTCCTAGGTCAGAAGAGAAGAGATTAAGTTTTTATTTTATTTTTTGAAAACAGAGTCTTGTGTAACCTAGATTGAGCTCAAACTCCCTATGTAACTGAGGTTGACCTTGAACTTCTGATTTTCTAGCTTTCTTTCCCCAAGCGCTGGGGTTATAGGCATGCACCACCATGCCCAGGTTATGTGATGCTGCGGAGAGAGCCCAGGACCTCGTGCACGGTTTACAAACACTCTCCCAGTTGAACCACACCCCAGCCCCACTGGGGGATTCTAGTCAGGGCTCTAACACTGAGCCGCACCCCAGCCCCTCACTGGGGGATTCTAGGCAGGTGCTCTACCACTGAGCCACACCCCAGCCCCTCACTGGGGGATTCTAGGCAGGGGCTCTACCACTGAGTCACACTCCAGCCCCTCACTGGGGGATTCTAGGCAGGGCTCTACCACTGAGCCACACCCCAGCCCCTCACTGGGGGATCTAGGCAGGTGCTCTACCACTGAGCCACACGCCCCCAGCCCCTCACTGCGGGATTTTAGGCAGGTGCTCTACCACTGAGCCACGCACACCCCTGCCCTCTGACTTGCTGCCCTGCTCACCTTTCATCCCTCCTACCTATGCTCAGAAGTCTTCAGAGCTCCTGGGAACCTTAAGAGGACAGATGCAGCCAGCCCATCAACTGGAGACATAACACCTACACCAGAATAAACCCCAGGCAGCTGCGTGTGTGACTCATACCCATGATTCCTCCTTTGGGGGATCAAGGTAGGGGAGGATCCTGAGTTTAAGGTCAAACAGAACCAAACCCAGAGCTTGCATGTCCGAGACTGCGTGGACCCATCCCAGGGTGGGGCAACATCTGAGAGACCCCCATCTGCCCCCATTATCAGAGTCTCCTGAGGTCCCTCCTGGAGGAAGCTTGTCTTGGTCGTTAGAACCCGAACTATCAAAACTGTAAACAGTGTGTTCTCTGAGGCTCACATGGACATAAGGAGACTTAAGAGTTCCTCCGGGGGAGACCAGGAGTTCTGAAGAGTGAAACCCAGAATCTCTCCCTGCCGTGGACCACAACCAAGCTCTCCCAGGCTTCACGGCTGCCTGTTTTCCCTTTCCTCCAGTGGGTGTTTTAGATCATGCCATGGCCAGTCTAGATCCTGCTTGCCAGGAGATTCAAAGCCATCAAGTAGTCGCCCAACCTCCTGCAGTCACTACAGGGGGCTCAGGGCATGAAAAGGATCTCAAGTAGCCCAGGCTGGCTTTGAACTTGCTATACAACAACCGAGGCTGACCTTGAACTCCCTTGAACTTCTCCTGCTTCCACATCCTGAATGCTAGGTTCCAGGTGTTCACCACCGGTGTCCAGCTGTACTTTCTTTTTTGGTTTGTTTGTATTTTGTTTGAGACAGAGTCTCACTAGGAAGCCCTGGCTGCCCTGAAGTTTGTTATGTAGACCAGGCTGGTCTGGAACTCAGAACTCCACCTGTCTTTGCTTCCCAAGTCCTAGGATTAGAAGTGAATGCCACCATACCCAGCTTACTTTCTTTTTTGACCCAGGGTCTCACTGAGTTGTGCAGGCTTGCCTTCAACTTGTGATCCAGAGCTGGCGTCTACGTCCCTTTGCAAGCATGTCCTGGATCCTCCTAAGTATGGGGTACGATGCTCAGGGATGCGACTGTAATCTATAGACTAGTTCTGCCCAGACTGACTTTGCTGGAAACTGATGACAGTCCTGAACACAACACAGAAGGGCAGGTCTCTCGTTTGTGGCTGGGCCTCAAGGCTCCGGCGGCGGCGGCAGGACTCGGAGGAGGGACTCATAACACAAGCTTGGAGAAGCGGAGAGGATCAAGGACACTCGCCACAAAAAAAGGTCTTCCAAGCTGAGACCTGCAAGCAGTTCCTGGGCTCAGGAAACAGACCAGTAATGTAAAAATATTCTTTATAGCCGGGCGTGGTGACACACACCTTTAATTGTAGTACTCAGAAGGCAGAGGCAGGAGGTTCTCTGAGTTCAAGGCCAGCCTGGTCTACAGAGCAAGATCCAGGACAGCCATGGTTACACAGAGAAAGCCTGTCTCTGAAAAAACAAAAAGAAAAAAATAAAGAAAAAGAAACAGAAATTCAAATTCATCCTCGGCTACGCAATGAGTTGAAGGCCATCAGGGGCTAACATAAGACCCTGTCTCAAAAAGAAATGTGGGAGCTGGGCGGTGGTGGCGCACGCCTTTAATCCCAGCACTCTGGGAGGCAGAGCCAGGCGGATCTCTGTGAGTTCAAGGCCAGCCTGGTCTACAGAGCGAGATCCAGGAAAGGCCCAAGGCTACACAGAGAAACCCTGTCTTGAAAAAGACAGAGAGAGCCCAGCGTGGTGGCGCACGCCTTTAATCCCAGCACTCGGGAGGCAGAGCCAGGTGGATCTCTGTGAGTTCGAGGCCAGCCTGGGCTACCAAGTGAGCGAGCTCCAGGAAAGGCGCAAAGCTACACAGAGAAACCCTGTCTCGAAAAACCAAAAAAAAGAAAAAGACAGAGAGAGAGAGAGAGAGAGAGAGAGAGAGAGAGAGAGAGAGAGAGAGAGACAGGGTAGGCTCAGCAGGTAAAGGCGCTTGCTGCCAAGCCTGATGGCCCAAGTTCAATCCCTGGGATCCACATGGTAGGAGAGAAATGTCCCCCAAATCGACTCCACATGTGCACCATACATGCACACAAGAAATATTTCCCCCTAAGGTTCTTCTTTATTCCCATGATGCTCAGAGAGATGAAGTCATGTGCCTGAGGCTACTTGGCAGGTCAGTGGTCAAGCTGGAACTCGAACCCGCTCCCGCCTGGCTTCAAAGGCCCTGATGTTTGCACTGCACTCCACTGTGAGCTGGGGATGCCCTGAGGCGGTGCCACGGCCTCTCACTCAGGAAGACCAAAGAGCATTTCAGCTGGGAGATGCTGAGACCAGAGTCTCAGGCTGTGGCTGGCCCAGGGTGGGCGGGCAATGGATCTGGATCAAAGAGGAGGATGCGGTTTGCCCACCTGCCTGGGAGCAGGGCGGGTGTTTCGTTCGGGTGCTGTGTTGGCACCTGGAAGCCGGGGTGCATGGAGGAAGAGGGGAGTCACCTCCCTTGCAGGGCCCCACTCACCCCCAGCCTGGGCCTCCTTGCTAGAAGCAGTTATTCCTGAAAAACCAGCTCCTAGATAAACACAAGAGACCAACCTGGCCCAGTCACAAGAACCCCCCAGAAGCGCCAGGACCACCCTGGAGATGGGTGGGCTGGCAGGGGTCCTGCTCTACTGATGGACCACCTGGGAGTATCCCAGGTCCCAGCCGCACCAGCGACTGGGCCAGAGTTTCCCGGATTTCTCTCACTGAGTGCTGGCCCCAAGGGTCCAACCATTATGGACTTCAGAAGACATGGGAGGGATGGATGCAGGGAAACCATGGGGTGGGGGTAGGGTGCTGAGGTTGGCAAAACTTGTCAAGGGAAGGCTAGGATAACCATACACACACACAAGTTTTAAACCTCCAAGCTCATGGCTGGGATTGTAGCTTAATTGCAGAAAGCTTTGCCTAGCATGTGTGAGGTTCTGGGTTTTCGCCACAATAACAGGAGGAAAGGGAGGGAGGGAGGGAGGAAGGAAGGGAAAAAGGAAGGAAGAATATGAGGAGAAAGAAAACCCACAAAAACAAAACCCACATCTGAGCCAGGAGTGGTAGTGTACACTTGTGACCCCCAGCTTTCAGGAAGCTGAGACAGAAGGACCAAGAGTTCAAGACCAACGTGAGCTATATATAGCAAGATGTCATCTCAAAAAACCCAAAAGGGCAAGCAAGATGGCAGGTAAGGGCACGTGCCACCACACCTGACAACCGGAGTATGACCCCCAGAATCCACACAGACAGAACAGAGTTCTGCAAATTGTAGACCTCTAAATGTGCGCCGTGGCACATGCATGCACACCTAATAAATAGGTAAAAAAAAAACAAAAAAACACAGAGACAGAAGGGGCTCAGTGGTTGCGTGCAAAACACTCTTCAAACCCCAGCACATCATAAACCAGGCATGGGGATCCAAGCTGTAATCCCAGCACTTGAGATGTGGAGGCAGGAGGGTAAGAAGTTCAAGGTCATCCTTGGCTAAATACTGAGTTAGAGAGCAACCTGAGATCCTGTCGCAAGAAAGAAGGAAGAAGGAAGAGGAGAGAGGGGGGAAGGCCATCATACAAAGACAGACAGACACAGACACAAGACACAAGATACAGACACACACACACACACACACACACACACACACACACACACACCCTCCCAAAGCAATACAGCTCTGTTCTGTCTCACATAAGTCACGGCTGTGAGGGCCACATATGAAGGCCTTCCCATCCTGCTTCCCTACCCACAGAAGAAACTTGGAATTTCCACGCCACACAAAGCAACTACAGCTGTTGATACACAACCAGGGACCCCCCCAATTCCCAGCTGACTCCCGGAGCAAGGGGAACATAAGAGATGGACATGACATCACTCAGCAGACGGCTCCCCGGCCTGGCACCATCCCAACCCTAGCTCTCCTGGCCCTCCAGCATAGATTGTTCCAGAGCCCACCTGGGCTGCGGAGGATCCAGGACCAGAGGCCCGGAGGGCAGTGGCGGCAGTGGCAGGAAGGTGTAATTTCATCTCGGGGGCTCGCTGTGTGAGTCACCAGAAACGCCGGATGAAATTCCAGCTCCTGAGACTAGAGCTGGGTGCATTCCTGGCCCAGGGTCAGCTCTCAAAGTGGGCAGGGAAGGGGCTCCTGGAAAAAGAGGAAATAGCGCCCCCCTCCCCATTTTGGATAGTTCCAAATTGAGCACACAAGTTCTTCGAGGATGCCTGGATTGCCCCTGAGATGTAGCAGGGGATGTGTGTGTGTGTGTGTGTGTGTGTGTGTGTGTGTGTGTGTGGCACAACCACAACACAGTGTCCTAGCCAAGTGACTGACAGGAGCCAGGCCTGGCGTGGAATGCCCATAATCTCAGGATCTGGGAGACTGATGCAGGAGGATCTCAGAGTTTGAGACTTATTCTACAGAATGAGTCCTAGGCCAACCCTGTCTCAAATAGAGAGAGTACTCATTTAGCTGCGTTGTCCAGTGCCTGCCTAGAATCCCCCAGTGAGGGGCAGTGGGCCTGGCTCAGCAGTGGAGTACTGGCCTAGAATCCCCCAGGGAGGCACTGGGGGTTGAGTCAGCAGCAAAGTGCCTGCCTAGCAAACGCAAGGCCATTGGTTCAATGGGGTGGAGAAGGAAGAGATCCAAAAGGTCCACGCTGCGCCAAGGGCAGTCCTGAGTGGAAGAAGCCAGACTCCAAGGCCACATACTCTGTCATCCCATCTATGTGACGCTCTAGAAGCGTTAAGATGAGAGACAGAACACTGATCAGGAACTGGCAGGGATGGGGGCTGACGACGTGACAGAGACCGAAGGACCATCCCTTGCTCGGATAAAGGTGGGATCATGTTGGCATGTGCGCCGAAACAGACCTGTGATGGCACAGGCTTGTCACCAGCTACCCCCCCCCCCATCCATCCAGAATATACACAGCCGCGGTTGGTGGGAGGCTCTCGTAGGCGCTATCTAGAGATTAACGAAGGGCAGGTGCCCTGCGCGTTTCCCATGGGCTGGCGGAATGGCCAGCAGATGGATGGAAAAATAAAGACTCCCCTTATTTTCAATCCTTTTTTAAAATTTAATGTTTATTAATTATTTTTACGTGTACGTGCTAACATGAGTTGATGTGCACCCCATGTGTGCAAGAGGCCAGGAAAGGGCACCAGAGACCCGGGACTAGAGTTTCAGGTGTCTGTGAGTTGACGGAGAACCAAACCCGGGTCCTCTGCAAGAGCAGCAAGCGCTTTTAACAGCCCAGCCATCTCTCCAGCCACAATCCCAAAGGGTTGTTTTGTTTTAGAGACAGTTTCGATATGTAGCCCAGGCTCCGTCTCAAACTCGTAATCTTCCTGCCTCGGTCTTCCAAATTACAGGTCAATGCCACTGCATGCAACCCGACTCCCTCTCAGGGTTGTTCTGCCAACGAAAAGATCAGAAGCACTACCTACATTTTAAATGGTTTTTATTGTTATTGTTGGGTTGTGTGTGTGTGTGTGTGTATAATGTATGTGTTGGGCACGCATGTACCATGGCACATATGTGGAGGTCAGAGGGCAACTTGCAGGAGTGGGTTCTCTCCTTTCCACCATGTGGGTGTCAAGGTTTAAATTCAGGTCATCAGGCTTGTACAGTGAGAGAGAATGTCTCTAACCACTGAGCCATCTCTCCAGTCTTATCTACACTTTATAAGAAGCAAATTGTCCAGATAGTTGACGAGGCTAGCCTGGTCTACAGAGTGAGTTCCAGGACAGCCAGGGCTACATGGAGAAGCCCTGTCTCAAAGAAAGAAAAAAGGAAGAAAGGAAAGAGAGAGAGCAAGGATTAATTTACCCTCATTGAAGGGGGTAGGAGATAGGACCCAAATGAAGGCACTGAGTTAGTTAGAAGAGGTCACGAGGATGAAGCCACCATGTCGTCATTGGTAAAGGACTCATTGCTCTTGCACAGGACCTGAGTTTGGTTCCCAGTACCCACGTCTGGCAGCTCACAACTCCCTGTAACACCAGCTCCAGGGGCTCTGATGCCTCTTCTGACCTCCACAGGCACCTCTGCACATGTGTACAAACCCACACTCACACAAACACGTATACACATAATAACTAAAAAAATGAAATCTTGGGGTGGTTAGCACGAGACCTTGCACTAGAGGACCAGGGTTCGATTCCCAGCACCTACATGACTTGAAACCATCTGAAACTCCAGTTCCAGGGGATCTGATGCCCTCTTCTGAACTCCCTGGGCACTGGGCATGCAGTTAATGCACAGATAAACATGAGTGCAAAACACTCATACACATAAAATTAAATAATGATAACAATAATCAATAAACAAAAGCTTTTTTGAGAATGAAGAGGGACTCCGGCTAACACATGCTCGTTATGACCCTGCAGCACCTCACGTCCGCATCGGAGTGCCCCCACCGTCATGAAGGTCCTCACAGTGGGGTGTGGTAAATCACAGCACATGGGAGAAAGGTGGACAGAGCTCTGTGAGTTCAATACTAGCCTGGTCTACACAGCAAGCCCCAGGCTAGACAGAGCTAAACAGTGATACATACATACATACCCTGTCTCCAAAAAATTCAAATAAATATAAATAAATCCTCACCAGATGTGGGCCCCTTAATCTTGTATCCTAAGAACCATAAACTAAAGAAATCTCCACCTATGAACTCTTACCCCGCCTGCAGCATTCAGTTATAGTCACAGTAAATAGGCTGGGACACATGTGTTCATTTCAAGTCTCCCCAGACAGCCCTTCTCCCCGACCTGTGACCATCATAGGAAGAAATGCTGACTCCCCATCTTGACACTATAATGGAGATAGCAGAAAAACTGTCTCCTAGTGCTCAGTTTTGGCTTCACAATTTTTTTTTTGTTTGTTTGTTTGTTTTTTTGTTTTTTTGAGTTTCGAGACAGGGTTTCTCTGTGTAGCTTTTGTGCCTGTCCTGGCTCTCGCTCTGTAGACCAGGCTGGCCTCGAACTCACAGAGATCCACCTGGCTCTGCCTCCCAAGTGTGGGGATTAAGTGTGTGCCACCACTGCCCAGCCGCTTTACAAATTAAGACAGAGTCTCACTGTGTAGGCCTGGCTGACCTAGATCTCATGATGTAGACCAGTCTGGGCCTTCAACTCACAGAGATCTGCCTGCTTTTGCCTCCCAAAAATAGACTCCAAAACAAGAGGTTCTTGTACTTGGGATCTGAGAACCCTAAATCTTCATGCCACCCAGACCTCTCTGCAGATAGGGGATCTTAGGCCCCAGTGAAGTAAAGTGTAAACTCCACTAAAGAAGTCAAAGACAAGTCAGGCAGTGGTTCGAGGCCAGCCTGGTCTACAGAGCAAGTTCCAGGACAGCCAGAGTTGTTACACAGAGAAACCCTGTCTCGAAAAACAAACAAACAAAGAATTTAAAGACACCAGGTGTGATGACTCTAGGTCAAGCATTTGCTACCAGGCTGATGTTCAACAAAATTCAATCTTATAACCCACATGGTGGGAGGAGGGAACTGGCTCCTGACCCCTGACCTCCACATACATGCTGTGGTATGCACACACGCACACACCCTTCTCCTCTCACCTCTACATGCATGCTATGGCATGCACACATGCATGCATGTACAAACACATACAGACACACACAATAAATATTTTTTTTAGAATAAATCCATTTTTTTTTTAAGTTAAAGAAGTGGGGCTGGAGAGATGATTCAGGGGTTCAGAGCACTGGCTGCTCTTCCAGAGGACCTGGGTTCAATTCCCAGCACCCACATGGCAGCTCGCAACTGTCTGTAACTCCAGTTTGAGGGGATCTGACACCCTCATACAGACAGACACGCAGGCAAAACACCAATGCATATAAAAATAAATCTTTTTTTAAAAAAAAAAAGTTAAAAGAAGGGGAGCTGGGCAGATGGTTTAGTTGGTAAACTGCTTGCAGCACAAACATCCCCAGAACCCATAGAGAAAAGCAAAGCGTCAGTGAGATGGCTCAGTGGATAAGGTGAGAACCACCAAACCTGACCGGCCTGAGTTCAGTCCCCAGGACCCATGAAAGACAGAACCAATTCCTGAAAACTATCCTCTGAACTATGTACCTTGGTGCACATGCACGTGATACACACACAATGATAATTAAAGCTGGGCGTGGTAGCGCCTGTAATCCCAGCACTGGGGAGGCAGAAATAGGCAGATCCCTGAGCAGGGGCGGGGAGTGGGGAGGGGGGTCCTCTGGAGAGTCAGCCAAGCTTACATGGCGAGCTCTAGGCCAATGAGAGACCCTTTCTCAAAACTCAAGGTGGAGAGGTTGGAGAATTGGCTTAGTAGCTAAGAGCGTGGACTGTCCTTGCAGAGGACCCCAGTTTGGCTCCCAGCACCCATGTCAGGAGGCTCATAGCCACCTGTAACTCCAGCTCCAGGAGATCAGCCACCTCTGGTTTCCATATGCCAACACAAGCATGTGCACACACACACACACACACACACACACACACACACACACACAATTAAAAATAAAACAAATCTAAACGAACAAAACCAAGGTGAAAAAAAACACTAAGAAACAAAATACCCAAGGCTAACCTCTGGCCTACACACACACACACACACACACACACACACACACACACACACACACACTCACATATACACATGTATACACACATCACCCACACACACAAAAAGTTAAGAGAACTATACATCAGGCCAACTTGCTCTGTCCCTTAAGGTGAGCCCTGACCCCAGTCCCCTCCCTCCTCTGCCCCATACCCTCAGTCCCCTGCAGGACAGAACTATAGGGCTAGCAGATAAACCCCAAGAGCTCCAGTTCAGGGTGCTCTATAAATGAACAGTAGTTGTTGGTTGAACTGCGTCATCTCTAACTTATCTGCGGCAGTCCAAATTTAACCAGCCGCCCTTATTTTTATTAGCTAAATCTAGACTTCAGCAGCAGGTGGTCCTGAAGGAGGCAGACAGGTGAGCCTGCAAATAGCTAGGTCAACCAGACTCTCCACTCAGGGTCAAGAAGAAAGGTGTCTGGAATGAGAGACCTACACACTCCCTGTCCAGAACATTCCATGAATCATCCCACACCCATAGATGGATAAAGTCCATCCACCGAAGGAAAAACTCGTCTCCACCGAGTAGGCACTCGGAGCCTCTTCCGTCTATCACCATCACCTGGGGCACTGGGTCTGAAACTGACAAGGCATCCAATCACAGACCACGTCAGCTAGGTCCTTCTAGAGAGATGACCCAAGGTAGGTGCAGCTGCAAAGGTCCCTCTTGGGTCAGAGGGCAAGGTGGAGGGTAAACTGCAAGAGAACCCAGGCTGCCCAGCTTCCCACTACCCTGTGCACCCTCAAAAGCTGCTGAACCTAAGTGACCATCAAAACAGGAAGACTAGAAAGAAGGAAGACTTCAAGCCAGCCATGACGATCTGCCCATGGGGAGGTAGAGTCAGGGTCACATTAGTTTTCTGTTCTTTATTTAGTGTTGTTTTTAACAAAATCTCAAGTCGTTCAATTTTAACAACAAAGGTTCGGGAGCCAGATGCTGGGGTGAAAGCCTGCTAGCTCAGAGAGGCAGAGACAGCACCCAGCTGACCTTCCTCCTCCACCAACGTCCCAGAAGCCTCTCCTCTCTCCTACCGTCTCAAACATGTCTCTCAAACTCCATGGCCCTCCCTTCTACTTCCTGCGCATCTCTCTGTCCATCCTCCTGACTCCCCTTACTCTCTATGGTTTTTTTTCTTAATAATCCTATGTTCACTTCCTGTCAACGGGTTGCTGGCTTCACCTCCAGACCTATGACCGACTTAATCCTGTTTATAGGGTTCAAGCAGAAAACTCTTGGATTACAGGTGTGTGCAAGGGCTGAGCCACACCACAACTCGAAACAGGTTCTTCCAGTAAGGCACGCAATCTCGGGGGTTCACAGTGTAATCAAATATCCTGCAACATTTTAGTGTGTGTGTATGTACAAGCACACGCAGAAGCCAGAGGTCTGGGGCGGCGGGGAGGCTGTTCCTCTGGAGGGTCGCCCACCTTGTTTTGTTTTCGAGACAGGGTCTCAATACGATGTACCCCAGCTGGCCTGGAACTCACAAGTAGACTTGGCAGGCCTCGAACTCACAGAGATCCATCCACCTGCCTCCGCCTCCCCAAGTGCCTGCATCATTACTCTCAACTACCTCGTTGTCTTGTTTTAAGACCAGGCCTATCGCTGGGACCTCACCAAATAGGCTAGATAGATGGGCTGGCCAGCAAGCCAGGGCTCCATTTGTCCCCTTGTCCTCAGTACTGGATTAACAAATGATCACAACCTTGTCTGGCTCTTTACATGGGTGCTAGGATTGACGTACATCCTCATGATCGGGTGCCAAGCACTCGACCGATTTCCCCAGCTCCCATCGGGGTTGTTAGACCTCAGACAGGCGTGCTGACACGCACCCCCCACCCCCCACCCCCCCCCTCCATTCTATTCCACTCCTCAGGCCAGAAATCCATCTTTTTCCAGGCCCCCTTCCACTTTAAGTCTCTGCTGGGACTTCTCTACTCTCTGAAGGGTCCACGTCTCTACCTCTCCTCATCCAGGAGTGCCTTCGAGCACCCTGAGTTCACGCCAAGCGTGGTGGCACTTGCCTGCAATCCTAATACTTGGGAGGGCGGAAGCAGAAAGATCATGAGTTCAAGGACAACCTGGGCTACCTAGTGAGACCCTGTTTTAAATAGTAAGTCAATCAATAAAATAAAAACAAAACCAACTCAGTGTGAGGTGCGGATCCTGCTCTGTCCCCTGGGGCTTCTGAATTAACCCCCACAAATCTTGCTTTTCAAGTGTCTGTCAAGGTTTCTGCAGGCTCCAGGCAGCTGGCTTGTCCCAAAGAACCTGGCTTGTGTCACTGGCCGCTTGCCACACACACACACACACACACACACACACACACACACACACACACACACACACACACACACTGAACAGAGAGCTGCAGAAAGGATCAGACTGGAGAACACAGTGCCAGGTTTGTGTTTGGGGGAACACATAGGTTGGAATAACTTGACAGGGTGTCCCTTGGGAACCAGGAATAGAGGATGTCCTAGAAAAACACTAGGACATGCCTGTGATCCCAGCTTTTGGGAGACTGAAGAAGGAGGACTGTCCTGAGTTACAGGTCAACTTGAGCTATAAAGTAACTACCTAATTAGCCTACTGCTTCACAGCATGTGAGAAAATTAACAGGGGGTTTCACTCGTTCATTCCAACATGTAGCCACTCAACAAGTGAACAGCGAGAGCCCATCCCCACTTACATCGAGGGCAATCAAAGGGGACGCACTTGAACAGCTAAGCAAGACAGAGACGGAAGAAAGCCAGGACAGATGTGGTAGGCTCTGGGGACAGAGTGTAACCAGGCAAGTCTTGAAGTTTGAAAGAAAAGAGGAAAATTCTACACGATTACACACCCTCCCTTAGCCGGGCCCACAGAAGTATCCCCTGAGTGCTTCCAGGGTGTCCTCCAGGTGGGCCAAGGTGAGAAAAACCAGGGTCCAGGCCCAGGAGATGCTGCTGCTGTGGTCCCGAGGTCACACACAAACCATGATGAATACCCCAAGCCTTCCCACCAGGGAAGCTCAGCTCGGGTCCCCAACAACCCAGCTATTACCCAACGGTACACGCCCCGATCTTTGCACATGCAGCAGCTGCCTCCGAGACCTCTATTATTATGTCTGCCTTTCGGACTATTTCCAAGAGCCAAGGCACTAGACTGCGGCCGCGTGTCAGGAGCCGGCTGGGCTCCTGGGAGCCTGCCTTACACGATAACAAAAATGTCATTAGTATGTAAATAAATGACCCTTCTCCCCCGAATCTAGATGATTTAGTAAGTCAGGCATGCCCCTTGAGATACTCTCCCCAAGACCAAACTCTTGTGTCCAATGACCAGCCAAGGAGGACTGCATAGACCCAATCCTTTCCCGGTTCCCTGTCTGGGATCCACTGGGACCCTTGGAGTTGGAACCGGCAGTTTCTAGGTCATCCTCAGAACTGGCTATAGAAGGAGATACAGTGTGAGCTTTCCACAACACAGAAACAGGCTAGGGGGTTCCGACACCCCCGCCCCCCTCACCTCCAGGCTAGGCCTGTTTCTAGGTCTGCTGATAGCGTCTCTAAAGAGGTCAAAGTCAATCTCACCCACTCCTGAAGCCCTAAACAGGTGACTTATGATGTCGAGATACTGGACGGTATGGGCACCCCATTTTCATGCCCCACTCACTCCCCAGCCCCTCCCAGCTGCCAGCCACCAGTCTCCTACCACTTCCTCTTGCTCCAAATAGAATAAATAATCGATGCCGGTGCCCTTTCCCTCTGGGAATGACGCTGCTAAAATAAATGAACGGATCAAGGCACCTCCCAAGGCCAGAGAGACTGGAGGACCACAACAGAGGAACACACGGCGCGCACTGACCACTGAGCACCCCGGACGCTGCCTCGGAAGAGAAGCCCCTCGTAAATCCCCACTCCTCTAAAGAGCTGCGGGAGCCCGGCCATCACACCCCACATTCCAGATACACACACTCCCTAGGTGAGCCCAGCTCCCGAGTTCCTTCACTTCCCCAGGATGGGGACCCAGGAACGGCCACCTCAAGTCTACTCCTGGGATGCCGGGTCGCCAGACCAGATGCCAAAGCCACACAGCTCCTCCACCAGCCTCCTGGCAGGGCAGAAGAACTCTTCAGAGCCACGTTCCCCCAGCTTCCCCCCGGGGCCTAGGCCAGGGAAAGGTTGCCCTCTCGGCTCCTGCCTGGCGGCCAGGCCGGGGGTGTCACGACGATCAAGATCACTTCTTGAACTCCGGATGGGGAGCCGCGGAGCACCCTTTTGGCCCCTCCCCCTCCTCTGGAAGAACTCAGAGACCACCCACAGCCGAGGCTCCCCCAACTTGTTCCCCGGCACCCTCTGTGCCCCTCTTAACCTAAGTCTCTTTACCGTCACCCCCAGCCAACCAAAGCGGTCCGGCTCCTACCATGCCAGCCAGCCCCTTTCCAGGGTGACCCCCACCCCTAAAAAGAAACCGCCCGCTCTGGGGCACAGTGTGCGGACTCGGCTCGCGCTTTGGGAGACAGGAGAAGGGGAAAAAAAGCGGGGTGGGGGAGGAGGTCTTTAAAGCCTCTTTCCGACGCCCCTTCCACCAACCTCCCACGGCAGGGCAGCACCACTGACCTCATTCGCCCAACTGTATCCGGGCCTGCTGGGCTCCAGGCCAGTGGGGCGCCTCTCTCTCCACCTCCAGGGAATGTGAGGGTAAGAGGGGTGCCCGCTTTCCCCGATTCCAGCAGGTATCCGGAGGGAAGAAGCTGACCATCCCAACCCATCCCCCTCCAAACTCGAATTATAATCCCGATCACGTGCACACACACCCCAAAAGGCGGGCCTTAGAACGGAGACACCTGGAGGGGGAGGGGAGGGGAAGGGACCTCCCATGCACACAACACACTGGAAGGGGGGTGGGTGGGTGTACAAAACAGGGGCTCAAGGCCAAGGCGAGCCCCTGAGCACCCCCTCTCCATCATTCCCCACCCCAGCCCCCACTCCCACCCCACCCCTCGTCAAACTTTCTCCTTTTTTACCTTGCAGGATCCCCAAGCGCTCCGGGCGCCCCGGCCCCGGCCCGGTGGCCAGGACTCGGTGGATCCAGTCGCCTTTGGTTGCCGAGTTAATAATCCGGGAATGGGGGACAGGATCAGCGGAGGGAGGGAGGGAAGGAGGGCGGACGCGGTGCGGGCGGCCGGCCGGGGGCTGCGCGGGGCCCCCACCCCCGGCGCGGGCTGCGGCGGAGGGCGGGGCGCGGAGCGAGCGCGAAGCCGAGCCCGGGCTCTGGGAGGTTCTCTCTTTGTTCTGTAATCCCAGTAAGATTGCCAGCCATTCGCCCCGGCCCTAATCCCAGCCCCGCGCAACACCACCCTCCATTGGCTGTCATTTACATACGGGATTAGCCCGCACGGCCCGCCCCGTGCCACCGTGGGGGAGGACTCACAACCTTGGGGCCTTGAGAGTCCCCCAGCCGCGGATTAGAACCCCCTCCCCAGGGAGACCAGGATACTTCAAGGTCACCCAGAGGACGCCTGGAGGATCCCTGGGTGGCTTACCCTGCTGGTCACTCTTATCCCGAAGTGTCCAAGGTCGGGAAGGGAGGGACCCCAGGTTTCCATCTTGGATAGGCTGACCCAGGCCTTTTTATTTATTTATAATTATCTCAGGATCTCATGAAGCCCAGGCTGCGGTCAAACTGATTAGGATCCTGAACAAGCAGCACCTGAAACTGAGGATAGCCTTGAACACCTGATCCTCCAGGCTCCACCTCCCAAGTGCTGGGATTACAGACTTGTACCTACACCAGGGAGGACTCGAACCCAGAGCTTTCTGCATGCAAGGCCACCAGCAACCAACCACTCTACTAACACAGCTGCATCCTAAAGCCCTAATTATTGTTTTAGGACAGAGTTTCACACACCCCACACTGGCCTCAAACTCTCTATGTAGCTGAGGATGACCTTCAATTCCTGATTCTCCTGCTTCGACTTCCCAAATACTGGGATTACAAGAGAGCATTACCA
Source organism: Peromyscus leucopus (assembly GCF_004664715.2). NCBI lineage: Eukaryota > Metazoa > Chordata > Mammalia > Rodentia > Cricetidae > Peromyscus > Peromyscus leucopus. The sequence goes on from NC_051082.1 coordinate 25,711,644, forward strand.
CACAGAATTTTTAGACCCAGATTTCTATTTGACCTTCCATCTGACCTTCTGTAGGCTACTGAATGTGTGTATGGGGGGGGGGACATTCTCCCCCAACCTTCCCAAAACTATATATCCTAAATCAACCAACCTAGGAGTTAGTAACCAGGTGATCCCCGAGTCCCTGGCTACACCTTCGTTGGGGTAGGTATAGCAGAGGGAGAGTCAATGTAGCAGACAAGTCTCCAAACCATCCAGGGAGGTCCTGCCCCAGTTTCTCTAAATCCAAGGTTAACAGAGTCAGGACGTGGTGGATGAACATGCCTGCAGTCTCAGCACTCAGGGGGCTGAGGCAGGAGGATTGTGGGTTCATGTCAGACTGGGCATCATAGGAAATTCCAGGCCAGTCTGGCCACACAGAATCCCTATTCTAAAATAAAACTATTTATTTTTATTTTTTTTCTAAGAGCTAGGCTTAGTGGCTTACATCCCAGGGCCTGAGAGTTGGAAGCCCACCGGGCTATGAGATCCTGTCTCAAAAAGTCAAAACACACAGAGACACACAGATACACACGGTGAGTTAGGAATATAGTTCAGTTAGTAAGTAGGACAGTTATCTAGCATGCTTGAAGCCCTGGGGTTGACCTTCAGCTCCACATAAAACCAGCTGATCTGACGGAGGATCAGGAGTTCCAGGTCATCTGAAGCAACATAGGGAGTTTGAGGCCAGCCTGGGCTACCTGAGAACCTTTCATGAAAACAAGCAAACAAGAATCTACAGATCCTAACCACCTACCTGGTCTCCTTCCAGGCCTCCCCACAAACACATCACCTTAGTGACGATTAACCTTGAGTGACCATCTCTGGGGACAAGTTCACAAACCTCTCTACAAGAGCTCCTCCCTCAGCAGGCCAAGGAGGAGCCAGAGAGGCCCTGGCGCCCATCGAGGGGGTTGGGCAGAGCACCAGGGATCAGGAATGAGGCCATAGGTGATGGGCCCCTGGAGACCTAAGGATGCCTTGAGGCCACCTAAATGGCCCCTCTGACCCACTTGCCTGGTGCCTGCCCTGCTTTGACACCAAGGTCAGGGCAAAATATCAAGGGTCTGGCAGCCGAGTGTTTGAGTTCAAATCCTGGCTCTTCCAGTTTCTGCCCACGTGACCCTGGGGGCAAGGCAGTTCCCCCGTCCGAGTTTCCACTTCCCCCTTCCCACAGCCTCTGAGCCAACCACAGCCTGGCTCCCACAGTGGATAATGCTGAGAAAGGCCATCGTGTGTTGATCGTCCGCTCACTGAAAGTCATGTTCCATGTAAGATCTCTATGCCACATTGGGTTGGGGGGGCGCCCCCCTCCCCCTGCATGCCTATGATCGTACAGACTGAGGCAGGAGAATTGAAAATTCATTGGCTGGCAAGATGGCCAAGTGGGTAAAGGCACTTGCCACCAAGCCAGATGACCTGACTTTGATCCCCCAGGTCCCATGTGGTGGAAGGGAAGAACCATTCCATCAAGTTGCCCTCTGACCTCCACACACGTGCCATGGTGCGCGTGCACGCGCGCGCGCGCACACACACACACACACACACACACAAATAAATAAATAAAATAAGTTTAAAACCACCCCAGGCTACATAGTGAGAATTTGTCGTAAAATAAAAGGGGCCGGGCGGTGGTGGCACCTGAGTTTTGTCCCAGCACTCGGGAGGCAAAGGCAAGCGGATCTCTGTGAGTTCAGGGCCAGCCTGGCCTACAGAGGAAGTTTCCTATGGCTACATATTGAGACCTTTCCTCAAAACAAAACCAATCGGCCAAACAAAGTACAGGTGTCAGGAATCACAGAGACGGGAGGAGAGACCCTCTCTCAAACAAGCCGGGCTGCGTGTGGTGGCACACGCCTTTGACCCCAGCACTCGAGGGGCAGAGGCAGGTGGATCTCTGTGAGTTCAAGGCCAGCCTGGTCAACATAGCGAGTTCCAGGACAGCCAGGACTACACAGGATACACCATTTCAAAAAAAAAAAAAGCCAGAAGGTAAAGCTTGTCTTCTGACTTGTGTGCCAGGTTCTCACACATGAAAGTGCATACACACATACTAACTAGGTGGGAAACAACAGAGAAACACACTTAACATTGACGTCTGGCCTACACACACATACCTGCATGCACATACATGTAGACATACTCATGAACACACACACACACACAAACACACACACATTAAGAGGGTGTGGGAACAGAGAGGAGCCCTCTAGACTCTGGTCGAAGCCTCTCTCCAACTGAGAATCTGCAATCCAACGCAGTCAACTTCTGCCTGCGGCCTTTCTCTCCCTTTCCAGCTCAAAACCTGCAATTATCTGTCAGTCTCAGGAAAAAGCCCTTGTGTGACCCCACGGCTCCTGGTGTTACCTTATCAGACTGTCATCCTGTCCAAGGTCCCCATTTTATAATCCCAATTGTCAGAGAGCAATGGGTGGCCAGATAGCTTAGTAGATAAAGACACTTGCCACCAAGCCTCCGGACCAGAGTTCCATTCCCAGCCCCACATAGCGCAAGGAGAAAACCAATTCCCACAAGCTGCTTATCCTCTTACCAAGTGAGGGTGCCGCAGCAAAGGTAAACGGCCCCACATAAATAAACAGACAAACAAATAAATAACTACATAAATAAATAAATGTTTAAAAAAAATTAAGAGATGGGGTTGGGGATTTAGCTCAGTGTTAGAGCGCTTGCCTAGCAAGCGCAAGGCCCTGGGTTCGGTCCTCAGCTCCGGGGGGAAAAAAAAAATTAAGAGATGTTGAGAGCCATTAAAATGGCATATTTGCCCACTCCTAAGACACTTAAGCGTGACTCTTCTAGGAGAAGCCCATACCCAGACTTACGTGTGTCTTATTCTTTCCCTAAGCAAACACCTTTCTTAGTTGTTGGCAAGGTCTATGTAGCCCTGGCTAGCCTGGAACTCACTCTGTAAACCAGGCTACCTTCAAACTCACAGAAATTCACCTGCCTCTGCCTCCCAAGTGCTGGGATTAAAAGTGTAGATCACTACACTCGGCCTCTTTCTATATTTAATAAACTCCAATTCTTCTTCACACCAGCAAAATGCTTTTCTTCCTTAAACCAAGGATCCGGTTTTACCTGAGTTGAGGTCCATAAAAGATTAAAGGAACTAGCCGGGCGGTGGTGGTGCACGCCTTTAATTCCAGCACTCTGGAGGCAGAAGAGGCGGGTCTCTGAGTTGGAGGCCAGCCTGGTCTACAGAGTGAGTTCCAGGACAGGCACCAAAACTACACAGAGAAACCCTGTCTCTGGGGAAAAAAAGATTAAAGGAATACTTGTGTCTGATCTCTGCTGCCACTGACAGTTGTTGGTTTCTAGAAGGAATAAATAGTTCCCCAACCCTAACTCCTAGATCTTAGGGCCCTACAGAGCTGAGACCTGTTGGGGCAGAAGACCCTTGGAGCTGAACGCTGCTGTCTGCCCTTTGCCAACAGAATCCACGGCTGCAGGGCTAGAAGTAAGGGGTGGGTACCAAGTCCCTGCTTCCAGCCTCTAGGTTCCCACTGCCCCCCAGACAGGCTAAATAAACAACCATACACTGTCCATTTCCAGCAGGGAACAGTGTGTACAACAGAAACCTTGCCCTGCCATGTCCCACATTCCATTCAGTTGCATGTGATACAGAATATATATATATATATTTGAGACAGGGTTTCTCTGTGTAGCCCCTGCTATCCTGGAACTCACTCTGTAGACCAGGCTGGCCTCGAACTCACAGAGATCTGCCTACCTCTGCCTCCAGAGTGCTGGGATTAAAGAGGTGTGCCATGACCCCGGTTCAATACGGATTTACCAATGGGTTCTACTGACGCTGTATACCCCAGGCCAAATCAGTCTCTGGGCCTTATCTTCCTGAACATTACATATAAAACTATAAAGCTAATGGCTGGGCGGTGGTGGCGCCCGCCTTTAATCCCAGCACTCGAAGGCAGAGGCAGGCGGATCTCTGTGAGTTCAAGGCCAGCCTGGTCTCCAAAGAGAGTTCCAGGAAAGGCGCAAAGCTACACAGAGAAACCCTGTCTTGAAAAACCAAAAAAAAAATAAAATAAATAAAATAAAATAAAAAAAGAGCTAAAATAGACCGTTTTTTCATGACTGGATTTCACATAGCCCAGGCTAGCCTGAGGATGCTTCTCCTTCATGAACCTCTCTCTCTCTTTCTCTCTCTCTCTCTCTCTCTCTGGTGGGTGCTGAGGATTGAACCCAGGACCTCATCCATGCTAAGCATGGAGTCTACCACTGGGCTATGGTCCCGGCACCCTCATGAACCTCTTGAGTGCTTTCTGGGTGGTACCCGGGGCTTTGTGCACGCCGGGCCAGCGCTCTACCAACTGAGCCACATCTCACCTTCACCTGGCTAGTTGCAGAAGTGAGTGTATTGGGACACACTGCTTCCCTGTCACCCTGTGAGCTCCTGTGGCGAGATCTGTTCTCTCCCTGCTGGTCACTGGGGACAGCTGTCCACGGCACTCGGTCTCTAGCCTTCTTGAGACCTGGATCTCTGCCTCCATCAAGCCAGTATGGTCTCCGTCTGTGCCATTCTAGACCACCTCTCCCTGTTCCTTGCTTCCCGGGGCTAAGTAGCCAGGGTGGAATGGGGACAGGCAGGTGAAAGGGTAACCCATCTGAGAACCGCGGAGGAAGCTGGAGGCTAGACTATTTTGGATGAGACCTCGAAGTAAGCAAAAGGTGAGGACAGGGACCCCGAGGACTTACAGGTTTGGAAGGCACAGGACACAGAAGCAGGGGCAGTTCTGCAGCAGCCAGGGAGAGAGCAAGCAGTAGGCCTAACCTCTGGACTCTCCAGATCTCTGCCATGCCTCTACCACCACCGTGGCTTTCCTGTTATCTTCAGGATCAGGAGCTCATCTGATAATTACTGTTTCTCCTTAAGAAACAATGATATTCTTTTTTGTTGTTGTTGTTTGTTTGTTTGTTGTTGTTTTGGGGGACAGGGTTTCTCTGTGTAGCTTTGCGCCTTTCCTGGAACTCACTCGGTAGCCCAGGCTGGCCTCGAACTCACAGAGATCCACCTGCCTCTGCCTCCCGAGTGCTGGGATTAAAGGCGGGCGCCACCACCGCCCAGCAGAAACAATGATATTCTTAAGGGCCAGAGAGACGGCTCAGCAGGTCAAGGAACCTGTCACCTAAGACTGATGATGGAGTTTGGCCTCCAGGCCCCACGGGGTGGAAGAAGAGAACCAGTTCCCACATGTTCGCCTCTGACCCCCACAAGTGCTCGGTGACATGTCCCCTGACCCCTAAATAAATAGTACATGTAAAAACGTTCCTGAGATTAAAAAGAGAAGCCTAGTCAAGCCTGTTGGCAAAAGTTTGCAATCCCAGAAGTTGAGAGAGTGAGACAGGAGATGACTGTGAGTTCAAAGCCTGCCTGAGCTATCTAGTAAGACTCCATCTCAATAAAACAAAACAAAACAAAAAAAAATAGGAGTTGGGATGTGGCTCAGTAGGTGGAGGACTTACCCAGGAAGAACAAAGTCCTGGGTCCATCCTCAGCACCACATAAACCATGCTTGGCAGCACACTTCTGAAATCCCAGCACTTGGGGAGTGGAGGAGGCAGGAGGATTAGGAATTCTGGGTTATTCTTAGCTATCTAGTGAGCCTAAGCCAACCTGAGATACACGAGACTCTGTCTCACAAACATACTTTATAAATAAAATAAATATAAATATGAGGTGAAGGGCTGAGAATGTAACGTAACAGCAGAGTGTCTGTCTAGAACCCCCTACCCCCACCCCAGTGAGGACTGAGGTGTGGCTCAGTGGTAAAGCTCCTCGTTAGATGCCCCCTCAGGAAAGGCTGGGGGGGCATACTCACTGCAGAGCATATCCTCAGCACGGACATGGATTCCATCCTTTATACCATACATAAAACAAACTGGGAGAGATGGAGAGAGGGCTCAGTGGTTAAGAGCACTGGCTGCTCTTCCAGAGGACCCAGGTTCAATTCCCAGCACCCACATAACAGCTCACAGCTGTCTGTAACTCCAAGATCTGAAACCCTCACACAGACACACATGCAGGCGAAAACACCAACGCACATAAAATAAAAATAAATAAATTAAAAAAAAAAAAAAAGAACATAACTCTTGCTGGGTGGCGGTGGCACACACCTTTAATCCCAGCACTCAGGAGGCAAAGGTCTACAGGACAGGCAGGACTGTTACACAGAGAAACCCTGTCTCAGGAAAAAAAAAAAAAAAAAACAACACCAGAAAGAAAAGGAGAGGGGAAGAGGAAGTAATATTCAAGGTATGGAAATATTGGGGTTTTTTGAGACAGGGTTTTTTGTATTCCAGCCTGGCCTCAAACTCAGAGATCTGCCGGCCTCTGCTTTTGTGCTGGGATTAAAGTTGCAAACCACGACCCCCAGCCTCATCTAAAACTTTTGATTTTCTTGCCTCCACCTCCAGAGCCTTGAGATCAGAGGCATGTGCCACCATGACTAGTTCTATCTTTTTTTTTTTTTTTTTTTTAATTAATGTGTATATATGTGGGTGTAGGTGCTGGCCCAACATGGGTGCCGGGAACCGAACTCAGATCCTCTGCAAGAACAATCAGGCTTTTAAGGCACCTTCTCTCCAGCCCCCGGCTCCGTCTTTTTAAATAGCCTCCCACAGCGCATCTATTTTTGTTGTTGTTGTTGCAACAGGGTCTATTTCTATGTAGCTCAGGCTGGCATTCAAATGGCTATGCATCCCAGGCTGGTCCCAAACTAGTGATCCTCCTGCTTCTGCCTTCCCAATGCTGAGATTGCGGCGAACACTGTCTTGCGTGTTCACCCCACGCAAGCGAAGCCGGTTGCTTCTCTCCGTTTCAAGATCTCTCTCTGTCTCGGGATCTCTGCCTCTCTTGAGGTGTCTCTGGGACTACATGATTTCTCCAGCTCTCTCCCTGGGTATCGCCTCAGCCCGGGGCTCCCTCTCTCTGCCTCTCTCCACTCCCGGCCCCCCTTCCCCCGCCTCCCTTGCCTCTCCTCCGCTGGAATCTTTGAAGAACAGAGCCAGGCATGTAATTGACTCGGCCGTCTCCATGGTTGCAGCTGTGGCGTTTCTGAGAGATCAATTTGGAGCGCCGGGCTCCCTTCGTAATTGCACCTTAATAGTTTGTGTGCGGCAGAGTGGGGCTTCGTAGGAGACAGTCAGGACAGCCCGGGGACCCTGGCTGGAAAAGCCACCTGGGGTCACCAGCATCTCTAGGTCAGGCCTCAGGAAGGAGACACCCACAGCCTTGGCCAGGAGGGGAGAAGGGTGGGAGAAGCTGCCCCTAACTCCTTCCCAGAGGTGCGGGGGAGCCCCCCACCCGCTGGGCCCTGCTCCTGTTTATAATTTATGCTTATGATCAAAATTATCAGCAATAATGATAACGTGATTATAATTGCCAAGCTGTCTGGCTCAATTGCGACGCTGTTGGTAAATATTGTGATAGAGCCAAGCGTGAGGCCCCTGCTTCCCGGAGCTTGAGGGACAGCCGGGAATGGGAGTGTCACTGAAGGGGGGGGGGGGGGGTCGCGCGTATCCCGGTCCCTTCTCCCAACCAGGACCCTCTCTACAAGCTCCAGAGAAGCTGCAGGGTTGGTTTGTTGGTTTGTTTAATTTTATGATGTGTCTCTGTGTGTGCATTTGTGCCCATGAGTGCAGGTGCCCGTGGAGGCCAGAACAGGGCGTCAAATGCACCCCCAGGCTGGAGTTATATGTGCTTGTGGGTCACCCAATGTAGGTGATGGGAACCAAAATCAGGTTCTCTGCAAGAGCAGCGGATGCTCTTAACCATCACACTTGTCTCCAGCCCTGGGCTGGTTGGTTGGTTGGTTGGTTGGTTGAGACAGTGTCATGCTGGCCTGGAGAGTCCCAGCCTTGAACTCCAGGCAATCCTCCTGCATCAGCCTCCCAAGGCTGAGAAGACAGACATACACCACCGCACCAAGCAACAGCCTCAGCTTACGTTTGTGGACCCGAAGCTCAGAGACACTCCCTTAGCTGACAGAGCCCCAAGTGTCAGGGTGGAGACCTGCCTGAGGCACATCTGTGGGCACCAGCTGTGGGACCGTTGGTTGGGAGCCCAGCGCCCAGCAAAGCCCCCCCCCCCACTTCTTGTCTTTTTTTTACAGGTGTGGAGATGAAAACCCACAAACTTTCACAGGCTACGCAGGTGCTTCTCGCCCTGACAGGCCCCGGAGTTTGTCTCATTTTCTTGGTGTTTTGAGTTAGGATCTCACCAGGTAGGCCAGGCTGGCTTCAAAATGATTGTATAGGCAAATACAATCATTTTTTTTTTTTTTGACAAGCTCTCTCTACACAGCCCTGGCTCTCCTGGAACTCGCTCTGTAGACCAGGCTGGCTTCGAACTCACAGAGATCCACCTGCCTCTGCCTCCAGAGCACTGCCATTAAAGGCCCGCGCTACCATGCTCAGCTTCATTTGAACCTTATTGAGGAGCTGGGACAGTGCTAGGGATGGCACCCCGGGACCACACACACACACACACACACACACACACACACACACACACACACACACACGCCAGGCAGGCGCTTTGCCAGCTGAGCTCCAGTTCCGTTCCTGCCCCACTTAGGGATGTCTTAGGAACAGTCCGTGTTCCGGGCCCTGGTCAGCCTGCTCTCCTACCTGGAGATCCAGGATCCTCTGAAAGTTTATCTTCAAGTGCCTTTTCTTCTCCTACCCAGGCTGAAGCGGCTGTTTCTCAGTGCCTGTATTGTGTTTGAATTTAGGTCAGGTCTATTTTAATTCTACTGAGGACCCAGGTCGACTGCCTTCAGGGTGGACGAGGAGGAGGAGGAATGTCGGGCCAGCCGAGCTGCAGAGGTTTTGGGGAAGATGAGTAAGCAAAGGGAGGTGGACAGGGACAGGGTCCCCGGAATCCTGGCCCCGCTGGGGCTCCTTTACCCTCTCCCTCCTTAGAATGGTGTGGAGGAAGCGGGAAGCCGCCCTGAGCTGGGAATTTGGCTCGGGTTGGCAGAGCACTTGCCTAGAATGTATGAAGCCTTGCATTCTATATCCCCAGCGTGGCATAAACTAGGTACGGTGGGACACACCTGTAATCCTAGCACTCAGGATGAAGGCAGGAGGACCAGAAATTCAGGGTCATCCTTAGCTACAAAGCCAAGTTTCTGACTAGCCTGAGCTACATGAAACCCTGTCTCAATTTAAAAATAACCTAAATAAATAAATAGATAAATAAAAGAGTACAGGCTATAAACCAGGCATGGTAGCACAGACCTGTAATCCCAGCACTCGGAAGGTAGAGCCAGGAAGATCAGGAGTTCAAAGTCATCCTCAGCTACACAGCAAATTTGATATCAACCCGGGGGTACATGAGACCCTGTCTCAATAAAACAACAACATCAAAAAGAATACAGGTTAAAGCCAGGCATGGTAGCCAGGGAGTGGTGAAGCACACCTTTAATCCCAGCACTCCGGAGGCAGAGGCAGGTGGATCTCTGTGAGTTTCAGGCCAGTCTGGTCTACAGAGTGAGTTCCAGGATAGCAGGGGCTACATAGAGAAACCTGTTTTGAAAAAACAAAAACAAAAAGAAGGAAGGAAGGAAGAAAGAAAGAGAGAGAGAGAGAGAGAGAGAGAGAGAGAGAGAGAGAAGAGAAGAGGAGAAGAAAAGAAAAGGGGGGGGGAGCCAGGTATGGTGTTGCAAGCTCCTAATTCCAGACTTGTAAAGGCTGATGCAGGTGGATGGCCAGACTGTCTACTGTGACCAAGTATCAAGCAAAACTACAATACAACCCAGAACTGATTGCTCTCTGTTGCCTGTGTGACCCAATAGCGTCACAAAAACCTCTCTGCGCTCCTGTGTTCCTGGTCATAAGATGGATTAAAATAGGACCTTTCTCACAAGGCTATTAGGAGCCCGATGACGTAAGCCATGAAAAATAGATCATGGAGTGTAAATGAGGGGCTTCCTGGGAGGGGAATGTGGTTTTGTGGCCGTCATCTTCCTCCTCCCAAGGTTCGTGGTCCTGCCTGCAGCCATCCTCAACCCCGAGTCTACGCCTCACTGAGACTCTTGCCCGGCCGAGTAAACCAAACCCTTGCAAATCGCCAGTGATTAATACCCTCAATGGGTGTTTATTGGGATCAGGGAAGACCTGTATACGTTTTGCTTTCTAATTTATAATCAGCCTCCTCTCTATCTCCTTCCTCCCCTCAGCGGTCCTTAAGGACTGGCTGGATGGGAGTACCCAGAGTCTCGTCTCTCGTGCTGGGTTTGACCGTCTCTGAGTGGTCGGACACCTGATGGGAATACAGGGTCACAGCCTGAGTCGTATGCTGTTATAGATCCTGGAATGCTCTCATAGTACCAAAGAGTTGTTAATCAGAGACAAAACCGAGTCAGAATAATCAGAGGGTGGGGATGGGGCTCGCTGGATAAAGTACGTGGCTGGCATGCATGAGACCTTAGTTTCCACGCCCAGCACTGCCTAGACTTAGCACAGCTGTGCATGCCTCTAACCCCAGTGTCCAGGAGGTGGAGGCAGAGAGATGAGAAGTTCAAGGTCATCCTCAGCTACACAGTAAGTTGAAGGTCAGCCTTGGATACACGGGACCCTGTCTCCATCCCCGTAAAAGGAGCAGCTTGACGGGCTGGAGAGGCGGCTCAGCAGTTTAGAGCATGCGCTGCTCTCTCGGAGGACCTGAGTTTGGTCCCCAGCATCCACATCGGGAGGCTCACCACTGCCTGGAGCTCCAGCTGCAAGGGATCTGACCCCTTCTTTTCACCTCCGAAAGCTCCTGCACGCTTCTATGCATACACTCAAGCACATTCACATAAATATTAAATAAATAAGTTTCTTTAAAAAAAAAAAAACTTGCTAGCCAGGTAGTGATGGTGCATGCCTTTAAATCCCAGCACTCGGGAAGCAGAGGCAGGTGGATCTCTGTGAGTTCGGGGCCAGCCTGGTCTACAAAGCAAGATCCAGGACAGGCTCCAAAGCTATACAGAGAAACCCTGTCTCGAAAAAGAAAACAATAAATAATAATAATAATAATAATAATAATAATAATAATAATAAGCTTGTCATCCAGGCAGCGGTGGTGCAAGGCGCACACTTTTAATCTCAGCACCCAGGAGGCAGAGGAAAGCAGATCTCTGAGTTTGAGGCCAGCCTGGTCTACAGAGCGAGTTCCAGGACAGCAGGCTACACAGAGCAACCCTGTCTCGAAAAAAAACAATAGAAAGGTAGGTAGGTAGATAGATAGACAGACAGACAGACAGACAGACAGACAGACAGATAGATAGAATAGCTCAGCTAGTCCCAGAGTCGCAAGAAAGCACCCATGCCCTGGAACTTGGGAGACTGTAGAGCTGGCTCAGTGGAAAACACCTACCATTCCAGCTGCCCCACGCTGTCCTAGGCAGCCGGAATGCCTCTAGGGAAAGGCTCACACTCAAAGTGAAACTGGGTGACCAGATGAAGGTAGCTCTTCCTGGCAGTGTCAGGAGAGGAGGCTAGTGGACCGGGTATCCTGAGGGCAACAGCAGGTTACATGCTGAGGAGAGACAGCCAGAAGTGACTGAAAATCTGTCCAGTGTGTGAAAGGGTTACCCTCCAGGAGTTAGAGGACAGGACGGAGGTCCCAAGCTATTAGAGCTGGGGCGGGGGTGGTGGTGTCCCTGTCCAATCAAGCCAGGTTACACCTCCACCTTTCGATGCCAGGAGCCTGGATCTCCCACAGAATGTCTGGCAGGCTCGCTTCAATCCCAAACTTAACTTTTTCCTCTTGCTATTTTTAATATAGCCACCTCGTTAACATGCAAATGAGCATCTCCCGTCTTTGCATAATTTCCCCCAATTAACATTTGCGAGGTACCAAAGAAGGCAGCAGATACCCCCTCCTCCAGTGGGGCCCCTCACTCTTGGAGGAGGAGGCTCAGCAAAGCAAAGAACATGGTCCTTTTTATTCCAAAACTCTGACGCGGCGGGGACCTGTTGAGAGCGATCGAACACCCATGTGCGTGCGTTTGAGCTCTTTGGGCTTCTGTTTCCCCTTGTGAATTCACAGGGCACGAGGGATAGAAACAGCGTCATCACTAAGGGGTTTTGCGCAGTTCTGGGATTTAGAAATCTCGCAGGGTCTTTTTCATTCCTTTATAAGAGGAAGGATAAAGCCGGGCGGTGGTGGTGGCGGCGGCGGTGCGCGCCTTTGGTGGTGCGCGCCTTTGATCCCAGCCCTATCTCTAAGCTGGAGGCCAGCTTGATGTACAGAGTGAGTTCCAGGACGCCCAGGGCTATATAGAGACCCTGTCTCAAAAATCAAAAACAAAAAAAAAAAAAAAAAAAAAAAAAAAACGAATTAAAAGAGAGAGGGAGAGAGAGAGAGAGAGAGAGAGAGAGAGAGAGAGAGAGAGAGAGAAAGGATATGAAGGATCCATTTCACAGATGACAAATGTAAGGTCTGGTGTGGGAGGGATTATCCAGAACTTATTTGGGGGTTCGGTGGAGGAATTAAACTGTGTCCCATTTCACACAGTGGGGAATACAGTGAAGGGAAAGAGGAGGGGCTGGAGAGATGGCTCAGTGGTTAAGAATGCTTGCTGCTCTTGCAGAGGATCCAAGTTCAGTTCCCAGCACCCACATACAACTGCCTGTTACTCTGGCTCCAGGGGATCTGACGCCCTCTTCTGTCCTCCTCTGGCAACTACACACACATGCACATGTACACACACAACCAAAAATAAATCTTTTTTTTTTTTTTTTCCAGTGGAGCAAGCCTGGGCTATAAGGAAACCCTTCCTGCACTCCAGGCCTCAGTCCCAACCTGCCATCTACAGGCACCTCACCAAGAGTTCCAGTTTCTCCAATTTGCTTCACTCCTCGTCCTATCAGGCAACAGACTAGCTCCTCCCAGGATGCTCTGGTTTTCTGACCTGGCCTGAGGCTTTATCATGAGCACAGAAAGAACCTTTCCTTTCCGTACCTTCCTGTTCTCTGGTCCCTCCCGTGGCCTGGCAGGGACCTGGGCACACAGAACTAGCTAACTCCAAATGCCTGGTTTTGAAATTCGAGTGCAGACTTCCTCTTTGCTCTTCAGTCGCCCAGCATGCCTCAGGCTCAATGGACTTTCTGCCTCTCAAATAGCCTAAAAACAGGATGCAAACTTTCTTTATTTTAACACAGTATTGGGGATTGAACCTGAGGCCTTACACATGAGGGGCTACACCCCAGCCCCTCACTGGGGGATTCTAGGCAGGTGTTCTACCACTGAGCCACACCCCAGCCCCTCACTGGGGGATTCTAGGCAGGGGCTCTACTGCTGAATTATACCCTTAGCCCTTTTTTTTTCCTTATTATTTTTTAGACGAGGTCCATGCTAGTCTTGAACTATCTATTCTCTGCCTCAGCCTTGTAGGTAGCTGAGATAACAGGCCTGTCCTGCCCCTTGGGCTGTTTGTTTATTGATATAAAAATATTCTTTATAAAAAAGATTTATTTAAAGCCAGGCGGTGGTGGCAAATGCCTTTAATCCCAGCACTCGGGAGGCAGAGGCAGGCGGATCTTTGTGAGCTCGAGGCCAGCCTGGTCTACAGAGCAAGATCCAGGAAAGGCACAAGGCTACACAGAGAAACCCTGTCTGGAAAAACCAAAAAAAAAAAAAAAAAGAAAAGAAAGAAAGAAAGAAAGAAAAAGAAAACAAACAAACAAAGAACATTCTTACATAGATCAGGTCAAAACAAACAAACAAAACAACAAAGAAAAAACACCTCTTGATCTTTCTGCCTCAGCCTCCCAAGTACTGAGATTACAGTCTGGTTTCCAAACAGGTGTGATCAGAAGACTGATATATGGTCAGTGAACTGTGACAGAATATACCCATGGGAATTCTGGAGCATTTCTCATGTTCTTCAGAATGTCGCCTGGAATATAGATGCGATGGCTGGAGCACCACCATTCATTTTGGACTTTGAGGTGACCTCAACTTGAAAGGAACATACCAAGGGGCTGGAGAGATGGCTCAGTGGTTAAGAACACAGACTGTTCTTCCAAAGGTCCTGAGTTCAATTCCCAGCAACCACATGGTGGCTCACAACCATCTGTAATGATATCTGGTACCCTCTTCTGGCCTGCAGAGACACATGCAGACAGAACACTGTATACATAATAAATAAATATTAAAAAAAAAAAAAGAAAAGAAAAGAAACATACCAATATGGTAGGACAGGTAAGGCCTAACTCTCTCTCTCTCTCTCTCTCTCTCTCTCTCTCTCTCTGTCTCTCTCTGTGTATTAATCAAGTAACAGAACTTACAGAATGAATCTCTCTACACAGAAAGGGGATTTATTAGAATGACTTATAGGCTGCTGTCCAGCTAATCAAACAATGGCTGGATATGAACAGAAGGTCCAAGAATCCAGTAGTTGCTCAGTCTGTGAGGCTGGATGTCTCAGCTGGTCATCAGTGTATGCTGGAGTCCAGAAGTGGGCGCCAATGTCAGTGAAGGAATGGACTTGCTAGCGAGGCCAGAGCAAGCAGGCAGAGAGCAAAAGTTTCCTTCTCTCATGTCTGTACACAGGCTGCCAGGAGAAGGCATGGAGCAGGTTAGATCTGGATTGAAGGTGTATCTTCCTACTTCAAAGATCTGGATTAGAAGTGATCTTCCCACTTCAAATTAAGCAGAAATCCCTTACAGGTGTGCCCTCCACTTTTTGAGTTTTAGTTAATTCTAGATGTAGTCAGGTTGACAACCAAGAATAGTGCCCCCCCCGTGCCGTGTGTGTGTGTGTGTGTGTGTGTGTGTGTGTGTGTGTGTCATGTGCATACATACACGCCATAGTCAAAGAACAACTTATTGACTCTTTTCTTCAGCCACATGGGTCCTGAGATTGAACTCCAGCCCTGAGGCTAGGTGGCAAATGTCCTTATCCACTGAGTCACCTCTCTGTCCCCCATCCTGTTTTTTGATGCAGGGTTTCTCACCAACCTGGAACTCAGGGTCCCAACCTAAACCTCCTAACACTAGGATTACCATGCCCAACTGTTTCCACAGGCTCTAGAGGTTAAATGTAGGCCCTTTCTCCTGAAAGGCTAGCACATTGCTGGCTGGGCCCCTGATAAATAATCTTCAACAAGAGACTGAGGGACTAGCCGGGCAGTGGTGTCACACGCCTTTAATCCCAGCACTCAGGAGGCAGAGGCAGGCGGATCTCTGTGAGTTCGAGGCCAGCCTGGTCTCCAAAGCGAGTTCCAGGAAAGGCGCAAAGCTACACAGAGAAACCCTGTCTCAGAAAAACAAACAAACAAACAAAAAAAAGAGACCGAGGGACTGAGGGATTGGCAGGATGACTTACAGAGGGCCTAGCTCCCTCCCACCACCCATATCAGGCAGTTCACAACCACCTGTAACCTGACGCCCCCTGTTGGCCTCCATGAACACCTGTATGACATGGTGCACATACAGACAAACAGGCACACCCGAACACATATAAATAAAAATATAGAGGACTTCTGCAGGGCATGGGGGCACACGCCTTGAATCCCAGCACTCAGAGTCTACAGTCTACCCAGTCCACAGAGTCTACAGTCTACCCAGAGTCTACCCAGTCCACAGAGTCTACAGTCTACCCAGAGTCTACCCAGTCCACAGAGTCTACAGTCTACCCAGAGTCTACCCAGTCCACAGAGTCTACAGTCTACCCAGAGTCTACCCAGTCCACAGAGTCTACAGTCTACCCAGAGTCTACCCAGTCCACAGAGTCTACAGTCTACCCAGAGTCTACCCAGTCCACAGAGTCTACAGTCTACCCAGAGTCTACCCAATCTACAGAGTTCTACAGCCAAGGCAACACAGAAAAACCCTGTGTTGAAAAAACAACATATAGAGAAAACCATATATATACATACATATGCATATGTATATACATATAGATATAGATATATAGAGAGAGACAGAGAAGTTTTTAAAGAGACGGTTTGAACTACGGTGTCTGTTTTTTCTAGTCACGTACATTTCCCTGTTCTACATTTTGTTTTGAAAGTTTTACAACTTTACTTTTCACACGTAGTTATTTGATCTGGGTCTGGCTTTTGCTTATGTGGGAGGTGGGAATCTATTTTCATTCTTTTCCCATATGGACAGCAATTGTCCTTGCACCGTGATTTGACTAGTCCAAAACAATTACAAGGTGTTTTGGAATAAATTTACTAAAGATCTTGATGGATCAAGACCTTGATAGCTAACTCTGTAAAATTAACTTAGGGATTTACATTATTATAATTAAAACAAAACAAAACAAAACACTTATCCAGGCATAGTAGCTCAGACTCGGAATTCCAACAACATCCAAGTAGCGGAGAATGATGTCACAGGCTGGCTTGAGACCAGTCTGGGTTATGGAGTAAGACCCTGTCCCCAAAAGCTAACCATGGTAGTGCATATCTTTAATCCCAGCACTTGGCAGGCTGAGGCAGGCCTATCTCTGTGAGTTCAAGGCCAGTATGGTCTCCATAGCAAATTATAGGCCAGCCAGCACTATAAAGTGAGACCCTGTCTCAAAAACAGTTATTGGAAGGGGCATAGAGATGGTTCAGCAGTTAAGAGTTCTTGCTGCTTTCGAGGAGAACTCAAGTGTGGATCTTAGCAGCCATGCTGGGTGGCTCACAGTTGCCTGTAACTCCAGCTCCAGAGGATCCGACATCCTCTTCTGGACTCCATGGGTACCAGCGTTCATCTACACAGACACACAATCATACACATGAATAAAAATAAAATGTCTTTAAAAATTAAGTTCAGAAATTAGGTAGTGCACACCTTTAATCCCAGCACTCGGGAGGCAGAGACAGGTGGATCTCTGTGAGTTCGAGGCCAGCCTGGTCTACAGAGTGAGATCCAGGACAGGCACCAAACTACACAGAGAAACCCTGTCTCAAAACAAAAAATAAAAAACAAAAAAAAATAATTTAAATACCATAGAAGAAGCAGGTGGGCCTCTGGGAGTTCGAGGCCAGCCTAGTCTACAGAGTGAGTTCCAGGACAGCCAACGCTACACAGAGAAACCCAGTCTCAAAAAAAAAATTAAAAAAAAAAAAAAAGAAAAAGAAAAAGAAAGATGAAGCAAAAAAAAAAAAAAAAAAAATGGGGGCTGGAGCGATGGATGTCTCAGCAGCTGAAAATGTGTACCAGAAGAGACCTGAATCCAGCTCCTAGCACCCACATTGGATGACTCACAACCACCTGTAATTCTAGCTCCAATAGAGTCAGTGTATTCTTTTTTTTTTTTTTTTTTTTTAATGTGCATTGGTGTTTTGCTATGGGTGTTGGGTCCCCTGGAACTAGAGTTACAGACGGTCGTGAGCCACCATGTAGGTGCTGGGTCCTCTGGAAGAGCAGTCAGTGTTCTTAACCTCTTAGCCATCTCTCCGGTCCCAGTATATTCTTCTTAACTCCAGGGGTACCTGACTCATGTGCACATATCCACACACAGACACATTGTATTAGTCAGGGTTCTCTAGAGTACCAGAACTTACAGAATAAATCTCTCTCTCTCTTTCCTCTCTCATATATATGTATGTATATATATACACATATATATATATACTATATATATATACACACACACATATATATATATGTCTATTGATCTGTGTATGGTGGTACATACTTTTAGTCCCAGTACTCAGGAGACAGAGGCAGACAGATATCTGTGAGTTCAAGTCCAACCTAGTCTACATAGAGACTTCTAGGCCAGCCAGGGCTGCATAGTAAAACCCTGTCTATAATTAAAAAAAAAAAAAAAAAAAGATCAAGAAAATGAGGTAGACATCAAGGAGACAGAGGCAGTCACAGGTAATTTTGTTCCAGTTTTAAATTTTACTTGATTTCTTTTTATATTTATTTATTTGAGGCAGAATTTCTCTGTGTAGCCCTGGCTGTTCTGGAACTCGCTCTGTAGCCCAGGCTGACCTCAAACCCACAGAGATCCGCCTGGCTCTGCCTCCCGAGTGCTCCATCCCCACCCGGCTTCTTTTTTCTTCTTTTTATGTCGACGTTTGTGTAGAATGCACGTGTATGCGTGCGTGTTTGAATGTGTGTGGGGTGCACGTGTGCGCGTGAGCGAGTAGGTGTGCCTGCATGTGGGTGCTCAGGTGCTGGAGGTGGATGTTTGGAATCTTCCTTGACTGCTCTCCGACCTCATTCTTCCAGGCAGGGTCTCTCAGTCGAACCCAGAGCTCACCGATATGGCTGCTCTCTAGAGCCAGGCTGCTCTGTGAATCCTCTGGGTTCTGGGGATCTGAGCTCCCATCTCTTTGCTTAGCTTTAACTACCGAGGCAACTCCCCAGCCTTTGTTTTATTTTTCAGTTTGCCCACGATTTTTTTTTTTTTTTTTTTTTTTTTTTTTTTTTTTTTGAGACAGGGTTTCTCTGTGTAGTTTTGGTGCCTCTCCTGGATCTCCCTCTGTAGACCAGGCTGTCCTCGAACTCACAGAGATCCACCTGGCTCTGCTTCCGGAGTACTGGGGTTAAAGGAGTGTGCCACCACTGACCGGCAGGTACAATTTTGTTTTTTATTTGTTTGTTGTTTTGTGTTTTTAAGATAGAGTCTCAGGTAGTCCAGGCTGGCCTGAAACTCACTATGTTGCTCATATTAGCCTCGAACTCCTAACCTTCCAGTCTCTGCCTACCAAGTGTTGGGATTGCAGCCCTGCTGCATCATACTAAGGCTACAAATTTGCATGAAGGTTTTGCTTGTTTTATTTGTTATTTAGTGTATGTACTCATGTGAGTGTGCACTGTACATGTAATTGTACGTGTGTGTACATGCACACAGAGGCCAGAGGTTTGTCCTCAGGAATCTTTCTTGATTGCTCTCCACCTTATTTCTAGAGACAGGAGCTCGTTGATTGAATAGGCTGGCTGACCCTCGATCACCCCAAATCCTCCCGTCTCCACCTCCGCAGAAATGGGATTACAAGTGCATGCCATCATGTCTGATTTTTTAAAAATTTATTTATTATGTATACAGTGGCCTCCCTGCATGTAGGCCTGCATGTCAGAAGAGGGCACCAGATCTCATTACAGATGGCTGTGAGCCACTCTGTGGCTGCTGGGAATTGAACTCAGGACCTCTGGAAGAGCAGCGGATAAGTGCTCTTAACCTCTGAGCCATCTCTCCAGCCCCCTGAATTTTTTCATGTGGGTCCTGGAGACTGGCCTCAGGTCCCTATGCATGCAGACAAAGCAGCCTGCTGACTAAAGCAACTCCCCAGCCTCCACTTTTGTTTAATTTTGAGACAGGGTCTTGCCATCCCTGGCTGGTCTCAAACTCATGATTGTCCTGCTTTACCCTGCTGGGTGCTGGGTCTCTGAACTCTTCCAGAACTGATTGGCAGTGGGAACATCAGCAGATCTTATTCCCAGGAACACACCACCCCAGGAATAGATGGGGTGCTGCTGGGTGATGGCTAAAGGATGTGGAGTTCCTCTGGGGAGTGCCAAGAACGCTCTAGAATCATGGTGATAAGTGTACAACTTGTGATTTGCAACAAAACCCTTTGAATCGTATACTTCCGATGGGTGAATGTGTGAGGTGTGTGAATTATCTCAAACAAAACGTAGGTGCCTTTGTTCTGATTTGTTGTTTTAGGCAGGAAGCTGGGGTAACCCAGACTAACCTCCAACTCTCGATAGGTAGCTGAAGATGACCTTGAATTTCTGATCCCCGCCTCAACAGATTCCAGGCGTATACCACCATCCCGGTGTCTGCGGCAGATGGAACCCGGGGCTTTGTGCACACCGGGCAAACGCTCTTCCAACCGAGCTACAGCTGCGGCCCCAGGAATTTTCTTTCCATAGTGAAAAGTAGTTCAGATGAAAGAAAGAAGAGCCGTGCCAGCAAGAGGGAAAGTGAGAACCGCAAAGGGCTGAAGTCTGAGTCCCGATCAACACACACAGAGGTAAAATTAGAAGCCAGGAAGAAGGGACTTGAAAGTTCCTCTTGCCAGATAAAAGTGGAGAGATTTAAAATAACGATAAAATTAAGTGACAGATGAAAATGATTCCAGAAGATAGGAGATCAAAGCCCGGAGCTTGGATTAAAAGATTTTTTTTTTTTCTTTTTAAACCATCAACGTTAAAGATTCAGGCGAGGTCTAATTGGATGCAGGAGGCCACCCAGGAGGTGAAGTCTTGGGGGGAGTCAGCCCGAGGGTGGAGGGTGGGGTGGGGGTGGGGGTTGCATGTTTGTTTTCTAAACATGATAGAAGCTTGAAAGGTAAAAGGTCTGAAAAAAAAAAAAAAAAACCTGCCTCAAAGGATGAAAGCTTCCAGCCCAGAGCTGGAAGATTCTAGAAAAGAAAGGACAGAGAAGCCAGGTGGGATGGCACACACCTGCTATCTCAGCACTTGGGATGTGGAGGCAGGAGGATCAAGGATTTCAGGTTACTCTGGGAGCTGAGACCAGCCTGGGATGAGTGAGATTCTGTCTCAAAATCAAAACCAAAAACAATGAAACAGCAAGAGAGACAGACAGACAGACAGACAGACACACACACACACACACACACACACACAGAGAGAGAGACAGACAGACAGACAGACACACACACACACACACACAGAGAGAGAGAGAGAGAGAGAGACAGACACACACACACACATACATACACACAGAGAGACAGACAGACAGACAGACAGACACACACACACACACACACACACACACAGAAACAGAGAGATCTGATACCTCTTTAGCACACAAATACTGAGAGGAGCCGGGCCCTCAGGCGGTGGTCAGCGGCACAGCCTGTGGACATGAACTTGGGGTTAGGAAGAAGTCTGTGACACACGCAGTACTCAACGCTGTGCAGCAGACGACGACCGAGGCAGATGATTCCAAGTGTTCGTGTTTGCACCACCCAAAAGTGATTGACATGTGCAACCACACATACGCTAACTGGCTCCATACAGCCGCTCTGCAAGGCAGACCTGTGCCCAGCTGTCCTGTTGTACACAAGAAATCCGTGTGACGTTTGTTTCACTTTTTTTTGTTGTTGTTTTGTTTTTCAAGACAGGGTTTCTCTGTGTAGCCCTGGCTGTCCTGGAACTCACTCTGTAGACCAGGCTGGCCTCCAACTCAGAGATCCACCTGCCTCTGCCTCCCGAGTCCTAGGATTAAAGGTGTGCACCATCGCCGCCTGGCTAAAACTTTTGTTTTTTAATTGAAAAACAAAACAGCTCTGGAGAGATGCTTGCTGCTCTCTTGGCTCACAAAGCACCTGTAACTCCAGCTCTGCGGGATCTGGCGCCCTCTTCTGGCCTCTGTAGGCAACCACATGCATGTGGCATACAAATAAACTCTGCCGCTGGAGAGGTGGCTAGGGGTTAAGAGCACTTACTGCTCTTGCAGAGGAAAAGGGCTCCGTGGCTTAAAGCTGTCTGTAACTTCAGTTCTAGGGATCTGGCTCCTTTTTGCCTCTGTGGATACCAGGAATATATGCAGTACATGCACATACATGTAGACATGCAGACAAAATACTTAACACATAAAAAATAAAGTGTTTGTTTTTGGTTTTTCCTTTTTTTTTTCTTTTTTTCAAGACAGAGTCTCTCTATGTAGTTTTGGCACTTTTCCTGGAACTCACTCTGTAGACCAGGCTGGCCTTGAACTCACAGAGATCCGCTTGGTTCTGCCTCCTGAGTGTTGGGATTAAAGGTGAGCACCACCACTGCCCGGCTAAGAAAGAAATTTTAGAACAATAAAGAATGGGTATTAGAAAGGTTAGGACAAGGTGGTGGACACCTCTAATCCCAGCACTCAGGAGGCAGAGGCAAGCAGATCTCTGTGAGTTCAAGGCTAGACTGGTCTACAGAATGAGTTCCAGGACAACCAGGGCTACACAGAGAAACCTTGTCTTGAAAAACAAACAAATTAAGAAAGAGAGAAACAGAGGGAGAGGGGAGAGAGAGAGAAAATTATGAGCTGCAGTACAGTTAATTGAACAATGGCTGGGTATGAACAAAAAATCCAAGAATCCAGTAGTTGCTTAGTCCACAAGGCTGGATGTCTCAGCTGGTCATCAGGAGATTCTGGAATCTAATGTCAGTGAGGAACAGACTTGCCAGCAAAGCGAGAGAAAGCAGGCAGAGAGCAAAAGCTTCCTCCTGTGTTCTTAGATAGGCCTCCAGCTAAAAGTGCACTCAGATGAAAAGTGTGCCTTTTCTCAGCTCAAAGGATCTGGATTAAAGGTACGTCTTCCTTCTTCAAGATCCAGGTGGTGGCTCAGGCCTTTAATCCCAGCACCCAGGAGGCAGAGGCAGGTGGACCTCTGGGAGTTCGAGGCCAGCCTGGTCTACAGAGTGAGTTCTAGGGCAGCCAAAGGTACACAGAGAAACCTTGTCTGAAAACAAACAAACAAACAAACAAAAGTCCAGATTAACGGTATGCCTTTTCCTACTTCAAATTAAGCAAAAATCCTTTACAGGTGTGCCCTACATGTTTGGGTTTTAGTTGATTCCAGATGCAGTCAAGTTGATAACCAAAAACAGCCACCACAATGCAAGCATATGTAATATATAACATATATGTATATGTGTAGATACATGTGTGCATATATGGATTTTATGTGTGTGTGGTATTGCGTGCATGTCTGTATGTGTAGGTGTCAATATGTACACACGTGTATGAGTATTTGGTGTGTGGTTAATTACGAACATACGTGTTCACATATACTGTGTCGGTGGATGTCCGTGTATGTAGGTGTGTGTGTCCATGTGAGTGTGTGAGGCTTGTGCTTACGTGGAAAGGTTTCTCTGTAAGGCTTGAGCTAGAAACTGAGGCCCAGGCCGGAGCGGGTATGTAAAGAGGTTAGGACGGGGTGGAGGGGTGACCTAATTTGCTTTCTGTTACTGTAATGAAACACTGACTAAAATAAAATTGGGGGCAGGGAGCTTATCTGGCTTACAGGTTACAGTTCATCGTCGTTGTCGTCGTCGTCGGGGGAACCTGAGGCAGGAGCTGAAGGCAGGAATTGAAGCAGAGGGCACGCAGGAGTGCTGCCCACTGGCTTGCTCAGCTACCTTTCTTCTCTAGCCAGACCCACCTGCCTAGGAATGGTACCACTCACGGTGGGCTGAGCCCTGGGACACCAACCAGCAGCCAAGCCGACGGCCCGGCAGACGCGATCACGGGACCGTCTGGTAGAGGCGGCTCCTCAGCTGAGGCTCCCTCTTTCTAGGTGTGACCAGTTGACAACTGGAGCTTTGACCAGGGAAAGAGCAGAAAACAGGGGGTTCACGGTGGGGCAGGCGCGCGCGCGTGGACTGAGTGAGGAACGAGGAAAATGTCCCTAGTTCCTGAGCAGCATGGGAATTCCAGGGCAGAGTGGTTCCAGCCAGGCAGAGGGAAGGGCAGCCACTGAGCCAGGGAAGGGGCTCTGAGGGTGACTCTGAGGACAGCGTGGGGACAGCAAGTCCTTCCGCTGTTACGTGAAAGGATGGGACGCCTTGCTCAGGGTCACAGAGAAAAGTCTAGAAGTCTGCTGCCTTGATTCAGCAAGGACCTTAATGAAGACACTTTGAGTCACCCTCAGGGAGATTTGCTAGACAAGGAACTGGGGTGCGGGAGGGTGGGAGGTTGTCAGCCCTGGAGCATCAAGTCCTACCTGAAGGGGTCCCGGATATGGAACGCATGTCCCCTCTCTAGCTGGCTTTGATGGGTGGACAGATGGATACCCACAGAGGTCTGAACCAAGCCTGGTGGCTCCTGGGGACAGGGAACTCTAGGGTCAGGAGGGAGACACCAGGGAACTCTAGGGTCAGGAGGGAGACACCAGGGGACTCTAGGGCCAGGAGGGAGACACCTATGCCCTCCCTTTCCCGTGCTGGTTTGCCAATACTAAGTCTTCTGTGCGCCACAGAGAAGGGGCTGGACCAGAAGGTGCAAGAGCCGAGGGCGACACCTTGTGGTGAGTTCTGTGCACTACAGGCAAGACTATCTAAGTCTTGTAGATGTATTATGCATACTTCGTACGTTTCCTTCTCCTCCTCTACACTCACCTCCTTTCTCATTTTTCTCTTCCTCCTCTGCCCCTCCCTCCTTCCCATCTTCTCTCTCCTCATTTCCCCTCCCTCCCCAACCTCCTCCGCCTCCCTTCTTTCTCCTCATCCTCCCCATCCTCTTCCCCATCTCCTCTTCCTCTCCCTCCTTCATGCGACCCAGGCTGACCATAAATTTTCTGTGCAAGCTAGTGCCGACAACAGGCTGCGCCCTGCTGTGAGTTACTCAATCTTGGGTAAAACTGCTCTTTCCGGCTGTGCTTTAACCCCCAAGAGGCTCCATTTTACCACCATTTGAATCCATTTTGGGGCGGATGATGATGGCTCCTGAATGGATCTGCAGACACCATCCTCCATCCAGCACCACCCTGGCAGCACAGACTTGCATGGGACTTATTCCTGGGAGCAGAAAGCCGGGTGTGGTGGCACATGCCTTTAATCCCAACACTGAGAAGGCGGGCAGGTAGATCTCTCTGTGAGTTCGAGGCCAGCCTGGTCTACGGAGTGAGTTCCAGGACAGCCAGGGCTATGTAGAGAGACCAGGCTTCAAAAGCAAAAGAATATTTGTTTGTTTGTTTTGAGACAGGGTTTCTCTGTGTAACAGTCCCGGCTGTCCTGGATCTCACTCTGTAGCCCAGGCTGGCCTCGAGCTCACCGAGATCCACCTGCCTCCGCCTCCTGAGTGCTGGGATTAAAGATGTACGTCCCAACCACTTGGCTCAAAAAACATATTTTAAAAAAAATTTAATAAGGATGCCACCCTTCAGGATGTAGGGGTACATGGGTGCTTAAAAATCTTATTATAGGAGCTGGATGTGGTGGCGCACACCTTTAGTCCCAGCACTTGAGAGGAAGTGGCAGGCAGATCTACTTGAGTTCAAGGCCAGCCTGGTCTACAGAGTGAGTTCCAGGAGAGCCAGGGCTACACAGAGAAACCCTGTTTTGAAAAGAAACAACAAAAAAACTATCAGAAAAATAAGGCCCAAGAACTCACCAGGCTCAGGCACACGAAGGAAAGGGTGTAACCCCCTCACCTGGAGCCCATAAAGTGATGGACACCGAGCACTATAATGGCAGTGGCCCCACCCCTTCTTGTCACCTGACACCCAGCGGGCCTGTGAAGGACCAATGTGCAGCTCTCCTGACTGGCCCTGGGGCCTCAGCCCAGCCCCCACCCTCCCACCCCGTCTCCACCACTGTGGACTAGGAAAGTGTTGAATGTTGTGAGCCACCTAGGAAGAGCCTGAAAATATTCCTGCTGTGAGCTGGAGGTCCAGCTTAAGGGGTTTCAGAGGGGAACAATATCACCACTGCGTTAGAGAACCATTCTTTTTATTTATTATTATTATTATTATTATTATTATTATTATTATTTGGTTTTTCGAGACAGGGTTTCTCTGTGTAGCTTTGTGCCTTTCCTGGAACTCACTTGGTAGCCCAGGCTAGCCTCAAACTCACAGAGATCTGCCTGGCTCTGCCTCCCGAGTGCTGGGATTAAAGGCGTGCGCCACCACCGCCCGGCTATTTATTTATTATTTTTATTTTGGTTTTTCGAGACAGGGTTTCTCTGTGTAGTTTTGGTGCCTGTCCTGGATCTCGCTCTGTAGACCAGGCTGGCCTCGAAACTCACACAAAGATCTGCCTGGCTCTGCCTCCCAAGTGCTAGCATTAAAGGTGTGCGCCACCACCGCCCGGCTAGAGAACCATTCTTGTGATAGTTCGGCAAAGAATGTGACTGCTTTCTGCCCTTGCCCTAAGACCCTGCCTGAGCCGAAACTGAAGAGTTTTGGATTCAATTTGTTGTCAGAGGTTTCAAGACGGCCTAATAGTGACTCTGTCCCGTGGTTATTAGTGATCACTCTAAGGCATCGGGATTGTTATCTGGAAAAACAAACTTAGAGGAGGGTTTCTGTTTACCGGGAGCTACCCTAATCCTCCAGAAACCTCCCATAACCTCCCGCCAAAGGCCAATTACCTCGGGAAGGGCACCTAGTTCCTGATCAACCCCACAGCCTGGATCAGCTCAGATCCCCACCCACTGACTGTAATATAAGTTCTGCCTGCTTTGCCATCATTTTGCTCTTCTCTCTGCCCCCCCACAAGTGATAGCCTTGTCAATTTGATCCCCAATAAATCTTTCTTTCCACACACGGAGTTTGGCGGTTTCTCCGCGCCATCACTCATGGGAAGTATGTAATTTGGTTTTACAGGGGGTTACAATTAAGAGGCTGCCCTGAAGTCTCAGAAGAGCCTTCGGAACTATGTTGAGACTGAAGAACTATGGGGAACTTTTGAAGTTGGACTAACGTGGTTTGTGGTATAAAATGGCTACAAGCCTATGGGGTCCAGGGAGTGGAATGTGGTGGTTTGAATGTAAACGGCCCCCATAGGCTCATGTTTGAATATTTCATCCCTAGTTGGTGGAACTGTTTGGGAAGGATTAGGAGGTGTGGCCTTGTTGGAGGAGATGTCACTGAGGGTGGGCTTTGAGGTTTCAAAAGCTCATGCTATTCTCAGTTAGGTCTCCTGCTCTCTTGCCCATGCTTGTGGGTTCAGACGTGAGCTCTCAGTAACTGCACCAGCACCATGCCTGCCTGCCTGCCACCATGCTCCTCACCACGATGGTCATAGATGCACACTCTGAAACTGTAAGCCTCATTAAATGCTTTATTCGATAGGTTGCCTTGGTCATAGTGCATTGTCACAGCAGTAGAAAAATGACTAGGACAGGGCCTCAGCTGAGAAAATGCCCCCAGCAGATTGGCCTGTAGGTAAGTCTGTGGGGCATTTTCTTGATGAATGATACAGGAGGACCTAGTTTACTGGGGACAGTGCCAGTCCTGGGCAGGTAATCCTGGTGTGCATAAGAAAGCAGGCTGAGTCGGGCAGTGGTGGCACACGCCTTTAATCCCAGCACTTGGGAGGCAGAGGCAGGCGGATCTCTGTGAGTTCAAGGCCAGCCTGGTCTACAGAGCTAGATCCAGGATAGGAACCAAAACTACACAGATAAACCCTGTCTCAAGAAACAATAACAAAGAAAGGAAGGAAGGAAGGAAGGAAGAAAGAAAGAAAGAAAGGAAGGCTGAGCAAACCATGGGGAGCAAGCCCATAAGCAGCAGCCCTCTATGGCTTCTGCTCCAATTCCTGTCTCCAGGTTCCTGCCCTGTTTGAGTTCCTGCCCTGACCTCTCAGTGACAGACTGTGATGTGGAACTGTAAGCTGAAATCAGCCCTTTCCTCCCCAAGTTGCTCATAGTGTTTTATTACAGCAATAGAAACCTATAACACCCACAGACTTTAAAAAAATATGCTTCCTAGGGAGTGGTGGTACTCACCTTTAGTCCCACCACTCGGAGGCAGAGCCAGGCAGATCTCTGTGAGTTCGAGGCCAGCCTGATCTACAGAGCGAGATCCAGGACAGCTAGAGCTATTACAGAGAAACAACCACAACAACAACAAAAAAGCTTTTGTGTGTATGTGCATGAGCGTGTGCATGTGTGCCTGTGCGTATGAGTGTGTGCATGAGCATGCAAGCACACTCAGGTATACATATGGACATGTGGATGCCAGAGGACAAACTCGGGTGTTATTCCTTGGGGACATGGTCCACCTGCTTCAAATCCAGCCCCTCTAAAGCACCCCCACCACCTCCATTGACCCTTCACATCTGAGTAGAAACTAGCTAGCAAAGCTAGGACCCGGTCCCATCCCCAGGGTGTCCAAGACAGACGCGGGCCACAGCAGGAGTCCTGTACCTCAGTCACAAGCTTTATTGTCCGAACATGGACTCGCCACACTTCCACAATTCCACTGGGGGCGGGGTGGGGGGTGGGGGGCGGGTTATGGGAGGGGATGGCTGAGCCACAGCTGGGTGGCCACACCAGGTAGGCTGAGGGGGCCTTCAAAGGCCAGTGCTTGTGGGGAAATGGCTTCTCGCACACCTACCCGGCGCAAGCCCACTCCAGGGTGGGGCTCAGCCCCTGCCGGTCCCTACTGTGGGAGCCTTTGGCCGTTAGTCCCTAATCCGTGAGCGGCTCCATTGTGCTGGAAAAAGCAGTATCTGGCCCTGTAGTTAGACCACTAAAGCAGCAATTCTGGGCTCTAGGCTGCTGTTTGGTTAAAAGGCGAGTGCTACCCCAAAAGCCAACAGGAAGCAGAAAGGACGGTGGAGGGGCTAATTCACCTGCCCCCTCAACGGGCAAGAGCGTGAGCGGCACCTGCTGGTGCCGGGGTGGTGCTCACGGAGGCCACCTGGGCCATCCGTATGACTTACCACAGCCATCACCCACTGGGAAGATTAGGGGCGGGCCCTCCGTGGGTTGCTGGGGTCTCTGGAGTAACATGGCAGGGACTCCCAGAAACAAAGGGGAACCAGTTCGACTTCTCTCTCGCTCCCCAGCCACCCCCAGCAAAACACCATCTTGGATGCTTGGTTTAAAGAGTTCTGTACCTGTTCTTGCTTGGTTGGCTCCAAGCCCCAACCAGCCTGGCTCGAGGTCAAAGGTGGGGGAAGGAGGATGGGTCTGTGTGCTCACCTAATACTGTAGCCGTCTGCTCGATGGTTTCCGGGCAGCAGGTGGGAGGTGAGTATGCATACTAGCTTGGTGCCGAGCAAGAAGGAGCCTGTCACCCCCAAACCTTCCCTGGCTAAAGAGGCCCACGGGACCTTGTACCAATGTGTACAAGAGGCTCGCACGTGGAGTCAAGAATGCCCTCCCTAGTGTCTGAAGACTGAAGCCCTTCTCAGTGCGAATGCATCCAAGCAGGGGCCCTGCCCCGCCCTTCAGAGGCCTGCAGGGGACCTGGGGACACCAAAGGAAAGGGGGCAGGCAAGTACCCGGGTGCCCCAGACAAGCCTCAGAGCGGCCTGCGATAGCCAAGAGAGGCCCGACTGGATCGCTTCGGCCCTGCAAATTCCAGAAGCGCCGTGGGACAAGAGAGGTTCTCCGGGGCCAGGCCGAGCTGTACCGCACTCTGTGGAAGGCCGTGTCTGTGGGAGCCTCCTGGTCCGGCAGGGGGTTCAGATGGGAATTGTCCACAGCTGTGAGGACAATACAAACACAGTCTTATCTCCAAGGAGACAGTTCTGGCTCCTGCCTGGAGGTGGAGCTGCTGGGAAGCCTGGCAGGGCTCTGGTGTGAATGGGGCCGGTCCGTGGTGTTCCTTGGGGTCAATGTTTGTCCTAGAGAGAACAAGGGTTTGATCATCAAGAGTCTTGAAGGACAAATGGGCAAATGAGGGAGGGACAAAGGGGAAGAGAGCATGCTGGGTAGAGGGAACAGCATGTGTCAAGGCCCTGTGGCAGGAAAAGCCTGGATTCTATAAGGAGATCCAAGAATCTCTGTGGACGATGGATCTGAGGAAATAAGAAGCAAGCCAGGTGGTGGTGGTGCACACCTTTAATCCCAGCACTTGGGAGGCAGAGGCAGGAGGATCTCTGTGAGTTCGAGGCCAGCCTGGACTACCAGAGTGAGTTCCAGGAAAGGTGCAAAGCTACACAGAGAAACCCTGTCTCGAAAACAAAACAAAAAAACAGACTCCAAACCTCAGTCTCCACATCTGGAAGCTATGATGACTATGGTTACAAGGTTGCAGGAAAAACAAACCGCCACATGGTCTAGATAACAGTTCCCAGGGTGGCAGCTACTCTGCCAACCCAACCCTGCCCACAGCTACTTGGCTAGGGACAGCCTTCAAGATCCTTGTTCAAAGCCACGCGGAACAGCTGGAAGGTCAAGGAGCACGCTGAGCTTGTCTTCACTCCAGCTTCACCTGCCTGGGTCACACAGCTAGCTGGGGACACGGATGCTCCTAGACCATGTGCTAAGTCCCTCATGGGTGTTTGCAATGATCTGGGTGGATGCTGGGGGAAAGGTGGGAACCTGGGGGGGCACTCTGTCTCCCAAAACCAAGGGCTGGGGTATGGCTCAGTGGTAGAGCACCTGCCTAGAATCCCCCAGTGAGGGGCTGGGGTGTGGCTCAGTGGTAGAGCCCCTGCCTAGAATCCCCCAGTGAGGGGCTGGGGTGTGGCTCAGTGGTAGAGCCCCTGCCTAGGATCCCCCAGTGAGGGCTGGGGGTGTGGCTCAGTGGTAGAGCACCTGCCTAGAATCCCCCAGTGAGGGGCTGGGGTCGTGGTCAATGCTAAGGCCCTGGGTTCCATTCCCAGAACCACAGGAAAAACAAAAACCCAAAAAAGAAAAGCAGGCCCATGCCTGGATGGGATAGACTAGTACTAGAATCTTCCTAAGCAAGCAACCCAACCCCCGCTGTTACAGAACACAAAACCACACACAAAGCATTCACGTCCCTTTGTATACTTAGTGACTTCGGAGGCTTTTCTGGGAGGCCTGCTGGCGCGCTTACCTCCTGTTTGTGGGCCTTGTCTGGCTGGTGGATGCCGTTGGCAGAACTGGAATTGCCCATGGTCTGTGAGGGATGGGGAGGGGAGGAGGCGCTGAGCAGGCGGCCAGGATGCAGTTCCACAGGTAACCACAAGGGGGGAGCGGTGTTCCCAAGGGGACCGGCCAGGCTCAGAACCAAAGCCTTTTAGATGGGGTTTCCCAGGACGACACTGCTTGCTTCCTTTTCAGACTGGGGTGCCCAGGATGGAGCTGCCTCCCGTTTGGGGCACGGGGTTCCCGGACTCCGCCACCCTCCTCTCGATGGGGGTTCCCGAGGCTGCAGCCCCGCCTGCTCACCGGAGTCCTGTCTGAGCAGCCTCGGAGCGCCTCCACCAGCCTCTCCACCTGCTGGGCCTGGTCCAGCGCGTCCCGCAGGGCATCCTCCGTGCTCACCAGCTGGTGCTGCAACCGCAGCAGCTCCGGCGCCGAGGCCGGGTCAATGAGGGAGTACCGCCTCTGCTCCGACAGGGACTTCTCCTTGTCCTGGACGGGTGGAGGCGTGGGCGTGTTGACCTGCCGGTGTGGCTGCTAACCGGAAACTCCTCAGGCCCCACCTCCCTTCTGGACTTTACAAGGACCCCGCCCCCCCCAGACTTCCCGTTACCACTTCTCCGAGCCCCAGAATTTAAGACCTCCCTCCCCAGTCTCACCCGAGTCCTTCTCATCCCACTAAGCCACAGAGTCAACAGCGACAATACAGTGACGCCCAGGATTCCTCTCTCACTCCCAAGTCCATGTCACATTCCTCCTATCTGTCCCCGGGCCCCTTATAAGTGTCTCCTCTCTCCCCACCACGACATATGATGGTCAGTGTCCACACACTCCACGAAGCCCTCTCACCGAAGCATCCCAAGATGCACCCGGCCGGGCTAGCCTGCTCACTTCTCCCGCTCCACCCTGGGACTCCGGGCCAAGCTCCAGGCAAATCTCACTCCGGGCCAAGCTCCAGGCAAACCTCACTCCGGGCCAAGCTCCAGGACCCATGCTCTTCATATGGCTTCCAGCTTTTCACTACGTTCTTCCCAGCACAGGGCTGGTCCATCAGCCTGGAGCCCCAGGGTACAAATACAAACTCCCCCCTACCTGTATGTACCCCACATGGCTCTGGAACACCCAGCAGCACAGGACCTTGTTTCCTCCTGTGGCACAGAGCTGCACAGGCCAAATGTGGACGTGTGTGTGTGTGTGTGTGTGTGTGTGTGTGTGTGTGTGTGTGTACCGGCACCTGGCCAGGCCAGACATAGGACCAGAATGCTAACAGGGCAGCTGGACCCAATAACCACCATACCTAGGGCCAGGTATGAAACTAGATGGAGTCCATATGCCTAAAGAGATCTTTATTACAGAGTCTCATGTAGTCCAGGCTGGCCCCACTCACCGCTGAACAA
This sequence comes from Peromyscus leucopus, assembly GCF_004664715.2. Lineage (NCBI taxonomy): Eukaryota > Metazoa > Chordata > Mammalia > Rodentia > Cricetidae > Peromyscus > Peromyscus leucopus. The sequence continues at coordinate 25,743,508 of NC_051082.1, forward strand.
GGAGCCCAGCTCCCGCTTCTGGGTGGTTACCTCCCTGCATGGATTTTTTTTTTTACCCTCCACACATGACTGATTTGTGCGCTTTCGGCTCTGGTCAGACCAGGCTGTGTGTGTCGGTGTAGGGGCATCTCTGGCCTAAAAAGGGAGTCCTGGGGCCCCTCCAACGGCTCCGTGCTTGAGATCCTGGAGTTCCTGGATTTTCAGCCCCCTCTGTGATCTCCTGGGCCTGGCAGCAGGCTAGCCACGGAACCCCTTACCCTGAGCCCCACCCCTGGCCTCCACGTACCAGCCCCGTCAGCTTTTCACGCAGGCCCCGGATGTCGTCCTTCAATTTCTGCTCCTTTATCCGCCATTCGGCCTTGTGCACCTCACGGCTCAGGTCTCTCTCGGGCCCTGGGGAGTGGCGGTTGGCTTCCAGCAGCAACACCCTCAGCTCATTCAGACTCCTGGGGTGGGGCGGACAGTCAAGAGAACCGGGGGCATCAGCCCTGCACCTCATTCCCACCATGCAGTAGGAGCCAGGTGCCTGGAGGCCCGTGGCCACCCATGACCACCAGGGGGCGCCAGCCACAAGGCAATGGAGCACCAGAGACCCGCTGTAAAGAAGAGGGGTGAGCCGGCCACACCCAAGAGGAACAGCATTTGGGTGTAGGATGATCAGGAGGACTTGGCTGTACTTAAGAGTTTCGTTTTTGTTTGTTTGTTTTTTTAAAGATTTACTTATTTGCGTTTTATGCGAAAGGGTGTTTGGTCTTCGTGCGTGTCTGTGGACCATGTGGAACACTTGGTGTTCCCCGGGGCCAGAAGATGATGTTGGATCCCCTGGAACTGGAGGGATAGATGTTTGTGAGCCACCATGTAGGCGCTGGGAATCAAACTGGTATCATCTGGAAGAGCAGCCACCTCCCTGGTCTCAGATTTTATTTTATTTTTTTCCATTTTGGTGGTTGTTTTTTTTTTTTTGTTTTTGTTTTTGTTTTTCGAGACAGGGTTTCTCTGTGCGGTTTTGCGCCGTTCCTGGAACTCGCTTTGGAGACCAGGCTGGCCTCGAACTCACAGAGATCTGCCTGGCTCTGCCTCCCGAGTGCTGGGACTAAAGGGTGTGCCACCACCGCCTGGTAATTTTTTTCCATTTTGTTTTGAGACAGGGTTTCATGGAGCATGGACTGGCCTCCAACTCTATGTAGCACCTTGAATTCCTGACCCTCCTGCCTCCCCCTCCCAAGTCTGATGATTACAGTCACAGGCATTATGTCTGGTGTACGTGGTGCGGGATGTGGAATCCTGGGTGTCGTGGACGCCAGTCAGGCTCTCTACCCACGGAGCCACATCCCTCAGCCCCACGGTAATCTCTCGAATACTGGGATCACAGGCGCGCACCGCTGGGCTGGGCTATCCGTCTGGGTTTAGAAATAAAATGAGAGAAGTATTTCAAAGTCAGAGGGGGGCTGGGGGGCTGGCTCAGGGGTAAAGGCACTTGCCGCTAAGTTTGAGGACATGAGTTCAACCCCTGTGGCCCTTACGGTGAAAGAGAGAACTGAGTCCTGCAAGCTGTCCTCTGGACTTCACACATTCTGTGTCTCACACAACCTCTCATTGAAAACCATTTTGCTGCTGCTCACGTTAGATGAGCTGGGCATGGCTCACCCCATAAACCTAACACGGGGAAGCTGAGGCCGGAGGACTAGGGGGTTCAAGGCAAGCCTAGGGTATGCAGAGAGGCCTGATCTGAAGAAAAAAGCTGGGGCTGGAGAAATGGCTCAGTGGTTAGGAACACTGGACCTCTTTCAGAGGTCCTGAGTTCGAGTCTCAGTTCCATCTGTAACCCCAGATCCAGGGGGTCTCATGCCCCCCTTCCAGTTTCCACAGGCACCTGTATACACATGGTGCACCTTCAGGCACACACACCTGAAATTATAAATAAGCAAATCCTTAAAAAGAAAAAAAAGGGGTTGGGGATTTAGCTCAGTGGTAGAGCGCTTGCCTAGCAAGCACAAGGCCCTGGGTTCGGTCCTTAGCTCCGGGGGAAAAAAAAAAAAAAAAGGAAAAAAAAAAGCCCCACAAAAGTTCTGAGTAAACTTAATTATTTTTACAAGTGGCAAGATATCCCTAAGACCACAATGTGAGGGCAGCACTCATCTTTCTCAAATGCGCTGCTTGGAGAGCTGTGAGGGACTCTGAGGGGCTGGAGAGATGGTTCAGGGGTCAAGAGCACTTACTGCTCTTTCAGAAGAGCCGAGCTGCGTTCCCAGCACCCACGTGGCAGCTCACAACCATCTGTATCTCAATTTCCCAGGGATCTGATATCCTCTTCTGACCTCCGTGAGCACCGGGCACACACGAGGTACCCAGATTTACATGCAAGCAAAACACTCATATACCTAAAATAAACACATCTAAGAAGATTCAAAAGAAGCCGGCGGTGGTGGCGCACGCCTTTGATCCCAGCACTAGGGAGGCAGAGGCAGGCGGATCTCTGTGAGTTCGAGGCCAGCCTGGTCTACAGAGTGAGTTCCAGGACAGCCAGGGCTGCACAGAGAAACTCTGTCTCAAAAAATAAAAACAAAACAAAACAAATGATTAAGAAGAAGGAAGGAAAAAAAGGACGCGGCAGCCTCACCGGAGCTGAGCCCTGAATCACTCACCGCTCCTTCCGTAGCAACTCCTGGCTAATGTGGACCAGCTGGCCCGAGGCATCATGGGTCTTCCGAGACACGGCCTCCAGCTCCGCCTCCAGACGCCTCTTTTCCTTCAGGACTGAATCCATCTTCTTCTCTCCTGATTTGCACTTGTTCTCCAGGGCTGGGGGAAGCCACAAGGAGAGTTCAAACACAAACGGGAACTGGGGGTGTGGCTCAGTGGGTAGAGTGCTGGCCCAGCAAATCAGAGGCCCTGGGTTCGATTCTCAGCACCCTGGGTTTCGGGAGACCCCCATCTCAAACACCAATGAGAGGCTCGTCTAGTCAGGATGATTGTTACCCTAAGAGGCAGGCGGTGCGATAAGCATTGTGCAAAGGTCTGTAACTCCAACACCAGGGAGACTGAGGCAGGAGGATCACTATGAACTTGAAGTCACAGTGGTGATACAGTGAGTTTCAGGACAGAGACCCTGTCCCCGACAACAACAACAACAACAAAGAGTCAAGGCCTAGCATGCATTTCGCCCTGGGCTCCATCCCCAACATCACTTAAACCAGGCATGGAAGTGCACACCCGTCCTCCCAGCACCTGGGAGGCAGAAGGAGGGTTAGAAGTTCAAGGCCATCCTCAGCTATGTTGGGAATTCAACAGAGCTCAAAACATGCCTCAAAAGGGAAGAAGGAAAAGGTCGTGTCCGAGTTAGTACTGTCAACTGGACACAGCCTAGCGTGGACTGAAGAGAACTGTAACTGAGGAACTGACTTTATCAGGCTGCTCTGTGGGTCTGCGGACCCAGCCCACTGTGGGCGGCACCATTCCCTAGACAGGTGGTCCTGGGCTGTACCACAAAGCTCACAACACACAAGGTGTCTACCACGCCAGCAGGCAACTTTCCCTGTGGTTTCTGCCTCAAGCTCCCGCTTGAGTTTCTGCCCTGACTTCCTTCAGTGATGGGCTGTGACCCGGAAGTACAAGCCCAGCTCTACCAAGCCGGCAACCCTGGCTCTCTGGGATGAGGATGCATGACAGGTCACCGTGGCTGTTTTTTTTTTATCCAGACAAGGAAAAAAACTGAAGCTAAGTCTTCACTTTTGGCCTTGGGAGAGTCAAGCAGCTCACTGACCTTTCTCATGACCCCTGAGGCCAGGTAAATGTAACCAGGACTGGAAGAAAAGGAGGATGGGGGTGATCCCTCCCTCAGGGGTGGGAGGGGTGTTCCTAGGGCAATGCCAAAGGCACTTTGAACCAGTGAGTCCCACAGTCACCAATTCCAGCCTTCCAGCCTCTCCCAGGCCCTCTTTGCGTACTCTGCTTTCCGAGGTGGTCCAGATTCTATATTCTATTTCTTTTACAAGACTGTAAATGTCTTATGTAGCCCAGGCTGGCCCCAACATTTCAACGCCGCCTTGAACTTCCTGATCGTCCTGTCTCTGCCTCCTGAATGCTGGGATTACTGGTGTGCAGTACCACGCAGGGATCCCTGCAGGTCAGCCCATCTCTCCCGGGGACCAGGGGCTGCATGGAAGAGGCCCGTGAGAAACTCAAGTCTTCAAGAAGGCCACGCAGAGAACTTGGTGGGATCGAGGGGCATGGACTCAGTTGGCTCTGGGGAGAAGGCAGCGCCTCCGCATCATCTGATCACTCGGCAGAGCCCAGGATAGCTCTCAAGCAGGTAGACCAGCCCAGCTGGACCTGCAGAGCCAGCCTCCACCAACCCCCAACCTCTGGCCCTAGGGAGGGAGACTTACCACTTACTTGGGCCCTGAGCATGTCCATCTGGGATGTCAAGGCTGTCACCTCTTTGTCCCTCTTGTTCAGTTTGTCCTGCAGGCCTAGGAGAGGAAGAGAAGACAGGGGACCCATGAGCACCCCAGGCCCAGTAATGTAAGGGGTGACCCTCCTGGGGGCATCCTAAAAGGGGTCACACTCAGCCTCTCTGTCAAAGATCTTTTCTCACCGTCTGAGTCGCCCCACACAGAGGAAGATGGCCCCATAGTGTGTGGTTTAGAAAACACGAGTCTCTATCTCCTTGGTTTCCCCAAGCAAAAGAAGTCGAAACAATGAAATAAAGATGGCGGCCTCAGAACCATCAAGGCGCTCCTGCTTTGGATTGCTTCCCAAACCCACCAGGAAGATGCTTCGAAGCCTGTGGATGTTCTCAAGTTAGCTTATCACCTGTCTCTTGCACATAGCCCAGGCTGGCCACAAATGTATCACACAGCCGAGGATAACCTTGAACTTCTGACCCTCCTGCTTCCACGTCTATAGGATCAGACATGCATCACCATGCCCAGGTTTATGTGGTTGGTGGGGGCGGAACCAGGGCTTCTCCCAGGCCAGGCAAGCACCCCACTAAGCCACATCCTCAGCCCCAACATATACCTACTTTTCTTGAAATACCATCTTGATATGTAGCCCAGGCTAGACTTGATCTCATGGGAAGCCTATCTCACATAATTATTTTTTTGAGACAGGGTCTCCATATGTAGCCCTGGATAGCCTTGAACTCATGGTAATTTTGTCTCAGCCTCCCTAGTGCTGGGATTATAAATGCATGCCACCATGCCTCGCTGGCTTATGTCTACTTTTTAAAAATAAGGTAAAAAACCAAACAAGTTACAAGAGCCAGCAGTAGGTAGAGAGGCTTCTGTAATTCCATCTTATTCCACACTCCATTTTCTAGAGCGAACCATTACCAAGGTAAGAGCTGTTCACCACTTGGAGACCAAGGCTCCTGCAATTTGCCATTTTAACACACATCCTCTAGTTCCCCATGTCTATAAATATCCCAGGCAGGAAAGGTGGTCCTTCAGTTTTTTGTTTGTTTGTTTTTTTTGAGACGGGGTTTCTCTGTGTAGTTTTGGTGCCTGTCCTGGATCTCACTCTGTAGCCCAGGCTGGCCTCGAACTCACAGAGATCCGCCTGCCTCTGCCTCCTGAGGGCTGGGATTAAAGGCGTGCGCCACCACCGCCCGGCGGTCCTTCGGTTTTTAATTGTTTACAAATTCCACTTATTTATGGTTGTGCAGATGTGTGCGGGGATGTGCCACAGCTTGTGGGTGGGGCAGCCTGTGGGTCAGAGGGCAACCTGCAGAAATCGAGTCTCTCCCCAACCATGTGCCAGCCAGGGTATGGAACTTAACCCCTCAGGCTTGGCCGCAAGTGTCTTTACCTGCAGGGCCGCCTCACGGGCCCACGGGAAGGTGGTTTGTGAGACTCTGAGATGCCTGCTCCTTCCCTGATTCTGTGACATCCTCCCCCGAGGGGTGGCTTCACACATCACGTGCCTCAATGAGGAGCTGGTGACAGACCTCGTGACTCAGCTCCAAGGCCACCCCCAGCTATCTTTCCACAAAGCCCGGGCTCCTACCCGAGGCTACTCACCCTCCACAGTCTCCTTCATCCGAATCTTCTCCTCAGAAAGGTCATTGGGCTCGATCACCTGAAAGGACAGTCCTGTAAGAGGACACACCTGCCACCCTACCCAGGCCAACTTATACCTCAACCTGGGGATGCAGGGACCCAATATGCCAGCAGGGGGCGCAGACACAGCTGGACTCTTCTGATTAAAGAGAAGCCCAGGTTGGCTTCCAGAAGCTCCCTCAAAGGATTCCTCTGCAGCCCCTGAAACACTATTTTGGGGAGTAAGGAACAAAGGATGGACCTTAGGGCTTCTCCATATTAAGCAGATGCTCTAGGCCATGCTCTTAGCCCCTCACTGGGGGATTCTAGGCAGGTGCTCTACCACTGAGCCACACCCCAGCCCCTCACTGGGGGATTCTAGGCAGGTGCTCTACCACTGAGACACACCCCAGCCCTTTTTAATATTTCATTTTCACCGCTGACTCATTAGGTCATATAAACCAGCTTTCAACTCACTCTGCACCCTCAAGCTTGTGATCCTCCGACCTCAGCCTCCTCAGTGGCTAGAATTATGGTACTGTATCACCAGGTCTGGTTTGAATATCTCCTTGACTAAAAATGTCTATTACTTTAAGTCGGTGTCTCTTTTCTCAAAAGCTGCCTTGGGAATCTTCCAGTCGTTTCCAGGAAACTGGTCTTGATGCTCTAATCATAAAACAAGCACTGAATGTATACAGCAGAGCCCAGGGCCAGCTCCTCTACGGACTTCCTTAACCTGCTTTCTTCCAATACTTATTTAATAGTAAACTCAGAAGCCAAGGAAGAAACAGCTGACTGAAAAAGACAAATTGAGGATCTGGGTAGACGACTCAGTTGGTAAAGTACTTGCCTTGAATTCAGTAGGGCTCGAGTTTGGGCCCCAGAACCCACATAAAAAAAAGCTGGGCTGGGCAGTGGTGGCGCACGCCTTTTATCCTAGCACTTGGGAGGCAGAGCCAGGTGGATTTCCGTGAGTTCGAGGCCAGCCTGGTCTACAGAGTAAGATCCAGGACAGGCACCAAAACTACACAGAGAAACCCTGTCTCAAAAGACAAACAAACAAACAAAAAACCCAAACAAACAAACAAAACCCAAAAGGCTGGGCACAGCCAGGTGTGGTGGCATACATACACTTTTAATCCTATCCCTGGGAAGTAGAGACCAGATGGTGCTGGGTGGCCAGCCAGCCAGCCTAGCCTACCTCAGGTGCTCCAAGCCAGTTAAACGTGTCAAAAAACAAAGTAGATGGTACCCGAGGCTGACCCCTAGCCACCACACATAGGCATCCCATGCACACCTATCAGCAAGGTGGAATATGGTGGCTCGAATCTGGAATCTTAGCACTTGAGAGGTAAAGGCAAGAGGGTCAGAAATGTAGGGCTATCCTCAGCTACAGAGTGAGTTGGAGGCTAGCCTGAGACCCTATCTTAGATAAACAAATAAGAAATGTCTCTTCCTGGGAGAAAGGCTACAGACAACTGATTCCCTAAACAGTGTGCTGCAGAGAGAGACTGTGTGCATGGATTAAACAGTTGGGCCCTTAGCTGGTCCCTCATAAATTTTAAGTGAGATAGTAGAGGCTGGAGACATGGTTCAGAAGTTAAGAGTGTATACAGCCCTTGCAGAGGACTTGAGTGCAGTTCTCAGCACCTGAGTTAGGGGGCCCACGGCTACCTGAACTCCAGCTCCAGGGGATCTGAAGCCTCTGGCCTCCATGGGCATTGGTACTCAACATGTGCATACCCACACAGAATTAAACACAATAAATCCTGCAATGGACCAAGGCAGGGCTCAGCTGATGTGAGGCTCAGAGCCAGTTAAAGCATCCTTCCTGGGCCCGCTGGAGTGGACATGGTCCTCCATACGCCTTGACCTCCCCCAAGGACAAACAGGGCATGCTCAGTTGGAGCAAGGATACGATAGCTGGGCATCTGGATTTAGAACCAACTAGGTCACGGTGGCTGCAGCCTCTCCGGAAGACATCTTTGAGTCCCTGGGTAGGTGTCTGATGAGACAAGGACCTGGGAGGGGCAGAGCTTCCTTCTGCATGTGTGCCCACTTTGGGGGTGACACCTGAGTACTGGGTACCAGAAGAGCAACAGGAGACACTGGGCAGCCCGTTCAATAGACCATGCATGTTTGCTCTGTCATGCTGGCGATGGGACCCAGGACATAAGTGAGCACTTATGCTAGGCTAGTGTTCTATCACCGAGCCACGCAAGTACTCGGCCACTGAGCCACATCCTTGGCCCATTTTTTTTTTTTTAAATTAACTTTCAAACAGAATCTAAGTTGCTGAGCCTGGCCTTGAACTTGCAATCCTCCAATTCTCAGCCCTCCAGTCTAAACCAATCAGGGTTCAGGGGCTGGCAAAATGGTGCTTCGCCGGCTGGCTCTCAGAGCCCGTCTATGAAGGACCAGGCAGGGTCAGCTCAGACCGCGCTGGTCCCAATGATCACCATGACTCTGAGGGAGATGGAAGCGCCTCCTCGGAGCCCCCTTTGGCTAGCTCCAGGCAACTTGTAGGAAAACGTTCCCCCGCCTGGCACACAGAGGTCACCCCCTCCTACCCCCACCCCCAGCCGGGCCCCACAGGAGCCGCCTACATGGCTGTGCTGGGCTGAGCACAGGGACTCGGCGGCCTGGAGTCTATTCTCAGCAACCAGAAGCTTTTCCCGCAGCCGCTCTGCCTCCTGCCTGCTCTGGGCTTCCGCCCTCTGCAGCACCTCATAATCCAACATCTTCTTCTCGGCCAGGGAGATCTGCTCTTTGAGGAACTCTATGGCCTGCGCCTGGCCTCGGTACTCGACATCCAGTCCCTCCAGCTCCTGCACGCGCAGCTGGGCGTCGCGACACTGGTCCTGTGCTTCCTGGAGCTCCAGGCGGTGCTGGCTGGCCTGCTCCTCCAGCTGCGCCCTCCAGTGTTGCTGCAGGCCCGCCAGCTCCTCCTGGGCCTCCTGCAGCTTCTGCCGCAGGCCCTCCTTCTCCTTCCCGTGCATGGCTGTCTCCAAGTCGTGCTTGGCCTGCAGGTTGCCCAACTCCAGCTGGTGCTCCATCTTGATGCCCTCCACCAGGGCCTTGAGCTCTCCGATCTCCTTCTGCTGGGCGCCCGGGCCGGAGTTGAGCGTGGCTTTCAGGTCCTCCAGGGACTTCTGGTGATCGGAGGCCAGCGAGTCCAGCTTGGATTTCCAGTTGTCCATGAGTCCCATGTTCTCGCTGGTGGCCTGCTGGACCTTGGCCTTGAGGTCCGCCACCTCCTGCGCGTACTTCTCGTTGGCCGCCCGGAGCTTGTCCACCTCGGCCTGGTAGGTCTTGAGCATCTTCTCATACTTGTCCTGCAGCAGGGTGCTGTCCCGCTGGTGCTCCTTGCTGGCCGACAGCAGCCGCTCACGCAGCCGCAGGGTCTCTGCGGCCTCCGGGTGGTCCTGGGGTGGCGGGCCCGACTGGAGGAGACAGTGCTGCAGCTCTTCGATCTCGCCGCGCCGCAGGCTCAGCTCCTCTTCCAGCTGCAGCACCCGAGACTTCTCGGCCACCGTAGTTAGCTAGCGTGAGAGAGAGGGAGAGGGAGGCAGGTCAGTGGTCAAGGCTGAAGGCAGGGGGACACACCCGATGGTGGGGGCAGTCAGATGATGGGAAGGTGCTTATCTCTATAGCTAGGGACTCGGCTTTTCTCGGGGACCCGAGTGTACCCCCAAATGATGGGGTTAAACCACATGTCCTTGTTGCTCAGGTGGACGTAGAACCCATTGGTGCATGAGAGAAGTTTGAGTTCAGGACTTTCTAGACGCTAACGCTCTCTGTGTATGCCTATCTCGGCAATCCTCCTGCCTCAGCTTCCCAAGTGCTGGGGTTCGGGCACGCGCCACCATGCCCAGCTGGATAAACTTGTTCTGACCTGCAGTCTGGCTGAGCCCGTCTAGAGGGCGCTAACCCAGCTAGCGAGGTTCCTGCACATCCATTCCGGCACACACAGTGCAATACGATGATCACCAGGCAATGGCCGGTGTGCACATGAACCCCTGTGTCTCCAGACACCCATGCGCCCTGCGGTGCTGTGGCCAACTGTGCAGAAACTGCACCCTTGCCTCAAGCCTCCGTCTGTCTGCAGGTGGTTCTCCTGATCAATGCTTGCTGCTTGGTCCAACTCCGCCCAGCAGAACCACAGCTGGACCGGCCAGCTATCTGGACATACGGACGGGACATGTACAACAGGTGTGGAGGGGCCGGCTGGGCCTGGAGTGCGGAACACAGAACCGCACCCTCGGATTGACCCGACCATTCTCCCAAATGCAGCCTCTCGGGGCCTCCCTGACACACATATATGGCTATGTTCAGACTCGGAGACGGACATAGTCTCGCCTTTGGGGATACCCCAGCGTGTGAAAAGGCCCCCTTCCCGAGCCCCAGGTCCTCCAGGCTGGCCCTCTACTGGCCACCCTAAGACTCTCTAGGCTAGAGCCCCCTGGCTCTGCATTCCTGTTCTCCGACCTCAGCAGCACGGACAAAGGAAGCCGGTGTCCACCCGAGACCACCAACACCACTCCCAGGAGGCTTCTCTGTGGCCATGCACAGGAAGGGGCCCAGGGGAAGGTCTCAAAGAGACGCCTCAGCTCCAGGAGCCGTGAACTCGGCAGCAACCCAGAGGACCATCACCCCCGTCCACCATTTGGCCCACAGTGAGCCTGACCGGAAATCTCCACTTCCCTCCCGGAGGGGAGCAGGGGAGGAAATTCTAGAAAGTGAGAGCAGCCATCGGGATGGCTGAGGAAATGATAAAAAGCAAAGGGTGGGGTATCGAGCGGCCGAGGGGCCGGCCAGGTGGGTGGCGCGGGTTTACCCTGTTATCCGCTAATTCTCTGAGCAGCCGCTCGGCCTGCGCCTTCTCCAAAAGCAGACTCTGCTCCAACTCCCCAATGCGTGCGTGCTCCAGCTGGGTCTGGGTCTGCTCCACCCAGGGGGGAGAGGGGATGGCGGGGCGGACAAGGAAGGCAGGGGTGTGGGGGAGAGGGCACGGGGAACAGGAAGCCGGAGAAAGAGAGAAAGGGAGCGAGAGAGAAACAGAGAAAGAAAGAGAGAGAGAGAGGAGGCGTCATCTTCAGCGAACAAGACCGTGAAAACAGATCAATGAGCCGGAATCGGCTTGGGGGAAGAGAGAGAGGGTCTCAGAAGTGGGGTACGTGGGGGGCTGGGTGCCCTCCCCTCATTGTGACCTAGCTGTGAGTATATTCAAGGCAGAGGAGGCTGTGGGAACCAGCCCTTGCCGGCTTCTGGTAATGTGGTGGCCATGGCTACCCCAGTTTCTTCCCAAACTGTTTTTTTTTTTTTTTAATTTTTTTGAGACAGGGCTTTGGAGCCTGTCCTAGAACTCACTCTGTAGACCAGGCTGGCCTCGAACTCACAGAGATCCACCTGCCTCTGCCTCCCGAGTGCTGGGATTAAAGGCGTGCCCCACCACGGCCCCGCTCTTCCAATTACTTTTAGGTCCAGCCTTTTTCTGCTGCTGCTCTGGGAGCCTGTGGCTTCTTTAAGGGTCTTTTTGTTTGTTTTTTAAGACAGGCTTTCTCAGGCTGGAGAGATGGTCCAGCAGTAAGAGCACCAACTACTTTTCCAGAGGACCTGGGTTCAGTTCCCAGCTCCCACATGGCAGCTCACAACTGTTTGTAATGCCAGATTCAGGGGATGCGACAAACCATGGCACAACACCAGTGCATATTTAAATACATTTAAAAAAGAGAGAGAGAGATAGTTTCTCTGTGTAACAGTCCTGACAGTTTTTGTAGGAACTTGCTTTGTAGACCAGGCTGGCCTCAAACTCACAGAGCTCCGTCTGCCTCTGCCTCCTGAGTGCTGAGATCAAAGGAGTATGCCACCATGCCCAGTTTTTCACTCTCTCCTTCTCTCTCTCTCTCTCTCTCTTTTTAACTTATTTAAGAATGAGCGTTTTATCTGCATGTACAACTTCATGCCAGAAGAGGGCATCAGATAGATGGTTGTGAGCCACCATGTGGGGCTGGAAATTGAACTCAGGACCTCTGGAAGAGCAGCCTCTTAACCTCTGAGCCATCTCTCCAGCCCCTCTCTTTTTTGCTAATAACATTTTATTAATTCATTGTGTATGTGTGTGTGCATGTGTGTGTATGCACGTGTGTGTGTGTGTGTGTGTGTGTGTGTGTGTGTATGTGTGTGTTTGTGCGTGTACTCGGGCACACATGCCACAGTGCACATGAGGACAACTTGCAGGAGTTGGTTCTCTCCCTCCACCATGTGGGTCCCAGGGATCAAACTCAGGTTCTCAGGCTTGGCGGCAAGTCCCTTTACCTGCTGGGCCTTCTTGTCGGCCCTGCTTGTTTTGGTCACCACACAGCTCTGGCTGGCCTTGGATGCCCCTCTAGGCCTCGAGCTCACAAATTATCCACATGCCTCTGCCTCCTGAGTGCTGGCACCAAAGGTGTGTGCCACCACACCTGTTCTTTTAGGTCTTTTGAAACAGGGTTTTGCTATACAGACTACCAAGTGCTGGGTTTACATGCAGGCATGTGCCTTCACGTCCAGCTTGAAGTCTTAGTTAGAGCATCCTGCACGCAGCATGAATGAATGAATGAATGACCCCTGGCTTCAGGACACCCAGGCCTGCATTCAAGGGGGGGAAAATCAACACGACAGGGTTTCCCAAATCATCTTGACTTTGTTTTGTTTAGTTTTTTTTTTTAGACAGGGGCTCACTATGTAGCTAAGGCTGACCCCCCCCCACTTCCCAAGTATGAAGACTGTACCATATGCCCAGCTTGGTCTGGAACTCAGTATGTAATCCAGGATACCCCTTGAACCTGCCATTCTTCTCCTGCCTCAGCCTCCCTAGCGCTGGGATGACAGGTACATGCCACCATCCCTGCCTAACGCAACTCACGCCATCTTGATTCTCCTCAGCAGACCTCCTAGGTGGGGACTGGGCTGACACCCACTGTCCTTCCTGGAGCCTGGCTTGGTTGGCATCCCTCCCCCTCCTCCCCCTTCCCCAGGCTCTGCAGAGGACAGAGGACGCCTGGTCTCTGTTAAGCACAAGGGCACTTCTGTCCCCTCTTTACAGCGCCCGTTTCATCCGAGAACAAAGCAGGACATTCTCTGGGTGGCACAGGGTTGGCATTTGGAGGGCCCGTGATGGATCTCTGCAAGTCAGCAGGGAGGCGGGGAGGACCCGCACCCTGGGGTACTCCTAGGAGACCAGACTGGAAACCAGGTTTGTCTCGGGAAGAGTGGGGAGGGTGCGGCCCACCCTTAGACACAGTGTAAAGCAACAGCCTCCCCCTCCCTGCCACACACAACCCCGCAGCAAAGTCTGAAGGGGTGGGCAGGGCTTAGACAATGGGGGGAAAACATTCAGATGCCAGGAAGTGGTGGCCGGCCGTGGAGACCAAGAGACTGGAACCTAATAGCAGCCCCTCAGCAGAGGAAGAGGAGGGAGGCCTAACGAGCAATGATGAGTTTAGTCACGGAAACAGTAGAGGATGGATGGGGTGACCCAGCCCAAGCGGACCAAGTGTTGTGTTTAGGACAGGGTTCCGGCTTTCAATTTTTCAATTTTGACTTGGTGTGTGTGTGTGTGTGTGTGTGTGTGTGTGTGTGTGTGTGTGTTCAGATGCATGTGGAGATCAGAGGTGGATACCAGGTCTTAACCCATCTCTCCAGCCTGTTTTGGAGACAGGGTCTCACTGAAACTGGAGCTCACTGGCTAGGCCAAGCAGCAGTCTCCAGGGAGCCTGTCTCTGCCTCCTCAGCAATGGGGTTAGACATGTGCCATACCCGTTTCTAACCAGAGTGCTGGGGATTCAGGCTCAGGCTCTCTACTGATTATCCTCCACTGTGGGCCCCCAACTAGGGGGGCCTAGGCAGTTGTTCTTCTGCTGAGTCATGTCCTCAGCATCCCCAGTGTGGGTTCTAGGTAAGCTATCCACTACTGAGCCTCACCCCAAGCCCTTGGTTTTGACATAAAAATCTTTTTTCGATTTATGTATTTATTTTATGTGTGTCAATGTATTGCCTGCATGAATGTATAATACCAACATGCATGTGTAGTGCCTCTGGAGGCTAGAAGGCGTCAGGTCCCCTGGAACTGGAGTTACAGATGGTTGTGAACCATCACGTGGGTACTGGGAGCTGAACTCAGGTCCTCTGCAATAACAGCAGGTACTCCTAACCACTGAGCTATCTCTGCAGTGCCAGGTTTTTTGTTTGTTTTGCGTTTTTCAAGACAGGATTTCTCTGGGTAATAGTCCTAGCTGCCTGGAACTCACTCTGTAGACCAGGCTGGCTTTGAACTCACAGAGATCTGCTTGTCTCTGCTTCCTAAGTGCTGGGATTAAAGGTGTATACCACCACCACTCAGCTAGTTATGATTTTTTTTTAAATGTTAAAAAAAGATTTGTTTGTGTGTGTGTGTGTGTCCGTCCGTCCGTCCATCCATCCATGGGTATATGTTCAGGTCCCCGTGGAGGTTAGAAGAGGGCGCTAGAACCCTTGGGGCTGGAGATCCCGGAGGCTGTGAGCCATGTGGGAACTGAACCCCAGGATCTCTGGAAGTATAGCAAGTACTCTTAACCACCGAGCCTTCTCTGTAGACTCTTGGTTTGTCTTTTAAGTGGGGAAACGGCGTGGCTACCAGCCTGCAATCCTGGTACTTGCAGGCTGAGGCAGGAGAATTCTGAGTTCCAGACCAGCCTGGGAAGTCTCAAAAACAAAACAAAACAAAACAAAACAACCAAGTGTGTGTGGGGATAAATTGGACTTTAGCAGGGTTCACATTCTGGTTGCTCCAAACATGGTCACAATTTAGTCTTGAGAATAAAAAAACGGAAACTGGATGTGACAGACCTTCTGGCTACATTGGCTGGGTCACTGTCTGTCCTATCCCCCTGCCTCAATGCCTGCACCAGCCTATTGGCAGGCCTGGGACCAACCAGATTCTCTCCAGGGGATAACTGGGTGGTGACGTCTGGCAGTCTGGAACAGGGAGCAGATGTAGTAAGAGACACAGACAGACCGGCGGTGGCGGCGGCAGACAGACAGGCTGACCCGGAGTCACCAAGGGTCTGTGAGCGCCTGGCACCACCCTGGCTCCAGCTCCTTGAACTGCCCGCCCTGGGCGGTGAGCACGTGTGCATTGCCTGGTAATCCATCATTGCCTAAGCCTCTGTTGCTGGGAGCAGGTGGAGGGGGCTCAGTTCTGGCAGCCCCCCTTCTCCCCACAAGCCCACCCATCTGTCCTCTGCAGGGGGGCTGCTGCCCATCAGATAAGCCAGCTACAACCACCTGTCCTGTCCCTCTGGCTGTAACAAAACCACAAACCACAACGGCTTCAGGCTGGGTAAGGATGCGGAACTCATCTTTTCCCTCCCTCCCTTCTTTTCAGGGTCTCATTTATCCATTATCCCAGGTTGCCCTCAAACTCACAGCGTAGCTGAGGCTGGCCCTGAACTCCTGATCCTCCTGCCTCTACTTCCCGAGGTCTGGGATTACAGGTGTGTGCCAACATGTCCAGTTTTTTGTTTGTTTGTTTTGTTTTGTTTTAAAGACAGAGTCTTTCTATGTGGTCTTGCCTGGCTTAGAACTCCACACATAGACCAGACTAGCCTTGAATTTGCTGTGTAGCCAAGGATGACTTTAACGTTTATCCTCCTGCCTCTACCTCCCTGTACTAGGTGCCCTTCCACGCTGAGATTTGAACCCACGGCTTCACACATGCATGCACTCTACTGACTGAGCTACATCTCCTGCTCCCTTTTTACTTTGTTCTTGACAAGATCCTGCTGAGAAGTACAGGCTGATTTGGACGTGGTCTGTAGCCCAGGCTAGCCCTGAACTTCCAATCATCCTGCTTCAGCCACTCTAGAAAGCTAGGGTGGCACCAAGCCCAGACCAGTCTGAGCTGAGCCCAGAAATGACCTATGGCTGTGACTTCCAAGGCCCTTCAGGAACTTGGGAATTAGTCACACATGCAGACCACTGGGTCTCAGCTGTGTTTAAACGACTCCCACACAACCCAGGCTGGTGGTGCGCACACCTTTAATCCCTGCACTTGGGATGCAGAGGCAGGCAGATCTCAGTGAGTCCAAGGCCAGCCTGGTCTACAGAGCGAGATTCAGGACAGCCAGGACTGTTACACAGAGAAACGTGTCTTGAAAAACAAACAAACAAGCAAAACCCAAAAAACAACAAAAAACCCCACCCCATAAAAAACCAAGCCCCACAGGGACGGACACTCGGGCCTGGCCACCTGTAACGGGCTTCGACTGTTTCACTTTACAGGGAGGAAGCACAGGCCAGCCAAAGGGAAGTGACCTCCAGAGGCCGGACAGGCCAGAGACAGGACAGAAACAGCTTGGCTCGCTGACCCACTTGGCCGCTCCAGGAGCGCTCTACCGCTCTCCTTTCCAAGGAACATCAAGAGACAGAACAGGAAAAGTGACCCAGGGTGGTCTCCTGATCTCAGAGGTCTCTACAGGCCTCAGGGGCAGGGCTAGATGCCCGCTGAATGGACCTAAGGCCCCCCTAGTCCCTAACTCAGCACAGTGTGTTTACTAGGACACACTAGGGACAATCCCAGCTGTGTCCACACCAAGCACACAGGTGGCCATATGGAGAGGGCACAGGCTGGACCAGGACCCAACAATCACCGTCTCTGGTGTCCACACTTGATAGCTGGTTATAGCATTGGGATAATCTCTACCTTCCTGAGCTCTGGTCCTCCCCCACCTCTTCATGTAGCCCAGGCTAGCCTTAAACTCACTAGATAGCTGAGGATGACCTTGAACTTGATGCTGCTCCATCTGCCTCCCCAGTGCTGTGGTAACAGGCTTGTGCCACTACGTCTGGTTTATGGGGTACTGGAGATGGAAGCCAGAACTCATCATGAGTGCCAGGCAAACACTCTGCCAACTGAGATAGAGCCCCAGCCAGTGAGCCCTAGTTTTAGCCAGTGAGTCCTAGTTTTGCCATCTGTAAATTCTGTGATCCCAAATGCTCCTTCTAGCCAGGCCCGTGTCCGTGATCCTAGGAGTCTGGCTCCTATGTTGTTAGGTAAAGACCTAAAACGTCAGGGACCTCACTCAGTCTGTCCCGACTCTACCTTCAACCGAGAACATCATCATGACCATTTCTAACACCAGATGTCCTAAGGCCTTCCCCTCCTCCACTCCTCCACGAAGGGGGCCTTTGACTCTTCCCCCATTTTTCCGCTGAGTCACCCCAGCCTCCCCAAAGAGGTCTGGGATTGCTGCCTGAATGCCAAGGCCATTTCCCATGGCAAGGACTGGACCCACAGAGCTAAGTGAGCAGGCGAGGACGGCACCCGTTACCTCCAAGTCTCCTTTGGTGATGGATTCTTCTTCCACCCGGAACTGCAGGTCTTCCACCTTCCTGTGGGCAGGAAAAGAGGCAGAGGTGGGCTTTGGTGGCCAAGGATATGGCTCAGTGGTGGAGCACTTGCCTAGAATCCCCCAATGAGGGCTGGGTGTGGCTCAGTGGTAGAGCCCTGCCTAGAATCCCCCAGTGAGGGGCTGGGGTGTGGATCAATGGTAGAGCACCTGCCTAGAATCCCCCAGTGAGGGGTTGGGGTGTGGCTCAGTAGTAGAGCACCTGCCTAGAATCCCCCAGAGAAGGGCTGGGGTGTGGCTCAGTGGTGGAGCCCCTGCCTAGAATCCCCCAGTGAGGGGCTGGGGTGTGGCTCAGTGGTAGAGCCCCTGCCTAGAATCCCCCAGTGAGGGGCTGGGGTGTGGCTCAGTGGTAGAGCTCCTGTCAAACACATGGGAGGTCCCTGGTTCCATCCACAGCCCCATTCCTTTCTCTCTCTCTCTCTCTCTCTCTCTCTCTCTCTCTTTTGTGCGCGCGCATGCACAAAAGCAAATGTATGTGCACCAGGGCCAGCTATGAAGATGGCAGCATCAGAAGATCTGCACTAAATACAAGCCTCTTTCCTCTCAGGATGGTCACAGAGGACAACAGTCTGAGCCTGAGCTACATAGTGAGACCTTGCCTCAAAACACCAAACCAGGATGGCGGCTCTTCAGCGGGCATACCAGCGTGCCATGTGGCCCTGTCTCTGCCAAGAGGATGAGGGAGGCCAGGGGCCTTCCTGTATGCTCACTCCACTCTCCTCCTCAGAGTTGAGAGCGGAGGTCCCATCATGCATTCCCTGGGCTGCCCACTGATGGAGAAGCTCCCCCTGGATCTCACGGCAGGAGTCAGGGAGGGTTCCCTTCAGGGACACATGTTCACCCACACACATGCCAAAGAGGCACAGGCCGGGGACACGGCACTACCTCATGCTGCCATCTACAAACGGGGCTTGCTGACATCTGACAGGACCTGTAAGGTAACTGAGGCAAGGAAGCAAGGCTGGGACCTGCACCCAGACCTCTGGTGAACTGGGGGAGCCCGTTCTCGGGTTCCTCGTGGCTTTACCCAGCAGGTCCGCATAGAGAGGATGATCAGGACCACGAGCCTGAGTGCGAGTGTCTGAGATGGTCTGCACTGGGCTGTGCTGGGCTGAGGTCTTTTGCGCCACCCCTTGGCGTCTCTATAAAAACCCTAGGTCAGAGACAGTTGGGGCCCGTTGGAATAGGTTCCAGGCCCTCTCGAGGCTATCCTTAATTTTCTGTCTGTTTATCTCCGCAATCTAAATCCTTTTATCTAATATTTCCTGCTGCTCGCAGAAAACTCTGGGGAACTGTGGGGTTGTGGGTAATCGCCCCACAGTGAACACCGCTCCCATGATGCCTTATTTTGAATTAAAAAAAAAAAATCATTTGAGCTTGTACATAGTTTATGTATGTGAGTGTAGGAGATTATGGTTTGATGGTGTGTGTGTGTGTGTGTGTGTGTGTGTGTGTGTGTGTGTGTACATGTACATGTGTATACTATGCCCAGAGGCAAGAAGAGGACATTAGGTATCCCGATCTCTCACTCTACCTTACGCCCTTGAGCAGGATCTCTCACTGAACCTGAAGCTAGACTGGCAACCAGCAAGCTCCAGGGTTCCATGTGGCTCTGGATCCCTCCAACACTAGGGTTACAGGCACATGTGGCCATACCCAGCTTTACACAGGGGCTGGGGATCTGAACTCAGGTCCTACCGTTTGTGATGAAAGCGCTCTTACCCGCTGAGCTCCATCAGGGTGATGTTCTCTATCACTCTCCACCTTCTTTTTGTTATGGTGGGCTCTTAAGATTGTTGTTGTTTGTTGTTTTGGTTCTTCTGAGACAAAGTCTCGCTATGTAGCCCTGCCTCGCCTGGAACTCTCTCTGTAGACTAGGCTGGCCTCGAACTCCCAGAGATCCGCCTGCCTCTGCCTCCCCAGCAATGTGTGGAAAGGTGCAGGGTCTCTCACTGAATCTGGGGGCGCTAACTGGGATAGACCGCCTGGCCAGGGAGCTCTGGGGCCTGCAGGGCTTTGTCCAGCCGGTGCATGGGTTAAAGACGTGTGTGACCATGCCTGTCTTACAGCTAGGGATCTGGATTCAGGCCCTTTTGCAGAAGGCACTTTACCAAATGAGCCATCTCCCAGCCCCCCACCTCATGATGCCTCAAAAGGCTGTTTTTTTGTTTTCTGGCATGAGATGCATCGCCATGGGAACCAGATGTGTAGGCCCGGACGACCATCTCATGCAGTTATAAATAAACCCTCATTTCCCCTAGTGAGAAGACATTAACTGCAGGACTCGGCTGAATGCCCAAAACAGATGCAAATGGGGTGTCAGGACCAGGGGCTGCTGCCAGCATGGGGAAGGAAGGGCCATACAGAAACCGGCACCTCTTGGGAAGGAGGTGACAAGACTGACTCTGTATTCCAGCAGGCGACCCAGGAACAAGACAGGCCCTGTGTCTCTGGTTGGGGCTGATGGACTAAGGCCTGCCTCTTTCCATGGGTGCTTCCCATCGGTGTGCTTCTGTCCCTGACCTTCGTTGTTATGGGCTTTTCTAGGGAACCAGGAGTTGGGGGAACTTCTGCTCCATCCCTGGGGCAGTCTCAAAAAACTGACGTATGGGCCAGCAAGATGGCTCAGTGAGGAAAGGTGCTTGCCGTAAAGCCTGACGACCTGAGTTCGATCCCCAGGACTCACAGTGAAGGGAATGGGTGCCCATAAGTTGTTTTCTGATGGCCACACCCATGCCCCCTGCCACCTAATTGTTGGCACAAATAAATTGTTTTTAACCGATAAGATATGCCAGGTGAAGTGGCACACACCTGTTATCCCAGCATTCAGGAGGCCGAGGCAGAAGGATCATGAGTCGGAGGCTAGTCTAAAGTGCACAGGGTGACCCTGCCTCGTGGGAAAAACAAAAACAAAAATGGAGACTGGGGAAAAACTCACTCAGTGAACACATGCACACATAAGCAAACACATACACACACAAAGTTGTTTTTTGTTTGTTTGTTTGTTTGTTTCTAAGACAGGGTTTCTCTGTGTAGCCCTGGCTGTCCTAGAACTTACTCTGTATAGACCAGGCTGGCCTCGAACTCACAGAGATCCACCTGCCTCCGCCTCCCAAGTGCTGGGATTAAAGGCATGCGCCACCACCACAACCTGGCTTTAAGTAGTTTTTAAAAAGAAACCAAGGCCACGATTCTCCTAGCGCTTTTAGGGATTAAACTCAGTTTGACTACTAATTGCTAGGACTCTGAAACAGCAGTGCCCACGACCATCTCTCAGCCTAACTCAGTCTTAATGCAGGCTCTACGGGCACCCTCTCACTAGGCTACAGCTCTTTCTTCAGACGGGTTTAGATAACATTTTGCTATGCAGCTCTAGCTGGCATGAAACCTGCTATGTAGTCCAGGCTATCCTCAAACTGTCAGCAATCCTCCTGCCTCAGTCTCCTTAGTGCTGGGCTTATAAACCTAAGCCATCATACCTGGTCCAAGCCCTTGCTGTTTTTTTTTTTGTTTGTTTGTTTGTTTTGAGACAGGGTTTCTCTGTGTAGCTTCACGCCTTTCCTGGAACTCTCTGTAGCCCAAGCTGGCCTCGAACTCAGAGATCCACCTGGCTCTGCCTCCTGAGTGCCAGGATTAAAGGTGTGCGCCACCACCACCACCACCACCACCACCACCACCACCACCACCCAGCACCCTTGCTGTTTTCTTCTTTCTTTCTGAGACAGGATCTTATATAGCCCAGGCTGGTCTCAAACTCACTACCAAGCTGATCAGGACAAGCACTCTACCAACTGAGCTACATCCCTGACCACATTTTTTTGTTTGTTTGTTTTTATTTAAAGGCTGTTGTGCTTGGTTGCCCAGGCTGGCCTGGAACTCAGTACATAGCCTAGGCTAGGCTTGAACTACTGATTCCACCTATTTCAGCCCCCAAGTGCTAGGATTACAGACAGGCCTATGCTGCCCCGCCCAGCTCCCCACACCACCACCCCTACTCATTCACTGGGCTCTGAAATGCTGCACTCTAGCCCCCTGCAGGCGCCAGGCACGTACCTCCTCTCTTCCTCCAGCTGATTGGACAGGTCCACCTTCTCCTTCCTCACGTTCTCCACCAGCAACCGCGCCCGCTGCAGCTTCTCCTCGGCTTCTGCAACATACTGACCCAGACAGAGCAAGGCCAGGGCAGGGTCAAGTCAGTTCCAGCCTGCTCTTGGGGACAGGACAGAGCAGGGGAGGCGTAGGAGGAGAGGCCCCTGTTCCCTGCTGGCCCCAGCTAGGCAGGGAGAGTGAACCAGATATGAAGAGGGGAGATCCAGCAGGGAAGGAAGCAGAGGCCCCACGGTGTGTGTGTGTGTGTGTGTGTGTGTGTGTGTGTGTGTGTGTGTGTAGCAGCGCCACCTAGGTTCATCTGAGCATATATATGAGGTTGGCTTTATGATAGTTGGCTTTTTTTTTTTTTAAGATTTATTTATTTATTTTATATACAGCATGTATGACCAGAAGAGGGCACCAGATCTCATTACAGATGGTTGTGAGCCACCATGTGGGTGCTGGGAATTGAGCTCAGGACTTCTGGAAGAGCAGTCAGTGCTCTTAACCTCTGAGCCATCTCTCCAGCCCCCTGTTTATTTGTTTTAATACTGGAGATCAAACCCAGGGCCTTACATGTTCTAGGCAAGTGCGCTAACGCTAAGCCACGCCCCAGCCCTTCGCTGGGGTCTCTGGGCAAGTACTCCACCAATAAACTCCACCCCAGCCCTGAGGCGACCACATTAATCCAAGCCCCCAAGCATCGGGGAAGGATGAGCTAGCTCACCAATGGGCACAGGGGCCCAAACAGGACCTCACACAACAGACAAGCATTACGTCAGGTGTGGTGGCACAGTCCTGTAATCCCAGCACTTGGGGAGGGGAGGCGATTGAGTTCGCCTAGCCTGTGCTACACAGTGAGACTGTTTGAAGAAAAAGAAAAAAGAAAAAAAGAAAAGTAGAAGCCTGGGAAATTTGGTCTTGTGGTGGAACATAGGCCTAACATGTATAAACCCCAAGCTGGGTCTCTATTATTGCCAAAATACATTCATACAAGCATCAGGAATGAAGGACAGATAGGTAACAATAAACCCTATCTCTCCATAGATGTGTGTGCCCAAAACATTATCTGAAACATGAACAGTCTTATCCCTAGAGATGGACCATTTCAGTTAAGAATCTGGACACAGCGTGGTGAATTTTAACCAAGTATAATTTTTGTGTGTGCATGTGATGCTGAGGCTTGAACCTAAGGTCGATACACATGAGACAAGTGATCTACCACTGAGCTACATATGCCTCAACCCCAATACCTCAACTATCACCAAAGTGGGGGGTGGGATGGCTCAGTATCCACAGGCACCAAGCCTGATGACCAGAGTTCAATCCACATGTCCACATGATGGACAGAGAGACAGACGCCCCCAAATTGTCCACTGACCTCCACATGCACTGTGGCACACACAATCCTCTCCTCCAAAATAAATAAAACTAAGATGTACCCAAAAGTTTTTTAGAAAAAGAGAAAAACTGGTCAGTCGGTGGTGACACACACCTTAATCCCAGCACTCGGGAGGCAGAGGTAGGTGGATCTCTGTGAGTTCAAGGCCAGCCTGGTCTACAAATCAAATTCCAGAACGGCCAGGGCTACACAGAGAAACCCTGTCTTGAAAAACAAAAACAATAAGATGCAGAGGAAAGCACCATGTTCCAGAGTGAGTTCAACCCAGACACATGGCTCACAACATCTAATGAGATCTGCCCTTCTTGTACAAAATAAATAAATAAATAAAGAAAGAAAGAAAGAAAGAAAGAAAAAAAAAAAAAACAAAAGAGAGAGGGAAACTCAGCCAGGTATGGTGGTTCACACCTGCAATCCCAGCACTAGGGAGGAGGAGGCAGAAATGTAGAGTTTGAGGCTACCCTGATTAACAGGGTGAGCTCCAGGCCATCCTGGGCTACAAAGGGAGACTCTGAATAAAAAAACAACAAAAATAGAAAAGTAAGTCTCCTCTGACCTAGAAAATGCTGGTGCTGGAGTACTAAAAGCAGGACGCACAGGTTTAAAGGCAGGCTCCACACTTGATCTTGGCCCAAGAGCTGAGAAGTAGTTATGGGCCTCCCTCCAAGAGGGGTCCCTCAAAGAAATCCTATCTTGGAGGCAAACCTATTAAAATGCAGGATGCTCTAAAGGGAAGTAAAAGAGTCCATCTTGTAGAGAAGCTTGTGAAAACTCAGGAAACAAACAACTCAAAAGCTTCAGGAAGTCCCTGAAACTGACAAAATTCACTCTGGCCCTTCCCCTTATGCTTACTTATATAAGCAAGGGAGGGCTCTCAAACCAGACAAGTCACCTGTGAGAGGCCCAAGCCAATTGAGCTCACTAGTGGAGACACTTTCCAGGCTGCTGAGCTGGCTATTGGTGGTGCGGTGTGCTCTGGGTTTGCAGCTTTCATGACCACGTTTAGCATCTCCGGCCTTTTGAGAAGAGGTGTTCCGGGCACCCTAGAGCCCGCCAGCCACCCACCTGCTCATGCTGTGCCTTGAGCAGGGCGATTTCCTTCTCCACCTCACAGATGTGGCTGGTGGCCTTGGCCACTTCGGCCCTCTCCAGGTCACGCTCGGCCAGCAGCTGTTCTATGTGCTGCTGCTTCTCCTTCAGGGCTTCCTGCAGGGCTGTGGTGCCTGAGATCTTCCGGGCGTAGCGTGAAGAGGTCTCCGTGAGCTGGAGAGGGTGGGCACAGGCGGGACTCAAGTTACTGGCGGTGACGTAGCTCAGCTTGCTCTCATTGGCCTCACGTAAACTAACACAGAAGGGAAGCCTTGCGCTTTCCTGCCAGTGCCCCAGGATGCCCTAAACTCACTCGCTGATTCACCCTCAAAGGTAACACGATGGCTGAGACTCTCCCTTCAACAGGGCTGCCTCACCTTGGCCAGCTCCACTCTAGACCAAGCGGTACTGAAGTCCTTCCGCCCAAACCCGAGTGGCTTCCTCTCCTCTCCTCACTTCACCTAGGGTCCCTTAAGAGTCTTTTGGAATTCCCTGCCTCTATCTACCCCACACTGTTTACCCAGGGAAGGTGACCAAGGAACCAGCCGTAACAATAACAAAACATATAAGTGGATCAATTTTTCCTATGAAAAGATCACACACACCCCACCACCCCTCAACCCCAACCGATGCCTGGAATCAGCAAGCTGGGGACAGAAAGACCACCCTTAATATCAGAGTTCTCCAGCTCCCCAACTTCTACGCTTACCAGGCCACTCCGGCTGGGCCGGCCGCCCACCGAGGAGGCCACGGAGCTGACGGAGCTGATGGAAGAGCTGCTGGGGCTGTGGGTCAAGGCCGAGACACCCATAGCCATACGTTTGGTCTTCTTGGCCTTGGCCGGACTGGTAGACGGGAAGCCAATTCGGATGACCTTGTGGATGGGTGCAAAGAGACCGAACTTGGGTGGGCACTGGAAATACCTGGGGAGCATGAGAGAGCCAGAGTGATGCCATCATTTCTTGGGGTCTCCCCTGCTTCCGACTCCAGCTCAGTGCCCCAAAAGATACAGGCCACTCCTTAGGCCCTGCCAGTCACATCTCAAGGTGAAAGCCCTCCGGATGGAGGAGCCAGACATGGCGGCGCACACCTGTAATCCCAGCACTCCAGAGGTGGAGGCAGGGGGTTAGGAGGACTGGACTGCCAAGAATTTACAGCTGGAAATAATATTAAGAGACCTGCTGCCCATCACACAGAAGCAGCAGCAGAATTAAGATGGGAGCTCCCAGGATGCACTGCTCCCAGAGCCTACAAGCCACGATACCCCAGCTGCAACTTCAGTTAGTTGCTCTGCCTCCTAATGGAGAGCTGGTGCTCTCTATTCCCTGGGAGTGCCTGGCACCGAGAAGAAAAACCCTGAAGTAGAGAGGTCGTTAGGAGATACGGAGTTCAAGGCCAACCTCTGCTAGAGAGTGAATGAGAAGCTGGCCTGGGCTCCCCAGGACCGTTTCAAAAAGGAGGGAGGGATATGAGAGGGCAGGACACCTGCAGCCCTTTTGTATCACTCAGGAAACACAGAGGTAAACAGAGACTCGTGTTTCTGCCTTCCTAGTGCTCCCGTCTCGCTCGGCCCTGTGTTGTGGCCAAGGGAACACAGAACAGAGGGACTCTCTTAGTGCTTGCCTGTGACAATGACCTCTGGCCTTAGTTCTCCTGGCAATCAAATGGGATGACCAGGCCCCCTGCCTAGCCTGACAGGCTGTTGGGAGGAAACACATGTACATCACGGTGTCTGGTACACACATGGCCACGATCGCTCTGCGCCCCCCCCCCATCCTCATCCCGTCTGACGATCCTCAGGAGAGCCCACCGTACCTGGTGCCGGCCACAGCCCCATCGTTCTTCCCGAGGGGCTCATCCAGCTCCACGCCACACCACTCGCCTTTGGCGAAGTCCGTCTCCCCGACGTATCGGACCACGCCGGTCTTCGTCCCACCAACCTGTTGGCACATGGAGAGAGGCAGGTCCAGAGGATGCAGGGGGCACGGGCTGAGCCCGGCAGAGGGCAGATGAGAGAGAGGAGACACCCACGGACGGCTGGGAGGGACACGGGTTCCAGTGGGTCACGTGACTGCCACGTGGAAGGGCCGGGCTTGGAGAGAGACACACAGATCTGAACGCAAACTCTGCTGTTCAGTTGCATGAGCTTGGGCAAGTTACAGAACCCTTCCGAACCTCAGCGTCTTCATCTACCAAAAGAATTTTTGTAATAATTAAATACTGTATGTACGTAGCATTCTGCATGATGCTAGAGCCTTGGTAAATGCTCTCAGTAAAAATACAAAAGCAGTTTTCAGGGCCAGGAGTGTGGCTCAGTGGTAGAGCCCCTGCCTAGAATCCCCCAGTGAGGGGCTGGGGTGTGGCTCAGTGGTAGAGCACCTGTCTAGAATCCCCCAGTGAGGGGCTGGGGTGTGGCTCAGTGGTAGAGCACCTGCCTAGAATCCCCCAGTGAGGGGCTGGGAGTGTGGGTCAGTGGTAGAGCACCTGCCTAGAATCCCCCAGTGAGGGGCTGGGGTGTGGCTCAGTGGTAGAGCACCTGCCTAGAATCCCCCAGTGAGGGGCTGGGGTGTGGCTCAGTGGTAGAGCACCTGCCTAGAATCCCCCAGTGAGGGGTTGGGGGCGTGGCCTAGTGGTAAAGAGCTTGTCTAGCACACATGAGGTCCTAGGTTCCATTCCAACACCACGGGAAAATTGAAAGTAGGGCTGGTGAGAGGGCTCAGCAGGTAAAACCTGTCAGCTGCAACCTGACAGCCTGAGTTCAATCCCTGGAACCCTCAGTAGACAGAGAAAATTGATTTCCAAAGCAGTGCTGACTTCCAGACCCATGCTGTGACATGCTCGTGCGTGTACCTACACACACCTACGCACACCTACACACACACACACAAATAAATAAAATAGCGGAGGAGCTCCTGAGGCCCCCCCCCCGCCCCTCTCCTAGCTGAGGAGCCACTGGTGGCTGCTGGGGAAGGAAGACTCAGTTTCCTTCCAGAATGTGGCTGCTGGTAGGTGGCCCATGGCCCCACTTCTATGACCAGTTGGATTCAGCAGATCATAAATAGGGTGGCGCAGGCCTTTAATCCCAGCACTGGGGAATAAATAAGTAGACATGAAGATGGGGGAGGGACCTGTTGGGGAGGGTCTGGAGAAGTGCGGGGGGGGGGGTGGGGGTGTTGGGGGTAAAATATGATCAAGATACATTGTATACATGTACTACATTGCCAAAGAATAACTAAAGGGGATTTTTTTTTCTTTTCTTCTTTTCTTTTTTTTTTAAAGACAGGGTCTCACTAGGTAGCCTGGCTGGCCTGGAACTTACTATGTAGGAGGAGCACCCTCTGCCTCCTGAGGTGTGCATCCCACGCTCACCAATCAAATGTATCCTTAGAGACTGGAGAGCTGGCTCGGGGGATTGGAAGCCACACGGTGAAACAGTCACCTTTAACTCTAGCTCCCGAAGACCCAACACCCTTCTCTGGCCTCCTTGGGTACCTGCATTAATGTACACATGTGCACACACACACACACACACACAAAATTTTTTTAAAAATCAAAACACAAAACTATATAGCACTGTTTAAAAAAGTTAATTAAACAAAACTGCAAACTATACAGACACATAAATTAAAGGCCCAAGTACTTGCAAAACCAGGTCCGGTCTAATTTCCTTTCTGTTGCTGTGATAAAACACCCTGACAAGAAGCAACTGAGGGGAGGAGAGAGTTTATTTAGCTCACAATTCCAGGTCATAGTCTAACACTGTGGGGAAGTCAAGGCAGGATATTGAAACATCACATCTACAAGAGCAAATGCATGCATTCGTCCCTGGCTTGCTTCTTACACTCAGTTTTCTCTGTTCCGACACTGTTCAGGATCTCCTGCCTAGGGAATGGTGCCACCCACTGTGGGCTGGGCCTTCCTACATCAGTCAAGACCACCCCCTCCCCAGACATGTCCATATGCCAGTGGGACCTGGATAATTCCTCATGAGACTCCCTTTCCAGATGATTCTAGGTTGTGACAGTGAAAAACTAACAAAACAATGACCAGTACCCCAGGAGTTTCTCAACCTTCCTAACGCTGCGACCCTTCAATACAGTTCCTCAGGCTGTGGTGACCCCCAACCATAACATTATTTTCCTTGCTACTTCCTAACTGTCATTTTGTTACTGTCACGAATCATAATGTAAAGATCTGTGGTTTCTGATGGTCTTACACGACCCACAGGTTGAGAGCTGCTGCAATCCACCTTCCAAAGTCCAGAAGCTTCTCTCCCCCCCCCAAAAAAAAAGTATCATTTCCTCTTTCGGGTGGGAGGATTCTGTAATCGTGCCCATCTCTTTAAATAGCAGGCTTCTGTGCAACTTCTGTTTTAAACTTTTAATGTATTTTTAACTGACACATAAGAATAGCTCGTACTTCACTGGTCCTCATTTTTTTTTTTTTTTAACTGACAATAGCTGTTCTTACAAATGGGTACAATGTGATTGTGTGTACCATATGTCTACAGTGTGTACCGTTCAAATCGGGCAACGTTGTTCTATTCCCTGACATATTCATCTGTTTATTTATTTATTTATTTATTTTTTTAAATAAGGGAGCCTCTGAAGAGCCCTCCAATGTTCATGGTAAAATACATTAACGGGGGGGGGGTGGAGTGGGGGGGGACGACGACAAGGGACGGGGAGGGGACTGGGGAGCCGCTCAGCTGGTAGAGTGCTCAGCTAGCGTGTAGGAGGCCCTGGAACCCAACCCGTGTGCACAACATCTGTAATCCTGGCACTCAGGAGATAGAGGCGGGAGGATCAGGAGTTCAAGGCCAGCCTCAGATACGCAGCAGGCCAATGGTATCATTTCAAGTGTGTGTGTGTGTGTGTGTGTGTGTGTGTGTGTGTGTATGCTATCATGAGTTACTGTCACCAACGCAGCTTGGAAAACCAGAACTTTGACTTGTATTTGTGTTATTTTCCCTTGACCTCAGTTCCATTTATCTTATTATTTATTTCACATGACCTCCAGTTCCATTTATTTTACTGAAAATGGCAGGGTTCCACTGTGCGTGCGTGTGCGTGTGCGTGTGTGTGTGTGTGTGTGTGTGTGTGTGTGTGTGTGTATAAAATCTCTTTGTGTGTATGTGCTCATGTGACTATGTACATGCACACCCGGGCCAGAGGTCAAGGTCAGGTGCTTCCTCATCCCTCCACCTTAGACAGGGTCTCTCACTGAACCTGGAGCCGAGGGATTCAGCTAGGCGGCTGGTCAGCCAGCCCCAGGGACCCTCCTGTCTCCACCCCGCCAGCTGTGGGATTACAAGCACGCACCCCCACAGTCCGAATTTTTCACCTTGGTGCTGGGGGTTAAATTCAGGTCGCTGTACGGCACTTACCAACTGAGTTACTGGCCGGCCCTGGCCTGTTGCTCCGACTGGGTCTTGCTCTGCGGCCCAGTTTGGACTGATCATCACTTTGCAGCCTAGGCCGGCCTCGGACTCACCATCCATCCCCCTGCCTCCCCCTAGGATGCTGGGATCACAGACGTGCCTCACCACCTCTAACTTCTCTTAATCTCCTAACCCGTCTGGACATTTTCTTATTTCAGTAACCATGTTTTTCACTCTCCCCCGAGCCTGTTTTTTTTTTTTTGCCTCATGAATATTCATGAACACATGAATATTCATGCCCACATATTTGTCACCACATGAATATCTGTAGTGATATGAATATTCATGGCCCTATATTCAGTGGTAGTCTGATGTGCCTTCTCCAATTTCTCAGATGACTGACCATCTTCCCTACGGAAAGTTCTGGATGCCTCTACCACAGAGACCGCCATATTGGCTGCCAGCCTCAGGAGGGTGAAGTGGGAGAGGTTGGAGGGAAGCTGGGGGGAGGGAGGCACGGCTTGGCCTGTAGGGGACAGAAGAACTCATCTTGTCCTCCAGTCTCAGCCTAAGATTCACCTAGATCCTCCTGCCTCCACCTCCCAGGTGCTGAGAAGACAGGTGTACTCCAGCATGTTTTATGGGGCGCCGGGGATCAAACCCTGGGTTCTGTGCTTGCCCCGACCACCTGAGCTACAGCCCCAGTCAGAAGTTCCCATTTTGTAAAAAGTATTACGGCTGGGCATGGTGTCCGAGCAAGACCAGCCTGGTGTGCACAGAAAATTCTAGGCCAGCCAGGGCTACATGGTGGGACCCTGTCTAAAAAGAATAAAAGAAAGAACCGGTCTGGATATAAATGCCCCCCCCCATCACCACACACACACACACACACACACACACACACACACACACACACAGTGTTGAAGGCTTGGTCCCCAGCTGGGGGCACTACTGAGAGGTGACTGATCACGAGGGCACCAACTCATCCATGTTAACCCACGATGAGGTCATGGCAGGACTGGCCGTGAGGAGGTGAGGCCTGTTCAGGGGAAGCAGTCACTGTGGGTATCTTGCCAGCTCATCCCTAAGCTGTGCACTCGGCTTTCACTCCCCCATCTCCCCCTCCCTCTTTCTAGCTACCACAGGTTACCAGCTCTCTCCCACCATGCCCTTCGGCCATGATGTTTCCCTCCCGACTCGAAGCTATGGAGCTGGCCGACTTGGAACGGAACCCCCGCCTAAGACACGTGCTTAAACCCATCTTTCCTCTCTTAAATTGTTTTCATCTTTGGCATTTCATCACAGCCACAAAAAGCTGACAGACACAGATGGGAACTGCGACTCAGAAAGGTTAATACACATGCTCAGGGTCACACAGCAGCAGGCTTCCGAGCCCACGTCTTCTCTACTTCTCCTCTATGTGGTACCAGTGAGGAATGTGGCCTCAGCCTGGACCTCGTTCACGGTCCCTTTGAGCCCCTACTCTGCTCAGCCCCTGGGGGTCCAGCTTATCCATGAGGGGGTGAGGGGTGGAAGTCAGAGGGGGGTGTGCCCAGCCAGGTACCACCCACACTTACCAGCACACGGTCTCCCAGGTGGAGGTCCTTGTCACCGCGCTTCACGGAACCACTGTCCGACAGGTTGGAGCCAGACTCATTGCCCGTCTTCACGGAGCTGTTGAGAACACTCTCCCGCAGGGGGATGACGCGGCTGGTGAGCGGGGGCGTGGCGGTGCCCGAATGCAAGGACAGGTTCTGGGCAGTGAGGGATTCCACGGAGTGGGCGTCACTGCCCGAGCCCTCAGCTGTGGGCTGGCGGGTCAGCTTGGAGGGCCGCGTGAAGATGCCCTGCAGAGCTGGGCACTCGAAGTAGCGCACGCCCCCCACGGCTCCATCGTTCTTGCCCACCGGGTCGTCCAGGACCACGCCGGCCCACTGGCCTGGCGCAAACTGGGTCTCCCCCAGGTACTGCACCACGCCGGGCTTCACACCATTCACCCACACCCTTTCGCCCACCACAAAGTCCCCCAGGAAGTCATCACCCACTTCAGCTGCCTTCGGCTTCTCGGAGACAGCGGTGGTGGCTCCAGCCGAGGAGGGGCCCGAGGCCTGCTTGTGCAGGGGAGACCCTGTGGGATAAGTTAAGAGGCAGTAGTTAGGGCTAGCCTGGGAACTGGTGGGGGTGGGCAGCCAGCCGGAGCTGGAGAATGTCCTGTGATAGTTGTCTGACGGGGAAACTGAGGCAGGCATGGCCAGCAGTATGGCCTGTGTAAGGCTTATTCTTCCTTCTGGACAGTGGGTAACTCAGTTTTTTCCTTTTTTCTTCTGGCTCCCACCCAGGGGAGTCCAGTGTCTGAGTCTTTCAGGGACACCCTGCCACCTACGAGGTCCACACTGAGGGAGTGTGGCTGACAGGGCAGAGCACTTGCATGAGGCCTGGGTTCCGTTCTCAGAACCTCAAAAACAAAACAAAAGTTGGACTGGTGAGCTGGCTCAGTGGGTAAAGGGGCTTGCCACCAAGCCTGACGACCTGAGTTCAATCCCCGGGACCTACATGTTGGCAAGAAACAACTTCTACAAGTTGTCCTTTGACCTCCAGATGTGTGCCATGGAATGAATGCCACCCCTCCCTTCTATAATAAATAAATGAATGCAAAACAGTTCTGGAGGGCTGGAGAGATGGCTCAGCGGTTAAGAGCACTGGCTGCTCTCCCAGAGGACCTGGGTTCAATTCCCAGCACCCACACGGCAGCTCACAACTGTCCGTAACTCCAGTTCCTAGGGATTCAACACCCTCACACAGACATGAATTTGGACAAAACACCAATGCACACAAAATAAAATTAAATAAAATCTTTCCAAAAAAAAAACTGAGCCAGCAGTGGTGGCGCACGCCTTTAGTCCCAGCACTCTGGAGGCAGAGCTAGGAGGATCTCCGAGTTCAAGGCCAGCCTGGGCTACAGAGGGAGTTCCAAACAGCCAGGGCTACACAGAGAAACCCTGTCTCGAAAAAAAAAAAAAAAACAAAAAAAAAAAACAAAAAAAAAAAAAAATCCTGTAAAGTGTGCCTGGCAGGCCGAAGCAACTATGGGTCATAAACCTGTAAAGCCCAACCCACCTTAGTCCCACTGAGGACTCCACTTTACCTGTCCTCTTTGTTTAAAACACAAGAAGGGGCTCCGGGGTTTCGGGAACCCAGTGTGGCTATTCTTAGAAAAAAGCTACCCGCTCAGCTGTCCCTACCCTCAGCTGTCCCAGCCCACAGGACCCTCAGATAATCTCTTCTGACCCCTGCCTCTCCGAGGGGTCACAGGTTCTCCGACCAATTGCTTCAACAGCTGCTACAACTCAGGTCACAAGTCTGTGATGCCAGCAGAGAGTTTCTTTGATTTATTTTTTCCCCTTTTAGCCTCCCCCGCTTGGCCCCTCCAGCTGCCCCTGCCTCACAGAGACCAAACCCCTTTCAAGTTCCCCCACAGAGACAGGCAGGGAGATATTGGCTGCCCAGGGATGGGAGGACAAGGGATGCCCCAACACAGCACCCTATCCCCAGATTTGTAACACATTGGCCAGGCTTGGTTAAACCCCCTCCCTAAATTGATGCCTCAGTTTCCCCAAGAGACAACTAGGTAAGATATATATGTGTGTGTACATCTCTTTCTCTCTATCTCTCCATCTACCTATCTATCTATCTACTTACCTATCTATCTCCAGAGTACTGTTGGGCTCTGATTTTTATTTTTAATTTTTTGAGATGCTCTCACGTAACCCAGGCTGGACTCAAACTCCCTATATAGCACATGATAGCTTTGACCTTTCTGCCGCCGCCTCATGAGCGCTGGGATTACAGATGTGCACCACCATGCCTGATTTACGGGATGCTGGGGATGGAGCCCAGGGCTTCCAGCTTGCTAGGCAAACACAATACCAACTGGACCACATTCCCGGGGCCTTTCTGTTGTTTGTTTTTAGAATCAAACTACATAGACTTAGCTGGCCTTGGCTTCACCATGCAGGAAAATCTAGCCTTCAATTTACAGCACCCCACCTGCCTTATCTTCCCCAAGATTTTAGGCGTGAGGTCACCAAGTCTATTGGTACTGACAATCTATGCCAGGGGCAGGTAGTGTGTGTAGTTAGAGCTCTTAAGATCTGTCAAATGGACCGGGCGGTGGTGGCGCACGCCTTTGATCCCAGCACTCAGGAGGCGGAGTCAGGATGATCTCTGAGTTTAAGGCCAGCCTGGTCTATAATCGAGTTCCAGAACAGCCTGGGATACACAGAGAAACCCTGTCTCGACGCGGAGGGGGAAACAAAAACCCAAACAAAACATCTGGCATATGGGTGGTTCCCTTGGCCCACTTTCTCACGGAGTCACCTGAGGGTGGAGCCTGGACCTAATACTGTCTCTGGGGCGCCCATCATGGCACACAGTGGCCCAGTAACCCCAGGAAGATCAAGGGCCAGCCACATCGGGTTGTGCACACCTGTCATTCCAGAACTGGGGAGACTTCTGAAGCCAGCCTGAGCTACTGAAAGAATCCGAGGTTAGAGGGCAAATACGTGAGAGCCTCAGCCAGGCATCCGTGACATGCAAGCAATCTACTGTCTTCCTGGACAGTGATTCCCTTTGTGAGAAAGGCACAGCAGAATTTATCTTGAGTGGCTGGGTGTGGTGGCCCAACACTTCAGAGGGGCAGGATGAAGGATCAAAAGTTAAGGGTCATCCCCTAACTATACATAAGTCTGAAGCGAGCCTGCCCGGGTTACATGAGAAGTTGTTTCAGACTTTGTTGTTGTTAAGGCAGGTTTTAAGTTCAAACTAAACCCAGTCTGGTAGTGCATGCCTTTAATCTTTAATCCCAGCACACAGGAGGCAGGTGGATTTCTAACAGTCTAAGGCCAGCCAGGTCTACATATTGAGTTCCAGGCTCATCAGGACTACATAGTGAGGCCCTGTCTCAAAAAAAACAAAGTTCCAAGTGGAGCTTTGATGCAAAGGACTAAGGCCAAAGTGAGGGAGGGAAACAGCTGGCTGGTTCAACAGCTGGTGTAGAGCTCAGAGTGGGGACCCAGATGGCACTGTCCTCTGCATGAAGAAGATCTGCCTTGTCTTGGGCAGGGGGCAAGCCTTTTCTTCATCTCTCTTCTCTCTGTCTTCTCTCTCCTTTCTGTCTCTGTCTCTCTCTTTGTGCATGTGTGCATGTGTGCCGTGCATGCATATACCATGTGTGTGCAGGTGCCCACAGAGGCCAGAAGAGGGCGGGGAATGGCTGGAGCTAAGCTTACAGGCGGTTGCGAGCTGCCAGCTGTGGGTGCTGGGAACCGAGCTCTGGAAAAGCAGCAAGTGCTCTGTAGCACGGAGCCATCTCCAGCCCCTTACCTTGTTTCTGAGGCAGGATCTCTCACTGGGCTTGTCAAGTTATCTGTCTCCACAGCGCTGGGATCACAGCCCATGGACACCACCTCACCTGATTTTTTTAAAAGTGTCTCCTAACCTAGGCTAGCCTGGAATTTGCTATGGAGCGAAATAGGACCTTGAACTTTGGATCTTTTTCTGTCTCTGCCTCTGAAGTCCTGTGATTACAGGCACGCACCACCGTGCCTTGTTTATGTGATGTCAGGGATGAAAGCCACAGCTTTCTATAAGCTTGGGCAACAGAGTCCTGTCCCAGCCCCACCCCCAATAAGGTTTAGTTTTTTTGTTTTTTTTTTTTTTTTTTTTTGTTGTTGTTTGTTTTTTACATAGGTTTTGGGGCTTGAACTCAGGTCCTCATTCTTGGTCTGAACTATTTGTCCAACCCCAGCAGGGCTTCTCCTTACTTGTCAAGACTCAGCCAGGAGGAACCCCAGCTCAATGAGAAACTACTACCGGCCAACCCCGTGGTCACAAGGAGGCTACAGGGGAGGACAAATGAGGGACAGGAAGGGGTGGGGGTCATACAAGAAGAGAAGGTGTGATTCAGCCAGCTGAGGATAATGAAGCAAGGGAGACAGAGCCCTGGGGGTGTCGGAGGGAAGGGGCGCTCAGCTCTGAAAGAGGTTCCTATAATCTCTTGCCTCAGGAAGTTCCTGGGCTCCTCGGAGCCTTGGAGAGGAAAGCTTCCCGTCTACTCTGTCAAAAGGGCAGGGCCAGTGAGCTGGCTCAGCGGGTAAAGGGCTTGCTGCCAAGACTGACTGAAGTTTGATCTCAGGACCAAGATGGTGGAGCAGGGAGAACTGACCCATCCAAGCTGTCTTCTGACCTCCCTCCATGAGCACACCATGGTGCATGTGTGTGGCGTACACACACACACACACACACACACACACACACACACAAATAAATGTAAATATAGATAAATATCTGATCTAAGGTGCTGGAGAGATGGCTCAGTGGTTAAGAGCGCCTACCGTTCTTCTCAGAAGAGCCAAACTGGGTTCCCAGCCCCCACACTGTGTGGCTCACAACTGCCTGTAACTCCAGCTCCAGGGGATCTGATGCCTTCTGCTGGAGTCTGTGAGCACCTGCACTCACGTACACATACCCAGACACAATACACACACACAACACACACACACAATATACACACACACACACACACATACACACAAACACACAATTCAATAAGAATATTTTAAAACATGTAATGTTATTTTTTTTTTTTTGTTTTAAAAAGCCAGCACAGTCCTCACTTCCCACATTCTAACTGCTTTATTCATGGAGCGATCTCTCTCTTCTGGAAGGGCTCTGTGGGGCTGTGAACGTTACCCCATTGGGAGAGTGCATACATGAAGCCCACTTCCAACGGCACAGGAACTTGGTGTGATGACCCATGCCTGTTACCAGGAAGTAGAAGCAGGAGGGTCAGGAGTTCATCAAGGTCATCTCTGATTATATACAGTGAGTTCAAGACCAGCCTAAGCTACCAGAGACCCTGTTTCAAAAAAACAAAAACAAACCAAAAAACCAAAACCCAAACACATACACACACACACAACACACACACACACACACACACACAAAGGTTTTAAAAAAAAAAAAAAAGCCGAGGAGATGGCTCAGTGGTTTTGTGCTCACTCTGTAAGTCTGAACACCTGAAGTTGGATCTAAGAACCACTATAAGTGCCAGGTGGTCACATGTCACTCCAGCCTCAGAAGGTGGAGACAGAAACCCTGGTGGAGGATGGGTATGAGAACAGCCATATCGATGAGCTTAGAGTTTGACTGAGAGACCCTGCCTCAGTGAATAGGTGGAAGAGAGATGAAGAAGGATCCCATAGTAGCCCCAGGTCCGCACAGGCACGCCCACACATGCAGATGACCCCAACATGCATACACACACACACACACACACACACATACATACATACATACATACATATATGTATATATGCGTTCAGAGGCCTTACCAGGACGTATAGACTCTGGGGTGAATATGGCTTTTGCCCTGATGGCCTTGGATGGAAGAAAAGTATCCCATGCTAAGACCTGGGCCTTCCAGGAGGCGGTCACCTCTCTGAATGCTCTGTGGGACACAGTTCTAGTAACACAGGATGCTAAGCTCAAATAAGAAACACCTTGAGGGGTTGAGGATTTAGCTCAGTGATAGAGCGCTTGCTAGGCAAGCGCAAGGCCCTGGGTTTAGTCCTCAGCTCCAGAAAAAAAAAGGGGGGGGGATTAAAAAAAAAGAAAGAAAGAAAGAAACACCTTGAGCTGGGCAGTGGTGGCACACGCCTTTAATCCCAGCACTCGGGAAGCACAGACAGGCTGATCTCTGTGAGTTCGAGGCCAGCCTGGGCTACAGAGTGAGTTCCAGGAAAGGGGCAAAGCTACACAGAGAAACCCAGTCTCAAAAAACCAAAACCAAAACCAAAAAAAAAAGCATCTTACACAAAGTGAAGGGTACTTTCCCTGCGGGACTTCTCGGAGCCTTTTAACATGTTACTGAGCAGCACCATAACCACACAAGAGGGGTTATGAGTACGGCGAGTCACCCACCGATGGGTTGCTGAATCTGCAATCTCTGGCAGTAGGAAATGCCAAAGCAGGGAAGGTGTGCCACCTGGCCCGATACAGCAGTTTCTTCTTGGTGCCACCTAAGGAGGTGTGTCTGTCCACCTGTGCCAACTCCCAACAACCCCTCCCACGACAGCGGCCAGGGACGGCCCCTCTCTTAACCTCCCTCCCCCTCCCCCGACTCCGTGGTGCTGTTTTCCCAGTTCGCACAGTCTACCTGCTGAGCTACTGGACTTCAGTTCCTGAGCTGGATATACACCAACCCCCCTCTAGACGGACCGTCCATCCTTAGTGGCTCCCCCTCCCCACACACCTCAAAAAAACATACATCCATGGCCTAAAGCCCCCCGTGGTTTTCTGTTCCAAGCCTCTCCCTCTCCCCAGGGGCTCTCAAAGACACAGGTCAGGAAGGAAGGGATGACGGAACCTCCCCGGAATGACATCCCCCTTCCATCAGCCTTCGGACCGTTCCCACCCATGTGGCGCTCAAGGGAGGCTGAGTCTGCCCCTCCCCATAGCAGAAGAGAGCCCTCTGCAGACTGAACACCCCCACCCTGTGGCACCTAGCCAGCGACGCTGCCTCCGTACCCTGCTTCCCTGAAGGCATCCTCCATCCGTTTACTCTGGGTCCAGGAGCGCTCAGCATCCTTCCAACAGTCAAATGCCACTCATGAGCTCCCTCTGTCCCCCCCCCATTCCACTCCCACTACTCGGGCCCGCAGACAGCTGGGGTACCCCGGTGGGGGTGGGGAGGGGATGTGACAGGCTTCTTCTTACCCTGAAATGAGCAAAGCCAGCTCCCCATGGAGAAGCTTCAGGCACTGGCCATAGGGTCCAGCAGGCAGGCAGGCAGGCAGGCGCTGGCCTTGGTCCCCGCCTCCCGGATCGATAGTGAACAGAACGTCAGGAGTATTAGGAGGCAGCCCTGCCCCCTGCCACACAGCCCAGGAAAAGCTCATCTTGGCTTCCCCATCCTGACACCATTAAAAAGTTTAGGATGTGGTCAGGGGAGGGAGTGGAGGAGCCGGCCTTGAAGGAATGTTCTTGACCTTGGCTGATTGAAAGTAGTTAAGGGCAACAGGCCTGGTCCTCCAGTGATTCACACATCTCGGGCTAGGCACTCAAGTGATGAGCAGGGAGCGGAGGAGCAAGCATACCTCAATCCCCAGGAGAACGAGGCAGGAGGATTGCCACAGATCTAAGCCAACTTGGATTACACAGGAAAACTATCTCCAAAACAAGAGGACGGTCAGTGAGTTGGCTCAGGGCTTAGAGGCACTTGCCGCCAAGTTTGACAACCTGAGTTCAATCCCTGGCACCCACATGGTGGAGGGAGAGAACCGGCTCTCACAAGTTGTCACCTGACGTCCACACACCCGCTGTGGCACGTGTGCCCAACCACACGCACACTACACACCCTACGCATGTAAAGTAAGTAATAGACAAAGATATCTAAAATAAATAAACATACATCTGAGGGGCTGGGGTGGGGCTCAGTGGTGGAGCACCTGCCTAGAATCCCCCAGTGAGGGGCTGGGGTGTGGCTCAGTGGTAAAGCACCTGCCTAGAATCCCCCAGTGAGGAGCTGGGGTGTGGCTCAGTGGTAGAGCCTGCCAGAATCCCATGGGGCTGGGTGTGGCTCAGTGGTAGCAGCACCTGCCTAGAATCCCCCAGTGAGGGGCTGGGGTGTGGCTCAGTGGTAGAGCACCTGCCTAGAATCCCCCAGTGAGGGGCTGGGGTGTGACTCAGTGGTAGAGCCCCTGCCTAGAGTCCCCCAGTGAGGGGCTGGGGTGTGGCTCAGTGGTGTAGAATAAACTATCTCATTGGGTTATTCAAATCGACAAGATGAATGCTGTGACAGATAGGTGACAAACACAACCGGGAAAGTCCTTCCAGGCCTGCCTGAATGACAGAGCACAAGGGCTGCCTGTGGCCCATACTCTTTGCTTGGCAATCCCAGGTTCCCAACTTCCCAGCACATCTCCCAAGGGCCAGAAGGGACTTCTTAGGCAGTGCATTAGAAGGAGACTCCGGAGGCTAGGGCGATGGTTCAGTGGTAAAGCATTTGCTATGCATGCATAAGGACCTGAGTTCAAATCCCCAGGACCTAGGTAAAGCTGGGCATGATCATGCACCTCAGAGCTTGGACAGCAGCATGGGTGATGGAGACAGGAAAATCCTTGGAAGCTCATGGGCCAGCTAGCCTGGTGTAAACAGGGAGATGATAGGAGAGCCTGTCTCCTGTGAGTCCTAGGCCAGTTAGGACGATACAGTAAGAGCCTATCTCCAAAAGCGAGAGAGAGAGAAACCCTCACTACGGAAGCTACACGAACACCTGCGCAGTCCTCTGACCTCTGCATTGCGCTCTGCACATCTGGATTCCCATGTACACAGGCACACGCACACACACATACACGGGACTAAAAGGAGACTCCGGAGAAAGGCCGCCGTATACAACCCAACAGGACCTTCCTACCCAGCGCAGAACAGAGTGGAGGCCACACCCAGCAGGTGCCTGGGTCATGAGCCCCTTTCTCCTGTTCACAGCCCGGGACAGATGCTAACATCGTCCTGGGTCCCGCTGACAGGGCTCCCCAGAGCATCCTCCAGGGGTGCTCCATCCTACCCATGCTCCTCCACGTAGCTCCACACCTGCCCACCCTATCAAACCTCCTCGACTTGTATTCCAGGGAGATACCAACCTTGAAGTCCCTTCCCTGGGACCCTGCTGCATCCTGTGTCACGCTTCTGGGTACCAATACAGACCTTCTCTGCTACACATGGCATCCAGCCAGGCTGTGGGCCATGCCAGACCCTCTCTGCCCAAAGCTGACATCATGCCTTGGGAGGAAGCCACAGCCTTGCTTCCCAAGGCAGGCGCCAACTCACACATGGCTCTCTCAAAGCGTCCTGGGTGTCCCCCACAGAGTCCCAGTCTCCTCAAGGCTTTGTGTTGTTGACTGATGTATCCGTCCTGAGACAGGGTCTCATATATCCCGAGCTAGCCTCAAGGATAACCTTTAACTCTTAACCCTTCCCCTATTTCCCACAGGCTGGGATGACAGATGTGCATTACATCTGGTTTACACAGTGCTGGCGACGGACCCCAGAGGCCTCGTGCATGCTGGGTAAATACTCTACCAACTCAGCTACATTTCCAGACACTGTTGGTTTGTTTTTGAGACCAATTATTTAGCCCAGGCTATATATCAAATATTTAACCCAGGCTAGCCCTCATCACACAATCCTCCTGCTTCAGCCTGAGTGCTGGGATTATAGAAATGTACCACCACGTCTGGGACTCCCCCATCACTTTAGAGAGCAGAAGGCCAGTCCCATGGGTGGCCGGGAGCCTAAAGGGCCAGCAGAAATGGGAAGTGTTTTCCCAACTCTCCTACTCTTATTCCCTAGCACTTGTTACCATGGCTCCGGGCACTGGCACCCTAAAACACGATAGAGCCTTTGCCTAAAATGACCCAGTGGGAGACTTGGGGTGTGGCTCCGTAGGAGAGCACCTGCCTAGAAGTCTCCCCACCCCTGTGAGGGGCTGGAGAGGTGCCTCAGTGGTGGAACACCGGCTTGGCATGTGTGGGGCTCTGGATTAAATCCCAGACAGTTGGAAAAAAAAAAAAAAGAAAAGAAAAGAAATTGGGGCCTCACTGGATGGGGAAAGCCAATGAAGAAAGAACCCAGAAGAGACAATGGGCCTTTCTCCCTGAAGGTCATGTCCTGGCCTAGGGCCAGACTGGCTGGTACACTTCCCCAACCACCGGGTTCCACGGAGCCGCCTCGGCTGGAGTAAGCTCAGCCTGCTGGGAGCTTGTGGCTAATCTTGCCTCTTTGTATTTAAATGTTTTTTGGGTTTTTTAAGATTTATTTATTTATTTATTATGTATACAGTATTCTGTTTGCTTGTATGCCTGCATGTCAGAAGAGGGTACCAGATCTCGTACAGATGGCTGTGAGCCACTATGTGGGAATTGAACCCAGGTCCTCTGGAAGAGCAGCCAATGCTCTTAACCACTGAGCCATCTCTCCAGCCCCTTAATATTTATCTTATGCGTATGGCTGTTTTATTGCACATAAGTATGTGCACCATGTATGTCCAAGTGTCTGACCAGAAGAAGAAGGCACTGGATCCTCTGGAACTGGAGTTCCAGACAGTTGTGAGCCACCATGTAAACCTGGGAGCTGAGCCCGGGTCCTTTGCAGGAACAGTAAGAACAAGTGTTCTTAACCACTGAGCCATTCTTCATTCAGCTCCTGGAATTCTGCGTCTGTTACTACGTGTATGTATATATGCTGTTGGTTGTGTATGCACACCGGAGTTGGGGGTTGGGGGTTGGGATGTGTCTATAGTTCTTGGAAGACATCTTGCGTGGTCATTTCTCTCTCTCTCCATCATATGGGTCCAGGAATTGAGCTCATTAGCCCAACAAAGCAGTTTTTCAACCCTACCATTACTCAGCACCCTCAAGTTCCTCCCAGAAAATGACCCTTGAGTACTGACTCTGGACAGTGACCCTGTGGCCTCCCCATGACAGGCAGTGAGCATGCATCCCTCGCCTGGATGAGTGTACATTTGCTCTCTGGCTTGGTCTTCCCGTCACCTCCACAGTCTATGCTCACGGCAAAGCTAATATACTCGGGGGTCCCCTAGGCCACACCCTACATAGCTCTTCCCATGCTGGAAAGACATCTGAATCCCTGACCTTCATCTCTGATACCTCCCCAACCTCAGCTTCCACTCCTTTCCACAGATGTGTCTTTGTGTGTGTACATATTCATGTTGTATGTGCAGGGACATGGTGTCTGCATGCAGAGGAGGCCGGAGGCCAGTATTGAGTGTCACAGTACTATTTCTGTGATAAAATACCCTGACCAAGCCGGGCACTGGTGGCGCACGCCTTTAATCCCAGCACTAGGGAGGCAGAGTCAGGTGGATCTCTGTGAGTTCCAGGCCAGCCTGGACTACTAAGTGAGTCCCAGGAGAGGCGCAAAGCTACACAGAGAAACCCTGTCTTGAAAAGAAAAAGAAAAAAAAAAAAAATACCCTGACCAAAAGCAACTTAAGGAGGAAGTTTTAGCTCCAAAGTTCCAGGTCACGGTCTATCACAGCAGCGAAGACAAGGTGGGAACTTAACAGCTGGTCACATCACATCCACAGTCAAGAGGAGAGAGAAAGGGATGCCTGCATACTTCATGCTCAGCTGGCTTCCTCTACTCTCATACTGTCCAGGGCCCCCAACCAGAGACCAGTGCTGCCCACTTTCAGGCTGAGTTCTCCCAGGTTGAACAGCAATCAAAATAACCTCAATAGACAAGTTCATAGGCCAATTCAATGCAGACAATCCCCCATG
Organism: Peromyscus leucopus; assembly: GCF_004664715.2. Lineage (NCBI taxonomy): Eukaryota > Metazoa > Chordata > Mammalia > Rodentia > Cricetidae > Peromyscus > Peromyscus leucopus. Next base: position 25,786,296 of record NC_051082.1, read on the forward strand.
AGGCTCTCTCTTGCCATGTGATTCTAGAGTGTGTCAAGTTGACAATTAAAACTTACCACTGAGCCGGGGTGGGGGTGGGGGTGGGGGAGTGGGGAGGGGGGGGAGGGGGAATGGGAGGGGATGGCGGCCCACGCTTTTAATCCCAGAACTTGGAGGCAGAGGCAAGTGGATCTCTGTGAGTTCGAGGCCAGCCTGGTCTATGGAGTGAGTTCCAGGACAGCCAGGACTGTTATATAGAGAAACCTTATCTTGGAAAACAAACAAACAAACAAAAAAACAACTAACCACCACATTGGGTGTCTCCTTTTACTGCTTTCCACCTCATTCTTTGAGACAGGGTCTGTCTGTCTGTCTGTCTGAACTTGGAACTGGCCAGTTCAGCAAGGCTGGCTGGCCAGCAAGTCCAGGGGTCCTCTAGTTGAACTTTCAGGCTCTCTTTTCTCACAAGTGCCGGGGGTCCAAACTCAGGCCCTATGCTTATGTGGTAAACACTTTACCAACCGAGCCATCCCCCAGCCCCAAGATGGGTCTTATTTCTGCACAAACCCCTAAATTAAGTTCGGGCTTTTATACCACCATTCCAGCCCTCCACAGGATCACTTCCACCTCTACCTCCAGCTTCTTCTTTAGTTTGTTTTTCTGAGACAGGGTTTCTCTGTGTAGCCCTGGCTGTCCTGGAACTCACTCTGTAGCCCAGGCTGGCCTCGAACTCACAGAGATCCACCTGCCTCTGCCTCTTGAGTGCTGGGATTAAAGGCATGCGCCATCCTAGGTTCTTCTGGAATGCCTCCCATGAGTACGAGGGGATCTGCCATCTTGGCGGGGAACCTGGGCTTCACCGTATTCTAGTGGGTTGACTCCAAAGCTCTGGGACAATCCAATGAGATGCAGGTCCTATAAGATCCTATACTGCTGGGGGAAGTGTAATGCAAGAAGGGACTTGTGGAGATGTTTCTCACTGGGTACTCCTCAAAAAGAAGAGGAGGAAACAATCAACATTGCCAACACAAAAGATACAGAAAGGATCTCCAGCTGGATGTGGGGGCTCCGCCTGTAATCCCAGCACTGGAGGACGAGGCAGGAAGGACGCGAGTTCAAGGCCAGCTTGAGCCGTAAGATCTGGTCTTGAAAACTAACCAAACTATTTCTGATTCTAGTATACTCTCTATGAAAGTGTCAACTGTCAATTTGAGAGAATCTCCCAAGAGACAGGCCTCTGGGCATGCCTGTAGGGATTACTTGGATTCTATTAACCGAATATAAGACGACTCCTTTTAATAGTGGGTGGGACTATTCCCTGAGCAGGGAATCCTGAGCAGAGATGAATAGCAACATGCGTGAACCTCTGTTTCTTAATTACGGGTGAGATGTGACCAAGCGTTTTCCAATTCCTGTCACCTGGATTTCCTCACTATGATGGACTTCTCGAACTGTGAACCCAAACCCGGCCCTTTCCCCTTAAGTTCTGCCTGGGTATTTTATCACAGCAACAGCAAAAGAAACTTCAGAGATCCCTTGTGGTTTAAAACCTCGCTGTTGGAGTTGAGCATGTAGCTCAGTGGGTAGAGAGCTTGCCCATCATGCCCAAGGCACTGGGCTCCATTCCCAGCACCACATAAACTGGGCACTGTGGCGCACATCGGAACTCTTAGCGCCGAAGAGGCGGAGGCAAGAGACTCACTGAATGCCTGAGGCCAGCCTGGGCTACACAATGAGTTTCTGAGCCCTGTGAGTGACATGGGCTACTTCTGAGTTACCCACACGCCTGTAAGTAACCCCAATAAATTCCCTGGCTCATTCTGCTGGACTCGGTGGAATCCTTATTTTGCTCTGTTGCTGATGTCCTAGCTGAGTGGGATCCGCATTTGCTCGTCTCCCCAGGAAAAGTCCCCAGGCTGCGGCTCCCCCTCCCTGCTCTCGGCCCCACATACCTTCCTTGGAGCCACTGGCTGATGCCACCACCGAGGATGAAGCTGACCCGAGGGATGGCCTGCCCACGGGACTCGAGTGCTTGCCTCCTCGGCCAGGGGGCTTCAGCCCACTGGGCTTCTGCATGGTGGTGCCTCGAGGAGGGCAGACGGAGGCAGGTGACGGTCACATCCTCCCTGCCATCCCTGGTCACCTGTGAACAGAACACAAAAGGGATGGGAGTCATCATGTCCTCACTAGGATGCGGGGAGGTGGCTGGGGGTCCCAGTGGTCCCGAAACGGACCGAGGCCCATCAGAGGACGCCAGCATTTCCTCTCCGTTTTGTTCGAGATAGGGTATCGTGTAGCCCAGGCTGGCCTCAAACTCACACAGTAGAGAAAGGCACTGAGCTCCTTCCTGTCTTCGTCTTCTGGGGGTGGGGGTTACAGATGCAAGTCACCACACCTGATTTACTCGGGTCTAGGGATGGGGCTCAGGTCTCTGCGTGTGTGCTGCACCGGCCTTCCATTGCCTCGATCTGTTTTTTTCTGACACAGAGTCTCACCATATCTCCTAGACTGGATCTTCCAATCCTAAGCCAGCCTCCCGGGTGTTGTGATTACGAGTGTGCCTCCTCACCAAGCCTCACTACACCAGGCCATTTATAGACAGAGATGAGATCTGTGCTTTGGGGCTGCCTGGGTGTGGCTGCTAGAAGCTGCAGAGATCACCTTATGAACGCAGGGGACAGCTAGCTGGTGGACCAGGCCACCGCGGAAGGCAGAGCAGGGTGGTCCCCTCCATTAGGCCCACGGGTCCGTCTGGCCTACATCTACCTATCTGAAGGGCACTGCCACAAGCACCAAAAAAGATTTTAAGAAAGAAAAAAAGCTGTCAGTTCACCCCTTTAATCCCAGCACTTGGGAGGCTGAGGCAGGAGGATTGCTGCAAGTCAGAAGTCACCCTGTCTTTGAAAAGCCAAGAAAGAGAGAAGGAGATGAGGGGGCAAAGAAAGGAAGATAAGGAACACACACACACACACACACACACACACACACACACACACACACCACACACACACACACACACACACACACACACACACACACACGTAAGTGGGGGAAGGGAAGAGCGCTAATCCAGAAATCCATACGAAATTCTCTTGGCAGAAATGCTTGGGGATTTCAGAATGTCTCTCAGTCACGTGTTCAGCAGCCAGTGGGCGTTTTAGTTGTTCGCTTGTTTCTTTGTGAAGTAGACATTAACCCACGGTCTTCCACATGCTGCCCAAATGCTCTACCACTGAGCCACACCCCAGCCCCTCACTGGGGGATTCTAGGCAGGTGCTCTACCACTGAGCCACACCCCAGTCCCTCACTGGGGGATTCTAGGCAGGTGCTCTACCACTGAGCCACACCCCAGCCCCTCACTGGGGGATTCTAGGCAGGTGCTCTACCACTGAGCCACACCCCAGCCCCTCACTGGGGGATTCTAGGCAGGGGCTCTACCACTGAACCACGCCCCAGCCCCTCACTGGGGATTCTAGGCAGGGCTCTACCACTGAGCCACACCCCAGCCCCTCACTGGGGGGAGGGGCTCTAGGAAAGTGTTTCATTGTTGAGCTACATCCCCCACCCTCTTCTCACCTTTTATTTTGATAATGAGTATAAATTGCTCAGCTTGGTTTTGAGCTTATTATTCTCCTGCCTCAAACTTCGAGTAACTAAATCACAGGCCTACATCATCACAATGGGCTCTTCAAATTTTTTTCCACCAGCTGCACCTCACCCAGACGACACTTGGCCCAACAAGTTTCATTCTTCCAGGTAGCCTCCTGGGACCACCGGCCCTGGAAATATCTGGTGAGCCCAGGAGAGTCCGCTGCCCTTCTCTGTCTGCACTCTACCTCCTGGGAACCGTGAGCAACTTCAAATCAGACCTCCCGATCTCCTCTCTGAGAGCCCACCTGTCAGAGTACGTGACCCAGATCCCGTGACTGGAAACCCCATGCGAGAGCACGGCCACAGCCATGCAGGGAGGATGAAGGTCTGCCAGGCCCCAGGTCCCTGCAACAGTCCTCTCAAAGGGGGCTTCCTCAGTTTCCCTACCATTCTTGATGATCCCAACAAACCTACTGTGTGCTGTGAGGAACCTGTGCACCAAGCTGCACCTACTAAGCGTACACCACACCTTGCACAGATGTGGCCTGGAGAGCCCCAAGTCTGCTGCATAAGTAGCAGGCATTTTTTTTTTTTCCAAGACAGGGTTTCTCTGCATAGCTTTTGGTGCCTGTCCTGGATCTCGCTCTGTAGACCAGGCTGGCCTCGAACTCACAGAGATCCGCCTGGCTCTGCCTCCCGAGTGCTGGGATTAAAGGCGTGCGCCATCACTGCCTGGCAATAGCAGGCATCTTACAAGGAGAACATTCCCAGTTGAGACAAGTTCAGAAACAGCTGCGTATGAGGGGTTATACCTGTTATCACAGCACTTAGGATGCGGAGGCAGGAGGGCGGAGCTCTAGGCCAGCCTAGGTTATGTTGTGAGAGCCTACCTTAGCAAAAGGGCTGGAGAAAGGGCTGGAGAAAGGGCTCGGGTGGTCCAGTGCTTGCCCCACAAGCATGAGGAGCTGAGTTCAATCCCCAGAACTCACGGTAAAGAGTCAGGCGTGATAACTGTGGTGGTGTGAGTAAGATTGCCCCTCCAGGCTCATATATCTGAATGCTTAGTCACCAGGGAGCAGCACTACTTGAGAAGGATTAGAAGGTGTGGCCTTGTTAGAGGAAGCGTGTCACTATAGGGTGGGCTTTAGGTTTCCAAAGCCCACACCAGGCCCAGTCTCTCTCTCTTTGTGTGTCTCTCTATCTCTGTCTCTGTCTCTCTCTGTTTGTGGATCAGGATGTTGCTCTCAGCTCCTTCCCCAGCAACATGTCTGCCTGCACATCACCATGCTTCCTGCCATGAAGATAATGGACTAAACCTCTGAAACTGTAAGCCAGCCCCTGGTTAAATGTTTTCTTTTATAGGAGTTGTCCTGGCCATGGTGTCTCTTCACAGCTATAGAACAGTGACTAAGAGAATGACGTATCCTTTTAACCCAGTGCTGGGTAGGCAGAGATGGGTAGATTCCCTGGCCAGCCAGCTTAGCTTTCTCGGTGACCCCAGCCCAGGGAAAACCCTATCTCAAAACACAAAGAAGAAACAACATCCAGAGTTGACCCCTGACCTACACACACAAGGGTATATATGTGCATTGGAAACACACACACACACACACACACACACACACACACACACACATTAAATAGAAGGAGGGAAGGAAGGAAAGAAGGAAGGAAGGAGAGAGAAAGGGAGGGAGAAATGAATATTAGTAAAAAAGGGGAAGAAAGAAGGGGAGAGAAGAAAAGGATAGATGCTGGTGTGATGGTTCAGAAGGGAAAGAAGCTTGCTGCCAAGCCTGACGACCCGAGTTCAATCCCCCAGGCCCCACATGGTATCAGAGACCAACTCTTACAAACCGTTCTCCACATGTGCATGTTAACACACGCCACCACACACAAAAATAAAGTGTAACTTTTTTTTTTATAAGAAAAAACACATTCATAGAGCCAGGAGCTAGAAAGATAAAAATCAATTTCACGGTTGCCATCAAAGTCACAGTGGAGCAGCCCGCCCCGCTGAAGTGGCCCCAGAGCTAGCCCTTCCCTACCTCCCAGCCCGGTGGCCCTGCCCTAAAACAATATTTCCAAGACCCTGACCTCGAGGGACAGCGCCCACTTGCTTCAACTAACAAAAGAGAGCAGGGAGCTGGCAGAAAGGAACCAAGAAGGCATTCAGCCAGTTCCACCAGCTTATCCCAGCCGGAGGACTGGAGGGGACCGGAAGGGGGAGGGGGGAGGGGTAGCAGGAAGAGGAGAGGAGGCAAAGGGCTGAGCTGGCCCTCTATGACTCAGCCCTGCTCTGGGACAGAGAACTGGTTGTGAGCTAGAGGGGTGAGGGGTGGGGGACTTGGGAAAGCTGTGGTGACATGGTGAGACGCTGGCCTCTGGCCACGGTGCAGCCGATCGATGGTGGAAGCCATGAAGTAAGACCTTGTGCAGGCCTGAGGTCCAACCCAGTCTCACTCCAAGAGGCCTTGAGACATGAAACCAGGTGACCATAACCAGTCCCGAGGTTATGACCTGTACAATGGGATACAGGTAGCAGGCGTGGTCAGCACACTGTGACTCCAGCACAAAAGAGGCGGAGGAAGGGAGAACGGGAGTTCCAGGTAGGCAGTGCGGCCCAGCAGGTACAGGCAACGGCCACCATACCTGATGACCTGAGTTGGTTCCCCAGGGCTCACACGGTAGCAGGGCAGAACTGACGAATACACACCGAAACGTAATAAAATTAAATAACCAAGCTGGCAGTAACAGAGTTGCTGGGCTGCTAAAGTGCTGACCCCAGGAGGCCTGAGGCCCTGCGTTCGATCCCCTGCCCTGCACAAACCGGGCCGGGTTGTGCACACCTGCAATCCCAAAATTTGGGAGGTTGGAGCAGGAGGATCAGAAGTTTAGGGTGATCCTCAGCCACACAGTGAGTCTCAGGCCAGCCTGGGCTACAAAAACAATTTATATATATATATATATATATATACACACACACACACACACACACACACACACACACACACACACACACCAGCTTAGTGGTGCACATCTTTAATCCCAGCATTCGAAAGGCAGAAGCAGGCGATCTCTATGAGTTCCAGGCCAGCCTGGTCTATCCAGTGAGTTCCAGGACAGCCAGGACTACACAGAAAAACCTTGCCTCAAAAAGGTAATTAATTAATTAATAATTAATTTAATTAATTAATAAAATTTAAAAAAAAGAAACCTGGCCGGGCGTTGGTGGCGCACGCCTTTAATCCCAGCACTTGGGAGGCAGAGGCAGGCGGATCTCTGTGAGTTGGAGGCCAGCCTGGGCTACCAAGTGAGCTCCATGAAAGGCGCAAAGCTACATGAGAAACCCTGTCTCGAAAAAAAACAAAAAACAAAAAAAAAAAAAAAAGAAAGAAACCTGGGATCTAAGTATGGCTGCCTTTGGGTGGGGCGGGTGCGGATGGCTGAGTTGGGAAAGAGAAGATGTAACTCCAGGAGCATCCCTAGATCCCTGACGCAGCTCAGAAGTCCCAAGTCCCAACTCTCCGGCGGCTCTGTGCACAGAGAGGCCTTGTCTGGGAACTCAGGTCCAGCCGGGGCCACAGGTCCCTCTGCGCTGCCCTCAACTGCCGTTTCCTGGAAAGAAACTCGAGCTCTATCTGGTTCAGGGTTTCCATTTCAGCTGCCTGGGGGTGAGCCGAGTGGCCACAGCTCCGGCAGGGGGAACAGGGCCCAGGATGCTGACCCAGTGAAGTGGGGTTGTCCGAGAGAGGGGAACCATGCCAAGTGGAGCAGTGGAAAGCCCAGCTCCTCAGAGGTAACGTGGCCCCGGGGCAGGGAAGAGGGCACCCAGATACAGGCACCCTGGCCCAGAAGTCCAGCCACGCCCCTGGCCCTGACTCATTCACAGGGTGCTTCCGCCAGGAGATAATGATACTACTACTACCCTACCGAGGCTAGCCACTCCCAGACTCCTCTTTCAGTTTTAAAATATTTATTGGGGGTGGGGGGGTTCATGCATGCTCCATGTGTGAAGTATGACAAGTGGGTGGGGGGTTCATTTCTCTCTCTCCTTTCACAAGAAGGCTCCGGGGATCGAACTCAGGGCATTGGGGCATAGCAGCAAGCCCCTTCGCATGCTGAACCGGCTTGAAGCCCCTTCTTTTTTGGTATTTGACATATAGCCCAGGCTGGTCTCAAACTCTCCGTCTTCCTGCCCCTTTCTCCCCAGCGCTGAGATTATGGGCCCAGGACACCATTCTGACTGCATCTGGCTGAGGGTCAGGGAACATGAGCAGTTTGCTGTGGGTCACTGAGAGGTCACCCGAGAGTCCATGACCTCCCAGCCGAAAACACACCAAGGGTAAGGCGGGGACAGTCCCTCCCGGTGAGTCTTGCCAACTTCCAGGCTTCCAACCAGCTGGGCCCCAGGCCTGGGAGAACCAGGGAGATGGCGTCCATCTGCCTAGCTTCCCACCCTCCCCACCCTCCCCCCTCCTCTCTCCCCTGGTCACCAGGGTCATTAAGCAGCAGGATGTGGGGGAACTGCCAGGCCCAATACTTGTACAGCTGCATTAACTCGGGCAAGCCCACGGCAGAGATGTGCACAGAAGGGGGGTGAGGACCCCGATTGGGGTCTTGGGTCCCCTTGAGAGGGCCAAGAAGCCAGACCACCTTGCGGAGAGCCACAGCAGCAGAGACCCGTGTGAGGCTCTGGGAAAGCGGAGTAGGCGGCAACCAGACACCACGGAGATTTGACTTCAGGGAGGGGAGTGGATGAGGCTGGGCAAACGGAGCAGGGAGGACAGACCGCCAGCATCCCGCCCCCACAGGCAACCGCCAATGTTGTTGGTCAGTTTGTTTATTTGGCTGGTTTTTGTTTTTTTGGAGGCAGGGTCTCTTTACGCAGCCCTGGCTGTCCTGGAACTCAGGTAGATCAGGCTGGAACTCAAAAAAGTCTGCCTGCTTCTGCCTGCCTCCCTAGTGCTGGGACAAAGGCCATGTACTACCACACCTGGCCCAACTGTGTTTTTGGTTTTTTTTGAGACAGTGTCTCATGTAGCCCAGGCTAGCTTCAAACTCCTGATCCTCCTGCTTCTACCTCCTGAGCGATGAGATTACAGGCAGGAGGCATCATGTGGGCTTTTGCAGGTAAGGTTATAGTCAGTATAAAGTTGACTTTAAAAAACCTGGTGACCTGAGTTCAATTCCCAGAACCTAAGCAAAGGTGGAAAGAGAAATCCAAGTCCAACCGGCTGCTCTCTGACCTCCAAAGACACATCAGGATACCTGAGTGTGTGCGAGCACACACACCATACACGATCGCACACACACGGTAGTAATAAGTTGCTTGTTTTTTTAATTGTCACGACGAAGCTGGTGAGCCGCCTCAGCCGTTAAAAGCACTTGCTGCTCTTCCAGAGGACAGAACCCACACTCGGCACCTCACAACGACCTGTAACTCCAGCTCTCCGGGACCTGATCTAGGTCTCTTTTGGCCTCCAAGAACATTAACACACATGGGCATACTCAACATGAGAGCGAGGCCGGCTAAGGCTACAAACTTTTAAAAATTATATTAGATTTATTCATTTTATTTCACAAGAGAGTCTTACTCGTATGTATGTATGTATGTATGTATGTATGTATGTATGTATGTATGTATGTGCACCACATGTGTGTCTGGTGCCCACAGAGGTCTGAAGAGGGTGTGAGATCCTGGAATAATGGATAGTTGGGAACCACCATATTGGTGCTGGGAACTGAACTTGGGTCCTCAGCAAGAGCTTCAAGTGTTCCAACTCTTTAGCCCCAGTAAATGTAATAATAATAATAATAATAATAATAACAATAATAAATAATAATAATAATAAAGGAGAGCTGGTTGTGGTGGCGCACGCCTTTAATCCCAGCACTCAGGAGGCAGAGGCAGGAGGATCTCTGTGAGTTCGAGGCCAGCTTGGTCTACAAAGCGAGTTCCAAGGCAACTAGAACTTTTACACACACAAAAAAAAAAACCCTATCTCAGAAAAAAATATAAATAAATAAGGTGGGGCTGGAGAGATGGCTCAGCAGTTAAGAGCACTGGCTGCTCTTCCAGAGGTCCTGAGTTCAATTCCCAGCACCCACATGGTGGCTCACAAACAACTATAACAGGATCTGATGCCATCTTCTGACATGCAGGTATATATGCAGAGCACTCACTCATACAAAAAATACAAGTAAATTAAAAATTTTTTTTTTTAAAAAAAGGCCGAGAGAGGTACCTAAGTCTATTCTGGTCTCCATAGGCACACACATATTCACACATCTGCACAAACACATATACATCTCTCTCTCACACACACACACATACACATACACACACACATATTCTCATCTCTTCTCATCATCTCACCTATCTCTCTCTCTCACACACACACACAACACACACACACACACACACACACACACACACACACACACCTATTCTTCCTATCTCTAATCTATCTAACTGGGATTATAGGTAAGGACTGGATGACTAAATCATAGGTAATTGCTTGGGTTCTAGGCTTGGGTGCTTTGGTACCATCAGACCACCCCAGCCTGGAAAGGAGCAACCAACCCCTCTCCCATGAATCTATGTAATGGCGTGTCTCTACCAAGGTTCTGACTTCCCCTGAGGGCAGGATGAGGCAGGCGAGGTCAGAGTCTGGCCCAAGGTGGTACTGAACAGAATGAGTATCTGCTACTGTAACCGTATTCTCCCGCAGTAAGCCTCTGTGCCGACACCCCAGCATCCTCTCCCACTCTGGCAACATCCTGAACAGGCAAGAGACAGGAAGAAGAAAAACCTGATGGTGGGGTCTGGCCCTGGAATAGCATGAGAGACTTCAGCCGGACAAGGGGGGGGGGAGGACTGAGATGGGGCAGCCAGGAGAAAGAACATGCCAGCAAAGCAGGTCAAGAGTACCACCCATACATAGGATACTAAAGCCCAGGAATACTAAGGGGGTGGGGAGAAAAGAATGAAAGAGAGACAGGACAGAATGCAGCGATTCCCGAGATAAGCTCAGTCACCACCCGCCAGACATCCAAATCAGTATTATCTACGGTTGCTTCCAAAAAGGCAGCCTCACCCTGGTTACCAGTGAAGGCTGCATGCCAAGCACCCACCACACACGGACCGTCTTACTCAGCCCAGGTTTTCGGCAAAGTGGTACTCATCAGCATCCAGAATGCCCTCTCCCACTTCTTTCTCCCCAGGAGGCACTCAGGAGAGCAGAGGGGTGGGGCAGACTTGCAAATCTTACTCGCTGTGTGCGTCTCAGGACCTAGGACAGCGCCAGGCATCCATGCTCAAACTGCAAGCTTAATGGCTGCATGAAAGAGCCCCGAGGGGTGGGATGTGGCTCAGTTGGTAGAGTCCTGGCTGAACCTACACCAAGTCCTGGGTTCCATCCCCAGGATCACATAGGCTTGGCCTTGCACATAGGTAAATGCCTGCAATTGGTAGGGGGATCAGGAGTGCAAGGTCAGGAGACCAACCTGGATGAAGCGAGACCTTGTTGTTGTTTTGGTTTGTTTGTTTTTAAAGGAGGTGGGTCTGGAGAGGTTGCTCAGTGGTTAAGAGCACCGGCTGCTCTTCCAGAAGACCTGGGTTCAAGTCTCAGCACCCACAAGGCACCTCACAACAGTTAGCTTCAGTTTCAGGGAAACTGACACCCTCTTCTGGCCTCTACGGGTACTTGATGAAATCTGGCGCCCAGGCATGCATGCAGGCAAAACATCTATACACATAAACTAAAAGAAAAAAATTTAAATGACCCCCATCTGGGCTGGAGGTATGTTTCAGTGACAGAACTTGTATTAAAATCCCCCCCAAGAGAGGCTGGGGGCATGGGGCAGGGGTAGGCGCCTATCTAAGATCCTCTAGTGGGGGTGCAAGAAGTGTGGGTCAGCTGTTGAACACTTGCCAAACTCTGCAAGGCTCTAGGGCGGAGACTAGGGCAAGCCGGGAGTGACAGCACACAGCCCTGTACTTAGGGCTGGCTAATGATTCCTCCCAGCCTCTTCCGCCTCCTGCTCTGAAAGACAACAGTTCATTAACCTTTCTCAGCGCTCCTGAAGGCATCACTTACAGTTCGTGTTTCATCGTGAAGACCAGGCAGATGGACCCACGGAGGCCCCGGGGGCCCGCGGAAAACACAGGGTGCTGCAACTGGACCCACCTCCAGCCTATCCAGCCCTTGGGAGGAGAGGGTGTCCCCTCCTCCCGGGCCAGCGTTGTGCGAGGGTTTGCGGAGGTCACACCCTTAGTTTCTCTGAAGTCACAGAGCTGAGGACTGGAGCACCACGCAGTAGCTGGGGACACACGGGCGAACTGTCCACCACTCTGCCTCCCCATCACTGCCACCAGCTCCTGTGCCCAGCCATGCCCTGGTTCTCCAGACACACACACACACACACACACACACACACACACACACACACACACACACACACTTCCTGCCCCGAAAACTTGACTGACAGACTACACCAGGTGTTCCCAGCCCCAGACTACCACCAGCCGAGCAGATGGGGGTAGCCCCCTCATTCGGTCGCTTTGGCAACCCAGGACTAAAGGGGATACCGCCAGGAGGGGCCTATGAACAGGAGCTGAAACGAGCATTTGGAATGGCCACCCTGGGCCAGGCCACACTCATGAGTCAAGGAAAGGATGAGGCAGAAGAGGCAAGATTAAAGGCAGGGAAAAGGAAACCAACATCCAGAGAGGAACATGAGGGGCCGGGCTGCCGGCCAGCTTCCCAGTCTAGGTGGCCCAGGCCCCTGCAATTCTTCAGGGAATAAGTCTTCATTTCTCCTACTCTGAAATCTCCTTTGGGGGCCGGCAAGAGGGTGAGATGGTTGGGAGGAGAAAGTCCTGGCCGCTGAGCCTAAAGAACTCAGTTCAAGCCCTGGCACCCACTGAGGAAAGAGAATCAACTCCCCAAAGTCGTTCCATGACCTCCACAGGCACACCATAGTGTGTGGGAGTGTGCATAAGTGTGTACACACGCATACACACACACAAATAAATATAAAATAAATAATAAATGTAACTTAGGTCTCCCTTTACTTAACTGAATGAGGCTCTGACTCCTGGGACAAGACTTTTCTCAAAGAAGCCAGACCCAGTGGGGCTGTGGAGATGGTTCCCTCAGCAAACAGCCTGCCACACAAACCCGAGGACCTGAGTTCGGATCACCGGCACCCACGTCAAGAAGCAGCGCGGGCCTGTAATCGCTGCACTAGAGAGGGGGTCAGAGGATCGTGGGGCTGGAGAGTCAGCCCGCCTCACGGAGTCAGCGAGCTCCTGGTTAAGTGAGAGACCCTGTCTCAAAAAATAAGCTGAAGGGCCAGCAGGACGGCTCAGTGGGTAAAGGGGCTTGCCACCAAGTCTGACAACCTGACTTTAATCCCTGGGATCCACATGGCGGAATGAGAGAACGGATCCGGGCAAGTGGTCCTCTCACCTCCGCGCATATACACGCCCACCCACAACCACATGAACACAAAACAAATAAGACACAAAATGGACAGCAATTGAGGGAGACACGGTTGACCTCTAGCCTCTACACGTGCATGTCCACCCAAATGCACACAAATGCACGCACGCACGCATGCACAAATGCCAACCATGGTGTTACACTCCTGTAACCTTGGAAATGACAATCAGGCTAGCCTCCCATGTGTAGCAAGTTTGAGGCCAGCCTGTACTACATGGAGAGCCTGTCTCAAAACAACAACAAAAACTCCCAACAACGGGACATCAAAGGTGACCCTCTTCCAATCCTGTGTCCCTTCCGTGACAGCCATGCCCGATACTTATAGCTTATAAAGAGGACTGAGGTGACCTTAGTGGAGTCATGTAAAGTCTGGCCAGCTAATGAGAGAGAGAGACAGAGACAGACAGAGACACAGAGGAGAGCCAGTCCTATGGAAGGCAAGGCCCAGACAACTGTGTGAGCTCCGAAAGCCAGACAGTGTTTAGACTTTGCACTGAGCAAAAGGGGTAGAGGCATCGGCCAGACTGTAATTACGCTTTAGAGAGACAGACCCGGGAGCAGGGTAAAATGATTCTGCAGAAGATGGTGTGCCCCTCTGGCATACAGTAAGTGCTTAACCAACGCATGGACAGAGCGCACAGTGGTGCGTACCTGTCACCCCAGAACTCCAGAAGCGGAGGCAGGGAGACCAGCCCGGGCCACACAGTGACTTTGAGGCCAGCCTAAGCTCCACGAAACCTTGTCTAAAACCAAAACAGAACAAAAACAGAGCGGGTGCTCTGGCTCATTTGGTGAAGCGCCGGCCTAACACGTACGCCTCCCAAGTCGATCCCCAACACCATAGAAACCTGGAGGGGTGGCACACCTGTCATCCCAGCTGTTGGGAGATGTAGGCAGGAGAGGCAAAAGTTCAAGGCCGGGGCTATATAAGTCTAAGGCGAGCCTGGGATACAGGAGACTTTGTCTCCAATAAAAACAGCAGGGGCTGGAGAGAGGGATCAGGGTTGGGAGTTCTTACTGCTGCTTCAGAGGACCCAGGTTCATTCCCAGCACCCCCATCAGGCAGCTCACAACATACCCCTCTCCTGGCCTCCAAGCTGTACCTGCATACACATGGCATACAGTCCCATAGATATGCATAAATAAAGATAAAAATAAATCTTAAAAATACTGCAAAAAACAACAAATGAATGCATGTATATATAAAGTTCAGAACCACTGGGCACAGTGGCGAATGCCTCAGCAAGTGAGTCCCAGCATTCAGCAAGCAGAGGCAGGCAGATATCTGTGAGTTCAAGGCCAGCCTGGACTACATAGCAAGTTCCAAGCCAATGAGGACTACACAGTGAGACCCGGTCTCAAAAGGGGGTAGAGGTGCAGAACCAAATATTCCTGGCCCAGAGTAAGCACTTAATATGTGTTTTTAAAAAACCTGTAGGAGAGCCGGGTGGCTCTTGGGAGGCACTTGGGAGGCAGAGCCAGGCGGAGCTCTGTGAGTTCGAGGCCAGCCTGGTCTACAGAGTGAGTTCCAGGACAGCCAGGCTACACAGAGAACCCCTGTCTTGAAAAAAAAAAACAAAAAACAAAAAAAAAAAAAAAAAAAAACTGTAGTAAGGCATAAATTCTCCCAAGAGCTACTGGGTGGAAGTGCAGAATCCACTCTCCGGGCAAAGCTGTGCAGATCCAGGGCCAGAGAGGAACTGGAAATCACAGAGTCTGTCTTCTAGGTGGGGACAGAGAAGACTTAGGGATAAGAGCATTTTATGATGCTTTGCTATCAATGAAGGAAAGCAGGCAGCTGGACAGAGAGGCAGAAAAGAGCAGGGCCCTGGGGCAGGTCTAAAAGGCCAGGCTGTGTGAAGGTTAGAGGGCTGCCTGAGCAGGGGAGAAGTCTCCTTCTGCCCCAGGCTGAGGGTCACTTCCTGCAGCAAAAAACTCTTCCATTGGCAATACAGCTCAGTGGTGGAGCTCTTATCTAGAATCCCCCAGGGGTGTGGCTCAGTGGTAGAGCACCTGCCTAGAATCCCCCAGTGAGGGGCTGGGGTGTGGCTCAGTGGTAGAGCACCTGCCTAGAATTCCCTAGTGAGGGGCTGGGGGTGTGGCTCAGCCAGAGAATGCATGAGGTCCTAGGTTCAATTCTCCATGCCACCAAATATACAAGTAAGTAAAATCAAAAAAACTCTGTCCTAGGGTCCATAATTCTCTCAAAAGCCCTAAGAGGCAATGCCCTAAGTACCCCCATTTTACTGATGGGGAAATGGAGACAGAAGGGTACACGATCTTGTCCAAAGCCACATAGCTATGTAAGTAGCAGAGCAAGGATTTGAACCCATGATGTGAAACTCCAGCATCTGAACTCTCAGCCCTCCAAGCGCACAGCAGCGCCTGCTCCTCAGGATGTGTCTCAGGGCTGGGAATCTGGAGCTCTGAGGAGGCCATTCCCCACCCCACCCCCAAGTGTCTGGGAGTGTGTATATGTGTGTGTTCCTCCAAGCCTCTTCCACTTTTGGGGCTCCTCTATCTCTACCCCCCTCTCTCATTCTGGAGCCTCTACTTCAGCATACTTCCTTTGTAGGGCACTACTGAAACCCATGCGTCCTGTGCTAAAAGTGGGCACCTACTGTATACAGGAAAGGAACTGGCAAACAGACTCTGCTTTGAACTTCATGCCC
Organism: Peromyscus leucopus; assembly: GCF_004664715.2. NCBI lineage: Eukaryota > Metazoa > Chordata > Mammalia > Rodentia > Cricetidae > Peromyscus > Peromyscus leucopus. Next base: position 25,802,044 of record NC_051082.1, read on the forward strand.
CAGTAACCTAAATCTTTCTCTGCCCATCTAAGCCAATATGCCTCCTGTTTGGAAGCTTTTGTGGGAGCTATTGCCTATGTAAAAAGAACCCTTGGGCAGGGCACTGGGCTCAACCACCCTTCAGGGTCTGTTATGTAAAAAGCACCCTCAGGCAGGGCACTGGGCCCAACCACCCTTCAGGGTCTGCCCCACCTTCCAGCTGTGCCACGTCTGTGCCCCAGCTTCTCCCCATTCGGGGCATCGGGCTGGGCTGGGCTGTGCAGAGCGGTTCCGGTTCTGTGTACCTGCCAGCCCCTGGTGGTGCCAATCCAGGTGACAGCAGCCTTATGAATGAAGGGCTCATTGTTTACATTTACAACTCGGGCTCTCACAGCAGGGGTAAGGTAGCCCCACGTGGTGCTCCCCACTTCCTCCTCAGAGCACAGCCCTAGGCCAGCCCCAGCCCCACCCCCCCTCTGTCTCGGGCACCTTTCAAGATTAAGGCCAATTCCTTTCCTAGTTCTAACACCCCAACGCCCCCCCTCCCCCGGCCATTTGCAGCCCAGAAGACAGGAGCGGAATCTCAGAGACTGGGTGAATTCCTGTGTTGTGACTCCTCTACCCCTAAGGGGTCCCCTCTGCAACGACCTTTCCAGGCTTGGACCTGGCTCTAAGAGGAGGCACTCGTGGCAAAGCCCTGTGTGCCCGGGGGCAAACACACAGGCCCCGCCTGAAGAGTCCACGCGGGCTGGCCCTGGAGGCTCAGCCCTGCATCCTGCGTCGCCACTGCCCCTCCCTGGGGGGAGGGAAAAAAAATCTGCTGCCTCACCAGCCACCAGCGCCAGCTTGGGGGGGCACCCCTGCGGAAAGCCACCCTGCCTGGGCCTCCCCCTTACCCTACCCTCCTCTTCCAAGCCAGGCTCTCCAATCAAGTTTTGCTAAGGGCACGAATCAGGCGACCCCAGGTGGCGGGGCGGGGGCCTCCGTGTCTCATCCCAGATGCCAGGTCTGGAGATGAGGACTGATGGCCGCGCCCACCGGGCTGTGTCCCCCCTCTACCCCCAAGAGCCTGAAAGCCTCCCCCGAGAGCTCTGCAGCTCGTCCAGCTGTCTGACCTGCTCTTGGAAAGAGAACCCCAACAAATACACCCGAACCCCAGTCTGTGGATGTGCGCACCATCCGGAGGTGCAATCCAGGGGCGCCCCCCAATCCCAGCAGCGTGCCCTCCGGCTTGAGGAAGTTGGGGTTCATCCCGCCCACGCCCACCAACGGCGGCGACCCTGCCCGCTGTCCCTGCCCACGCAGCGACAATGCCTCGGTGATGGTACCCCCCTTTTCTTCCCAGGCTAGGGTGCCGCCGCCCCCCGCGACTCTGCGTCCTTTGTTGCCCGCGCGCCCCCATCGCGCGCGCGTCCCCAGAGCTGCGCCTACCTTGGAGCTCCAGCAGCCACCCGGACCCGACACCCCTTCGCCTCTTCTCGGTCCGCGCGCCCCGGAAACGAGGATGCTGCGCCGGTCCTCGCTCCCCTAACCCGGTCTCTGCGCTCCGAGTCCGGGCCTCCTCGCACACGATCTACAGCCAGAAGGGGACAGAGGGAGGGGCCGATCCAGTAAGCCCGGCTTCTTCAGCCTGCGCGCCCCGAGGCGGAGCCGAGCCGAGTCGAGCCGAGCGGAGCCGAGCCGAGCCAGGAGGAAGCCGAGTGGAGAGGAGCCCAGCCGAACGGGGCGGAGGCGAGAGGAGCCGAGCGGAGCGGAGCCGAGCCCCGTGGAGCCCTGCCAAGGCGAGCCGAGCCCAGCCGAGAGAAGCCGAGCGCCAGGAAAGCGCAGCGGCCGGAGAGCGAACAAAAGGGGCCGGCGTACTTACGGGCAGGCGCAGGAAGGTGGGGCCCCGGGAGCGAGTGGGGGGGGGAAACGGAGTGGGGGGGGCGTTGGGGGCGGGGCCCGCAATCGTGGTCTCACGGTTCTCCGGCGTTAGTGACGCTCGGAAACTGGGGAGCGGGCGGGCGGAGAAGACTTTGGAACCTCGTCTTCCCACCCTGACCACCTACGGCTGACTTGGACCTTGGAAATAGAGTTCACGCACACGCGCTTCAGCTCTAGGCACCTATGTGTGTTCCCTTTCTGTTTCAGCCATGCGTGGCTTACGTGAATGTTCCATATTAGGAGACCCAGAAGCTTGAGAATGCAAGGGGGCGGGGCTGGGATCTGGAAGGCTTCACGGAAGAGTTGACTTAGGGACTGTGTTGAAAGAGGCAAGGAGCGGGGTGGGTCATGCAATTGAAGTGAGAACTTCAAGTGTGCCTCCTGAAGGCACTCCCGGACCACCTGATGGCGTGGTTGGGGAGGGGCAAGCTGAGCTACGTAGTGAGACCCTGTCTCAAAATAAAAAAAACCCAAGGTCTCACTTAGCCTGGTGTGGTGATACATTAACCTCTTGGCCTCAGTTTCCCCATCTTTAAAGAAGGCAGGGTGCTTCAGTTCAACAGAACAAAAGAGTGAGTGGTCGTGTAATATTGGGCTAGCCCAGAGGAGATCGGCAGCCAGGAGAGCTCAGGTGAAAAGAAGGAGCTAACTCCTCATGACTGGAGGGGATACAAGGTGGAGAAGGGGGTGTTTAGGAAAGAGCAAGTTCTATGTAGCTAGGTGGACAGCTTCAGTGTTGAAACAGGACCCAAATCATGACAGAGTGGAAAGAATCTACCTCCTGAGTTGGGTCCTGGCTCAGTGGTGAGAATCTGCCTAGAATCCCCCAGTGAGGGGCTGGTGTGGCTCAGTGGTAGAGCCCCTGCCTAGAATCCCCCAGTGAGGGGCTGGGGTGTGGCTCAGTGGTAGAGCCCCTGCCTAGAATCCCCCAGTGAGGGGCTGGGGTGTGGCTCAGTGGTAGAGCATTTGCTTAGTATTAATGAGGCTCCATCTCCACCAACAGAAAAATGAATTAGCTAGGCATGGTAGTACCTGCCTTTAATCCCAGCACTTGAAGACACTGAGACAGATCTATATTAGTTCAAGGCCAGTCTGGTCTAGTTAGAGAGTTCCAGGCCAGCCAGGGCTATATGTGAGATCCTGTCTCAAAAAGAAGGAAAATTAATACAATCTCACAGATGAAATAGTTAAATATATACTGCTCTTGCAGAGGACTTGTTTTCTGCACCCACTTTAGGAAGCTCACAACTGCCTGTAATTCACATATGCATGCACATACCTACACATATACACATAATTAAACATACAATAACACAGAAAAGGAAGTGGGAGCTGGGGATGTAGCTTGGTTAGCAGAATGTTCAGTTTACACACAAAGCCCTAAATTCAGTCCCCAACACAGCTTAAAACTGTGTAGTGACATATACCTGTAATCAGGGTAGGAGATGGAGGAAGAAAAGTCATGAGTTCAAGGCCAGCTTTGGTTGCATAAGAAGGTCATGCTACATGAGACCCTACTCAAGAGGGAAAGGGACAGGGATTTGTTCAGGTCACAAGTCCCCATGTGGGGCACCTGAGCATCCTGTCTGTGCCCTCGGCAGGTAGACAGAAGGAACCGTCTTGCCCCCAAGTGAACCCACGGCAAGACCTGCCGTCTGAACACCTGCTTCAGGCTGCTTCAGTCAGCTCCAAAGCCCCACCTAGCAGCTCATGGGCAGTGCCTCAGAGGGTGACAGACTTGAGAGGTGGACCTTTGACCCTGGCTATTGGCAAGCTGGTTCTAGGTGAGAAAAAGATAAACCTTTCCCTTATTAGAGGGTTTCTGGCAGGTACTCTATATCTTAGCCACAGCCCCGGTTTCAATGGGGGGGGGAATTCTAGACTAGTACTCTACCCATAAGCTACACCCCTGGCCCTCCATTATTTATTTATTTATTTATTTATTTATTTATTTATTTAATAAGCAGAGTTTCACTTAGTTACCCAGGGTTGCCTTAAATTCCCTCGGTAGCCTCTGACTCTCCTGTGCTGGGATTCCAGTCATGTGCCATCATGTCTGGTCCCAGCCCATAATCTTACTATTTTGTGTGTATGTGAAGACAGGGATGGAATCCAGGACTGCTGGCATGCTTACTAAGCAAATACTTCGGCACTGAGGCGCCCCACCCCTCACCCTACCCTTCCACCCCTCACCCCCCACCCCTCTTTTTTTGAAGATTTATTTTATTTTTTGAAATAGAACCTCACTATGTAGCTAGCCCTGGCTGGCCTGGAACCCACTACCTGGACCAGTCTGCTTTTGAACTCACAACATCAGACTGTCTCCCAAATGCTGGGAATAAAGGCATGCACCACCAAGTCTGGCAGAGGCAGGAGGATCTCTATGAGTTCAAGGCCAGCCTGGTCTACAGAGTGAGATCCAGGACAACCAGGGCTACATATTGAAGAAACCTGTCTCAAAATAAATTAGAAGCTATTTCCAAGGAATTTGGAATAACATGAGAAACACTCATGTCCTTGAACCCAACTTAAAAAAAAAAAAAAACTGGAACCTTCTGTAAAATTAAAATCAAAAGCAAATGACATATTTCCAGTATACAGGCACAGAATATACATTACCATTCCAAAAGGGAGAAAAGGGCATAGCGGAGAAAGAAAGCAGGACAGCAGGACAGACTCCAAACCCCGTAAGTCCGTGTCTGATGTCAAAGGGCTGAAAGGGTTGCTTTTGGACCCCCCACTCCTTCCAGCTTTGTTGACAGCAACAGTTCTCTCTCTCTTGGGCTGTTCCCACATTCTGTTCGCAACTCTCCTCTGCAGACGTCCCATGGCTCTGCAGCCCTTAACATCTTGGGGAGGCGCCCCAACAAAAGCCAGGCTTCACTTTCACATCTTCATGCAATGGCATCTCCGGACCTCCATGCAGGGACTCTACCACATGCCTGGCCTCAGTGCCTTTCGTTAACCGAGGAGGAAGATTCCACAATTCCAATCCTGCTTCCCACCAAGTTCCGCTTGCTTGGGCTGGAACCTGGCGTCTTCTTTGAGTTACATTCGCTAAACTTTGACTTGTTGATGTTTTCCTTTGTTGCATAAGCTTCCCTTTTGCAGGTTACAAGACTAGCTGGGTGGAGTCTTAACCAGAGACTCCCTTTATTAATATACCATCAGGCCTTTCTTTTTTTAAAAGAGTGATTTATTCATTATGTATACAGTGATCTGCCTGCATGTATGCCTGCAGGCCAGAAGAGGGCGCCAGATCTCATTACAGATGGTTGTGAGCCACCATGTGGTTGCTGGGAATCGAACCCCAGTCCCCTGGAAGAGCAGCCAGTGCTCTTAACCTCTGAGCCATCTCTCCAGCCCTCATCAGGCCTTTCTTTCAACTTCATCTCCTGGAGCACAGGATTTAGCCCCAGCATTGCATTCCCTGGTGCTTTTTCTCCCCAAACTGTACATTTGTGTTGGACATGGTGACTGTAATCCCAGCATTTGAGAGGTGGAGGCAGGTGAATGTCTGTGAGTTTGAGGCCCGCTGGTCTACATAGTGAGTTCCAGGCCAGGCAGGGCTACATAATGAGATTCTGGCAAAGTCGGTTTGATAGCCCCTCCCATTTGTGTTTTATCTTAAGTTCTGGTTGTTAATATTGTGATAAATGAAAGTCAAGTTGAAATTTAAATATTAAGACTTCTGATTTATTGAGCTTGAACAATGCCGTCATAGTTACGTAAAAATGAAGGTGGCCCCTCTGTGAAGCTCAACAAGTAGTTTCTCGGCTGTAACAGTTTTGATTCTTTTTCCCGTGACCTCTTTCCCCGATTTCTGGAACCATAACAAAAGGACACTGCAGCTCTTGTTACTGTAGTGCTGACGTTACTGACCGTACAGAAACACATCTGGTCGGTTTCTTAGAGAGGTGGTTGTTAATCTCTGCTCGGTGGCCAACAAGAAAGGTAAATGTGATTCGTGTTTCACACCCCAGTGCAGCAGGGTTTGTATAACCATGTGACTCATACTTGTGATCTCAAAGGACCTTCTCCCTTAAATTTTCTTGCAATTAATGTAAGAATGCTCTAAGTCTCTAAACTTCAGAAGTGCTAAAGGGGGCTGGTGAGATGGCTCAGTGGTTACGAGCACTGGCTACACTTCCAGGGGACTGGGGTTCGATTCCCAGCACCCATATAGAGGCTCACAGCTGTCTGTAAGTCCAGTTCCAGGAGATCTGGCTCCCTCACATAGACAAACAATGCACATAAAATAAGAAACAAATTTAAATAAAAAGAAGTGTTAAAGGTAGAGATAGTCTACAAAAGTTGTAATATTTTATCCATTTGCATGTGTTTTTTTCCTTATGTTCACAAGGTGACTGGTTCCTTCAGCTCCATGACATTGTAGTTGAAAAATGATGAGCCAAAGGCCTCTCCATCTAGCAAATCGGAAATGCTTCGTATTTTACATTATGGTTAGTATTTTGACTAACTTTTATGCATACAAGTTTCTTGACAGTCCTTCATAATTGCATTATAGAAGCAACTATGTCATAAATAGTTAGCTTGACATTTAGCTGAAGTATTCATATTTTGTTTAATTTCACAATGAGCCGCCCCAGAATGGAAAGACTTACAGATAAGTTTGAAAAATACTGGAATTAGATCCTCAGGTTCTATTAAATTGTTATGTATAGCTTGCTTCAAAAAAAAAAAAAAAAGGCCTGGACGAAACATTGTGGATACAGCAAATCATTAACCCTGTGTGCTCCAGCTACGGTGGGCCCAGGGGGCGGGGAGGGGGAAATCCATGGGAGTTTTCTGTTACTACTAAAGCACTCCGGCTCCTCCTGGAAATAGGCATTAAAGAAACTTAAAAATCCAAACACCACTGTGTGGAGATTCTGATTTGAATGAGGATGGTAGCCTCTGCCCATTGGATCTGAGGTAGCCTAGCCTTACAGCTGAGCCCTCGCATCGGGGTGGGCGTGGTGTCGCCATGGAGACGCCTGCTGAGCTGGCCACCACCCGGCTGCTTCCAGACACGTGGACTTGGCTGGTTCCGGATTCTTCCTGTCTTGGAGGAAGCCGAACATCTATGCCTCTGGTTGGTACCGCTGTGGAGGAAGGGAAGCTGACATCTTGAGCAGGAGGCGGGGCTCTGCTACCCGGGGACCGGAGCTGGGCTTCTGAGGTCCTGGGAGCTTTTCCTTGCAGCCTTCCGGATTTCCTGAGAGGCCTCCCTCTGTAAATAAAACTGCATAGATTGAGCTTTTTGAGATACGGTCTCCTTTATGTAGCCCAGGCTGACCTCCAGCTCTCCAGCCTGCAGCCTCAGCCTCTGGAGACACGCTGTCATAGCCAGCTCTCTGCGAGCTCTTTGCCTGGGGACAGGGGTCTTCCTCCAGCCCTGTCCTAGAATCGGTACCAAGCCTAAGGGGACATCTGTTTAAAGTTTTTTTTTTTTTTTTTTTAAAATTATGTGTATGTGTGTGCACCTGGGCGCAGTTTCCTTGAGTCAGAAAAGAGAGCAGGATCCCCTGGAGTCCAAGTCTTGGTGGCTGGGAACCCAACTCAGAGAAGCAAGCGCTCTTAACCACGGATCTAATTTCTCCAGCCCTATAAGGGGGCATCTCTTGAGAATTTGGGGCCCTTCTGGGAATTCACGCCATTAAGAGCCTTCTATTTCCTCCCAAAACACAGCACGAGAAACAGATGGAATGTCACTGGTTTGTGACTTTAACTAAAAAAAAAAAAAACAACGTTAGAGCTGAGTGTGCTGATGCATTCCTGTGGTCCCAGTACTCAAGAAGCTGAGGCAGGAGCATCACTGTGAGTTCAGGTCTAGCCTGGACTACATTTCATACCTGCTGGATAAAAATACCCATGCTGTCACCCTCTGTATTATTACTTTTCTATTGCTGTGATGAAACATCATGACCAAGGCGTATGGAAGGGAGGGATTATTTGTCTTGCTGTTGTGGGGTGATGAGTCTGTCATGGGGTGGGGAGAGGGGGATATGCAGCAAATGGTAGACACAGCAGGAGCTGAAGGCTCACACCTTGAACCTCGAGCACAAGACAGAGGTAGTACACTCAAAGTGGCATGCCTCTTTAAATTCTCAAAGCTCACCACCAAGAGTACACCTCTTCCAGCAAGGCCACACCCCCTACATCATCTCCCAACAGCACCACCAACTGGGGACTCAGTATTCAAACATCCGAGCCTGTGGGGACCATGCTCCCTGAAAGGGTGAAAACGCAGGAAAAGGGTACCTAGGAAGGACTCTGCGAGCTATGCCCCTAAGAGAACGCGTGCAAAAGGTTGGGGGCGGGACATGGGCGGGGCAATGAAAGAGCCAAAGGCCGTCTGGGAGTGAGGACATGAGAGAGGCAGATAGACAGATAGACAGAGAACAGGCAAGAGAAGGACAAGAGGCAAGAGAAGCAAGAGAGGGAACTGTGACAGACAGGCGCTTTTAAGGGTGCGCGGGTTGCATTGCTGACATGCAAAGGCACCTGGTGGCAGGTGATGCTGTCACCGCTCAGGCCTGCTCCTGGCTGCCCCAGCTGCGGCGGGAACTAACAGTCCCCCCCCCAGAAAGAACACGACACTGGGCACGAGGTAGGACCCCAGCCTACTTTTGAAAAAACAGAGTTCCTAGTAAATCAAAGTGAACTTCGCTTTCTAGAAAAGTCTCGGTATTGTTCGTTTGGTGGCAGCAGGACGCGAAATATATTCAAGGCTGACCGTTGTCCCTGGAGCTGGGGAGCCAGCATCCAGACGAGTTCCTCTGGTCCAGAAGCCCCCGGGTGGTGGCTGAAAGGCCCAAGGAAGGAAAGACAGACGAGGAAATGAGCGACTTCTGCAACAGGACGGGTTCAGTCCGAGAAAAACGTTGGGAAAGGAGGTCTCTGCTTACAGACGAGGGGTAGATATTGTAAGTGTTAGCACAGCTCGGATGGAAAAGTATTCTGGCAATCAGGAGCCAAGGAATACCTCAGCGTATTTCTTTCACTGGCTCTGATTCTAGGGCCAAAGTGTGTTTCCTTGGCTCTGGTTTCAGGGTCAGGGTCACAGTAAGCATAGTAGTTTACAGCCCTGCTCCAGGGAAAGGGCTTTCCCAGTGCAACAGCTCTGCTCCGCTTTCCCCTCTGGCAAAAGAAGGTGTCATCCAAACCTCATTCAAGAGATTAACTGGGAGGGGAAAATCCTGGAGAGTGGCTGCCTCATCCAGGGTGGAAGAAGTCCGCAGCAAACTGAACAGATGCAGGGCTCATAGAGGGTTGATTAGGGGCAGAGTTTTTCCTGGGAGAAAATTTTCAGGGCGGGAAATGATCAGATTTCAATCCTTGAGCTCAGATTGGCTAGATCTTGTGCTCAGGGATTGGTTGGTTTTCTGCTCAGGGATTGGCTCGTTTTTTTCTGCCCAGGGATTGGTTGATTTTCTGCTCAGGGATTGGTTGGTTTTCTGCTTCATGAGTCAGGGGCAGATTTGACTCTGATTTCAGGGCCAAAGGTCTTTAAGAAATTTTCTACTCACTCTACATACTACCCACAGATCCCACCTCCTCCCACCCCCCAGGCCTCTTTCCCAAGCCACCCCACATCCCCAAAGTGTGTTTCTTTCACTGGCCCTTATTTAGGCCGTTTTCTTTGGCTCTAGTTTCAGGGTCCACTGGGCGTGTAATTTCTTTCACTGGCTCTGATTCTAGGGCCAAAGTGTGTTTCTTTGGCTCTGGTTTCAGGGTCAGGGTGTGTGTCTCTGGTTCTGGGTTCAGTGTTAAAGTGTTTCTTTCACTGGCTCGGGTCTTAGGGCCAGGGTGGGTTTCTTTTTCTTTTTCTTTTTTTGGCTTTTCGAGACAGGATTTCTCTGTAGCTTTGGTGCCTGTCCTGGATCTCGCTCTCTAGACCAGGCTGACCTCTAACTCACAGAGATCCGCCTGCCTCTGCCTCCCGAGTGCTGGGATTAATGGCGTGCGCCACAGGGTGGGTTTCTTTTACTAGCTCTGGTTTCAAGGCCAGGATAGGTTTCTTTGGCTGACCCTTTTACCCTACAGATATGGAATTGGGGGAATGGGAGTCAGGCTTAAAAGCTTCTGTTTCCGGGAGTGACCATCGCAGAGTCATGAGCAGTGACTGAAGATTGCCAGGTGATCACAAACATCTGCAAGGGCCAGCCATTATCAGGGGTGCAAGGGATGCCGGGCATCTAGAAAAATAAGCCTAGAATACTGATTGCTGTGGTCTGGGGAAAACTGCCACCATTTAAACAAAACGGGGTTTTTCACAATGGCGCAGGTATGGCTAACATTGATGTTTATTTCTACAGATGGGTAGATAGAGACGGGGGGGGGTGTTGGGGGGGAGCTGTGGTTCAGGTAGCTCCTTCCTGTTAGACGGCGTCCTCCTCAGGGGGCTGCTGGGGGAGCCTCTTGTATTGGGAATCTCGAAGCAGAAGGATCTTGTCCACGTGCCCTTTGGTTGTGCTCTGGATGAAAGAGCTCATTCGCTGGGACACAAAATGAGTCAGGCAATTAAGAAGACAAGGCCCGAACATGAGCAGGAAGAGGATAAAGAGAAGGGGTCCCACGAAGGAAGTCAACCAGGAGGGCAGCCAGTATCCCAGCCCCAGCCCCTGGATCCAGGAGCTGGAGCTCGGGCGGAGTTCGGATGCTCGCTCTCGAAGTTTCCTGGCTGCATCCCGGACTACTCCGGACTGGTTTACGTAGAAGCAGCACTCCTCCTGGAGGAAGAGGCAGGTGCCCCCTTTCTCGGCGGTGATGAGGTCCAGGGCTCTGCGGTTTTGGAGCACGAGGCCCGCCAGCGAGTCTATTTGATCTTGCAGGGTGGTAAAGGAGGTGGCTATTTCGTCTAGGCTGTCGGAGAGAGCCTTCGAGAGCTGTTGGAAATAGATGGTTGAAGTGGCGATGCCGGCGATGCCCAACCCGAGGGCGGAAGTGATGCCCAGGCCCGCGAGAAGAGGGAGGAGGTGAACGGCTCTCTTCCGGCGGGACGTGGAGACCGAGGAGGGGATTGTCGCAACAAGGGGGACAGGTATGGTTTGGTTACTGGGGAGGAGGTCAATGTCTGGGTACTGGAAGACAAGGGTACAGACACCCGACCAGTTGGCCGGGAGACAGACGTAAGTCGAGCTCCCGCAGAGGAAGAAGACGCCCGAGGAGTTGAGACAGAAGGAATACGTTAGGGAGAGGAGATAGGAGAAGATGTTTGGAGTGATACCCCCGTTTTCCTGGACAGTGGGTTCATCTTCCCAGATTGAATACTGTCCAGAGAGGGCAGCCCCCATGAGGGGCTGGTACTGAAAGAGCGGATAGGGCTCTTTGTGTCCCTGAAGTTTAATCTTGAAGTATGTGGTGTCCACAGACAGGGTGAGGGGGTGAGTTAGGTTGTCCGGCTCGAAGAGCGTCAGATTATAGCAGGTGCTAGATGGGGAGGAAGGACATCGCCTCCAGGGAGTGGTTGGGTAGGTGTGACAGTGGATGTCATCGACCAGGCAAGGGTAGTGAGGCTCCCTGAGGTTAGGGAAGGGGGTCCTGAAAAGCGTAAGGGATTTCTCCACTTAGAGCCCGGCATGGCCATTAGTTCGGCAAACGCGTAGCTGGTGGACAGATCAATGGATTGGTGGTCGGCCGAGGGGGAAAGGCGAAAGGTGTGGTTGCAAAGAGAGGCCGAGAGATTGCCCACGAAGGTGGCATATTCCGAGTTCTGGAAGAAACGGGATATACAGAGAGGGGCCTGGGAGGTGAGGAGAGTCTGGGTGGAGAGCGGCCCCCATATGGGGCGCTGGGCAGATTCATAGACGCGATCGTCAGGGTATTTCACAGAGGTGAGCCGAGAAAGTATCGGAAGTATGCGTGTCGAGCTGGTGAGCTGAAGAAGAGCAATGGCCCGTCGGTCGGGATTGACAAAAGAGTAATAAGCAGTTAATGGATGGAAAATCAGGAGGCGCTTCTCAAGGTCAGTCATAGGATAAGGGCCGGAGAGGGTCCGGGCCGAGTATGTAATATGAAGTTTCATGGGTGAGTCTGTCCAAGTCGTTAGTGGGGCTGGGACGGCTAGAGAGCGCTGGGTTTGGATGGACAAGCAGACCCAGCAGTTGGAAGAGAAGGAAGAGTTAGTGTCCTTGAGGAAGCGGTGAGCGAGGTTTACGAGGGGCAGCCAGCTATCAGAAGAGGCACAGGAGCAAGAAAAAAGGAGGAGGCAGAGAACCCAAGGGCGAATCATGGCTCTTCAGGGGTGGCCGGCCGTGGTGGGAGGCACCGAGGAGTGGTCCTGAGAATTCTTAAGTCCGGTCCGTCTGTCACTTAGTGCAGGAATGACTGAGACGTCAGGGAAGCTCCGGGTTGTGCCGGTTATACTTATGAAGAAGGTCGGACCTGTGAGAGCAGAAACACAAATGGGGAGCGTCCCCAGAAGGGTCAGAAGCCTTAGAGTTAGGCTCTGGAGCCACTTTTGAGCTTAGATGTAGCCAGTGACAGAGTCCCTGTACCTTGGTTTCTGTCACAGCCCCTGAGTGTGGCCTTGGGCTACCTTGGTGGCTTCTGTGGATAAACTACCCCGGATGGTGGCCTGATTGAGTTTGTAGATAAATTTGCAATTAATTATAGGCGTCTCCTGTGACGTGAGAGAGCCCCCTCTTGCCAAGTGAGGGCATAAGGATGGAGGATGTGGTGTGTGTGTGTGTATTTAGAGTCAGTGTAGATACCAACTTGCTGATTTTGCGCCAGGGCCCTGGTAAGGGTGATGGCCTCTGCCTGCCTTGAGGCGACGTTGGGGGTGGGGTGGGGGTGGGGGGCTCTAAGGTGGGGTCGCCTGTGATAATGGCATAACCTTAGAGCACTCATCAAAATACCAGTTAGGGGGTCTCAGCAATAGGAATTTAGGGTTGGGGTTAGGGTTAGAAAAGTATCGAGGAGTCGGGGGATCAATAAAAAAATGGGGGTTCTCTGTAGGGCTAATGTCTACAGGAAGGAAAGTGGATGGATTAAGCCTTTTGTGTTGAAAGGTGATTAAAGGGTTTTGTATAAACTGTATGTAAGGCGGGGAGGTGGTATGGGTGGGGGCGGTGGTGCACACCTTTGATCCCAGCACTCGGGAGGCAGAGGAGGCAGATCTCTGTGAGTTCGAGGCCAGCCTGGTCTACAAATCGAGTTCAGGATAGTCAGAGTTACACAAAGAAACCCTGTCTTGAAAAACCAAAAATGAATTAAATAAAACAAACAAACAACAGCATATTGTATCTGTTAAATGAGGGGGGGGAGAGAGACAGAGACAGAGACAGAGAGGAGTTGGTCACATATGAGCACAAGAAGATTGTGGGAGGTGGAGACAGTAATAGACTGGTAGAGTGTTAATTTGAGGGCTTCTGTTGTTAAAATAGGGGGCACCCCAAAGGAAGAAGGCCAGCCCTGGAACACCAAGTCTGACCGCTTAGACAGTCTTCATAACACTGGCTGAGGAGACCTAGGCCTGAGTTAAGGATGAAAGTACAAAGAGGATGAGAGATTTGGAGGGGTCCGGATGCCCTGAGGCAGGAGCAGTCATGAGGGTCTCTGAGATACAGGATGAGCTTGAGTAGGTTTTGGGGGTCCAGAGGCTCTGTGAGAGGACCACCAGCAGCCTGGCTTACTAAAACCCCGAAGTTGGGGATCCAGATACAAAAGTAACCCACTAGGCCCAAAAAGGAGAGAAGAGGTTTCATTTAGCTTGGGGGTTAGGGGATGGGTGCCCTTGTTTAGAGCTTTGCAGCTTTGAGGTACCCCTTGGGAGGAGGAGCTTACGACGAAGCCAAGATATGTGACTTGGGAAGAGGCTATCTGGGCCTTAGAGGAGGACACTCAGCATCCCTGATCCCCCAGAAGAGTGGGAGACTAGAGGTGTTGTACAGACGGGTCCTTTGAAGGCACTCAGAGTGACCTCAAGGCTTCAAAGGTCAGGACAAGAGCCTAGCTAAAAATATAGGACAGTCTCAGAATCCCTGGAAAAAGACTGTCCACATTAAGTGGGTAGACATTTGGGTGTCAAGGGCTTTCCAGGTCAGTGTACAAAGGTCTTGGCCAGAAGGGCCAAGATGCCACCAGAGAGATGTTAAGAGCTCTGGCTGCTCTTGCAGAGGACCCAGGTTCAGTTTTTAGCAGCCAGGTGGTGACTGACAGGCAAAGGAAACTCTAGTTCCAGAGGAATTCTGTGCCGTCTTCTGACCTCCTCAGGCACCAGGCATGCAGGTGATGCACATCCATACATGCAGACAAGACACTCACACACACAAAATAAAATACAGAATCCTTTAAAAATAATATAATAGCTGGGCGGTAGTGGCGCACGCCTTTAATCCCAGCACTCAGGAGGCAGAGCCAGGCAGATCTCTGTGAGTTCGAGGGCAGCCTGGGCTACAGAGTGAGTTCCAGGAAAGGCGCAAAGCTACACAGAGAAACCCTGTCTCGAAAAACCAAAAATAAAAATAATAAAAATAAATAATAATAATAATATAATAAAAAAAGGGCCAAGAAGAATGGTAAAGAAAGCATCTTCGAGATGAAGGACTGAGAAATGAGAGGTGGGAAGAGGAGGATAAGATAGAATCCTGGTTCGGGGCCACTGGCTAGGCAGCAGTTACTAATTAGGACTGATTAGGCCTAAGTCTTGGCCTAGGCAGTAGGAGACATCTGGCGTTTGGACTGCCAGGACAGGATGCTATGTGGAGTTAGTGGGGTGTGAAATGGAGGTATTCCAGAGTCTGCTAATCACAAGTTTAAATCCCTTGAGTTCCTTAGAGTGGGTGGATACTGAGCCTGCCACACAAAAGCAGAAAGGTCCTTTTTTTTTTTTTTTTAAGTTTCTCAAGACAGGGTTTACTCTGTGTAGCCCTGGCTGTCCTGAATTCGCTCTGTAGACCAGGCTGGCCTCGAACTCACAGAGATCCGCCTGCCTCTGCCTCCCGAGTGCTGAGATTAAAGGCGTGCGCCAGCACCACCCTACAGAAAGGTCCTTTTTCAATTAGGAGTATGGTGGGTAGCAGCGGTGGGGGGGGGGTGAATGGAGGGCAGGACATTGGTGCAGAGTAGGACCGCACTAACACAGTCCTCAGGGAGGGTCGGGTCTGGGTGACAAAGTCACAGGCAGGCGGCTGCCCTGAGCAGGCTTTGTGAAATAACGACAGGAGTAGTGTAGAACTCATCAAGAATGCCACCTCCCAAGAGAGGAGTTGGGCAACCAGGAGTGACCAGCAAGGAATGGGGAACGGAATGCCCAGTCTGCAGTACTGGTCTGGGTTGCTTAGATTTCATAGGCTTGTCCTCCTCTCCCTTAAGAGGGGGAGGGAACTCATGCTGGGGTCCGGCCGATTCTGGTAAAACTGAATAAGCAGCTCTCCCCCACCCCCGATCCAATAAACACGACGTAATCTTACCTGCTGTTCCCAGGTTACCTAGGGTCCACTGAGGATGATAGCTGGGGGCAACGATCCCTGATCCCAGGCAGTCATATTCAATCCCCGAAAGCTTGCCAAGCTGGAGTCCAGGTTCAGATGGATTGTTGGGACCTGGTATAAAAAGAGCCGGGCTCTGGGCAACTGGAGCTGAATGCAATCTGGTTGGAGTGTTTTTTTCTCCTCACGTCAGGGGTCAGGGGTGAAGTGGCAGGCACAGAATGGGGCAGTCTCCCCCTGGGTGTGAGAGTCAGTCTCCAATCTTCGAGGCTTCTAATGTCAGATGCCCTCACCCCAACTCCCTGCAGGAGCCACCAAAGGTCAGAGGAAATGTGCAGCTTCTACACCAGAGGTCTCTAGATGGGAAAACCAGAGAGCGCTCACTGCTTACAGAGTAGGGGTAGTTATGGGGGGATGGGAGTGAGGGGAAGGGATGGGGGGGGGGACGACGACGACAACGACAAAATCTTCCGATGCCAGGAGTGGAGTGTAGAGAAGTAAGAGAAAGAGAATGTATGTCAGGGTGGGCAGGGCGGCACACACCTTTAACCCCTGCACTTGAGAGGCAGAAGCAGGCAGAGCTCTGTGAGTTCCAGGCCAGCTGGGTCTACCTAGGGAGCTCCAGATTCAAGGATACACGGTGAGACCCTGTTTCAAAAAACAAAACAGAATGTCAGGGGGTCATCAACATCTCTTGCAACCGGTTATTCTCGGTGGCTGGCGGGGTTGCTGGGAGGAACTTAGAAAAGCAAGCCTGGATTGATGCTGATTGGTGTAGTTTTGGGAAACTATCATTAATTCACCAAAATGGAGAAAAATTTCAAGATGGCATGGCCATGGCTGACAGAAGTGATTCTGGTCCTTAACATTGCAAGAACTCTTGCCAGACATAGTGGCTCACGCCTTTAAATCCCAGTACTTGGGAGGCAGAGGCAAGCAGATCTCCGTGAGTTCGAGGCCAGCCTGGTCTACAGAGCAAGCTCCAAGCCTGCTGGACTACATAGTGAGACCCTGTCTCAAATAAAGCAAAACAAAAAGAATTCTTTCCCTAGGGAGATATACACAACATCTCCTCACTCTTCTTAAGATCCCAGTGTCAGGGCTGGAAAGTTGGCTCAGTAGTTAAGAGCAAGAACTTGTTCTTCTTGCAAAGGACCCAGGTTCGATTCCCAGCACCCATATGGGGCTCACAACTTCCTCACACACGCACTTGGTGCGTAGACATACATGCACACAAAACACTCATACACACAAAATGATAAAAATAAATCTAAAAAAAAAAATCCCAATGACCAACCAAAGTATGACTCCACCGAAGGTGACCTAGGGAGAACCAGTGAGTTTATTGGAGGCTTACCTATAGAGTGCAGGTGACCCAAAAGTATCAGCACTGGAAAGTCTTCCTCCAGTATGGAATGAGGCCTTCCACATGGTCATATGAACTGAGCTTCTTCAGTTAATTCTCCCCGTTTAAATACTCTAGCCTGTCCTTAGACCACACCTCCAGGCTATATATAATTAGAGCATAGTTCTGTGGTAGGAATGGCTGGAATCTCAGGTAAGGGACCAATGGCCCTCCCCACCCCCTCCTGCTGAAAGGCCATTCCAAGAGTCCACAGGACCAGCCATGATGCACTCTCGGAACAGATGTGCACAGGCCTTTCCAAAAGAAGCTGCATCTCACCCTGAACCTTCTGCGAGGCTGATCAACTGATCAAACCTTCGACGTTTGTGGTGAGGTGGGAATGTTGCAGGCCAGAGCCTAATTAAAATTTACCTTGGGCTATCTTTGGGCCTTTTCTTTTTTAGTCATTCTTCCCCCGACCCCCCCACCCCCCACCCCCGCTCTAAATGTGATCTCACATTCTTGTGACTATCAGGTGAGGTATTTTTTTTAATGGATTAGCTTAGCAGCAGCTACCTTGCTCAACCCAGCAGCTAAGGGTGACTTCAGATAGCATTTGAAGCAATTAGGAGAGGTTTCCCAGCATTGCTATAACCTGTCTCTCTGACGTTTCCAATGACGTAATTGAAAAAAAAAGTATCGGAGCTGGAGAGATGGCTCTGCAGTTAAGAGCACCTACTGTTGTTGCAGAAGACCCAGGTTCAGTTCCCAGCGCCCACATGGTGGCTCACAACTGCCTGTAACTCCCTCTGCCGGTGTCTGTGGGCACCAGGCACGCACTTGGTGCACATACATGCATGCATGCAACAACACTCAAACACATACAATACAAAGTAAATCCTTAATGAAAAAAGAAGTGGTCAGGTGGCGGCGGTGGCGGCGGCGACGGCGGCGGCGGGTGGCGCACGCCTTTAATCCAGCACTCAGGAGGCAGAGTGAGGAGGATCTCTGTGAGTTCGAGGCCAGCCTGGGCTACCAAGTGAGTTCCAGGAAAGGCACAAAGAGAAACCCTGTCTTGAAAAACAAACGAACAAACAAAAACTTAAATGAAATTGGGGCCTCATAGGAAGACAGAATTTTGAGTAACCTGCATCTGTGGTCTCGGGCCATGGTCACTCACATTTGGCTTCAGAATAAACTGTCTCTTACCACTTTGAAGTGAGCTGTGTCTTTGCATCCACACGGGCACAGCCGATCTCAAGGAGATAGAGGCCGCTTAGCTGGAAGGACCACGTCTTACAACAGTGGTTCTCAACCTTCCTGATGCTGCGACCCTTTAATACAGTTCCTCATGTGTGGTGACCCTCAACCATACAACTGTTTCGTTGCTATTCCATAACTGTAATTTTGCCGCTGTTATGAATCGTAAAATAAACATCTGACAGTCCACCCCAAGGGGTCGCGACCCCCAGATCGAGAAACACTGTTCTGGCAACCTTCTTCCCACGCTCCAGGTCACTTTGGCTTCTCTGAGAGTTGTGGCTTGGCCTTTCTTGGGTTACCTCCACTGCCTCCCAATCCCACCTGAGCGTCGAGTGTCTGGGGGCCAGATGTTTGAGAGTCACTAGGGGGTCACTGATCCACCGGACTGCTGTGGCATTTCAGGTGGAGATCGAAAGTGCTGAGGCAGAGCAGGACTAAGAACTAGCGATCTCCTTACCCTTGTAGTTTCACCACTTAGAACTGCTTCATCCCAGAGATGCGGCCAGTGTGTAAACAGTGTGGGGGTTCCCGCAGGCATCATGCTGGCAGCGAAATAACAACCCACGAAGAGGCAGGGATGAACACTCCATTCAGCTTGATTTTGCCAGGCTGGATCAGTGCTGTGGAGTAATCCTTCTGTACACTGTGAAAACATGTTGCTCTCAGTTGTTAATAAAAAGCTGATTGGTCAATAGCTAGGCAGAGAGAATGCTGGGAAGAAGGAGGGTGGAGTCTCAAGATACGCAGAGGAAGCAGGAGATAAACATGCCGTGCTGAAAGAAGGTACCTTCATGTGGCAGAGAGTAGGGAAGAAATATGGGTTAAGTTGTAAGAGCTAGTTAGTAACAAGTCTAAGCTATTGGCCGAGCAGTTATAATTAATAATAAGTCTCAGTGTGGATTTGGGAGCGGCTGCCAGGACACAGAGAAACTCTGCTTACAAACCAGACTTGACTACATAGAAACCCTTTTGACCATGAAGATGGGTTCTAAAGCTAGAAGCCCTTGGATCTGGTGTGGTCTCTGACTGAGATAGCATAGAGATCAGCAGGCCATAAACTACAAGTGCCATCTCCGCTAAGGATGGGTTCCATTAACTGAGCTAAACATAAAGGTCTAGGGAAGGAGAGTTTGGGATAAATCATTTCAGGGGAGCCAGGCATAATAGCACATGCCTTTAATCCCAGCACTCGGGAGGCAGAGGCAGGCGGATCTCTGTGAGGCCAGCCTGGGCTACAGAGTGAGTTCCAGGAAAAAGGCACAAAGCTACACAGAGAAACTCTGTCTCAAAAAAACCAAAAAAAAAAGAACTCTCTACGGAGTTAAGGCTGACTGAATTCCTGATCCTCCTGAGTGTTCTGCCTGATGATTGCTGGGGTTACAGGCACGTGCCACACGTCCAGCCATTTTTTGTTTGTTTGTTTAGACAGTCTTCCCACGTAATCGAGGCTAGTTTTGAAATCTCAGCAAAACTCCAGCCTCAGCTCCAGTTGCTGGGATTACAAGTGTGAGTCACTATGCTGGGCTGATGTCCTGGCTTGAGATAACAAACAGAAAACTGATTTCATATTTATGAATGATAGGAAAGCAGGTTTTTGCTTTTGTTTTGTTTTGTTTTTTTGAGAGGAGTGTGGTGGCTGACACCTCTCATCCCAGCATCCAGGAGGCAAAGGCCTGCCTGGGCTGCAGAGGTGATCCAGGACCACCGTGGAGACTGTCTCAAGATAAACAGTAAATAAGGGTTGGAGGTCTGATTCAGTGGTAGAGCACCTGCCTAGCATTCCCAGTGAGGGGCTGGGGTGTGGCTCAGTGGTGGCACTGAGAATAGTGAGGGGCTGGGGTGTGGCTCAGTGGTAGAGCACCTGCCTAGAATCCCCAGTGAGGGGCTGGGGTGTGGTCAGTGGTAGAGCACCTGCTAGAATCTCCAGTGAGGGGTGGGGTGGCAGGTAGAGCTGCTAGACCGGTAGGGGGTGTGGCTCAGTGTAGAGCACTTATCTAGTATGTACAAAGCCTTAGTTAGGTTCCAACCTCACTACTGTAGAAAAAGAAAAGAGACAGCATGTTGGGAATAGGCTAAGACCTGAGGACACTAATATCCAAGGTTCTCTTTTTATGATCTAGGGAACTAAGGGCTCCTAGCTGATGGTCTTGAAATGTACCTGGCCTTCTGATATGGAATGGGTGTTGGCTGGTCTCAAGTCAATTTGACACACAAACTAGAGTTATCTGAAAGGAGAGAACTTCAACTGAGAAAATTACTACATAAGCTCCAGCTGTAAGGCATTTTCTTAATTAGTGATCAATGGGGAGGGCCCTGTAGTGGGTAGCCATTCCAGCTTGGATCTGGGCCCCCCCTGGATCGGCAACTGTCACGCTACGGCGAGCAGGGGGGCGGAACCTGAGAGCTGGATGGGCAAGCGCTCGCTCTGGGCGCGCTCTCTGCGCCTGGACCCTGGATAGTGGAGATTGATTGTGCAGAGCTCCAGAGAACACCGCTGGATTGCGATACACTTTCCCCAGACCCCATGACTATCATTCCTTCATTTGTAAGTCATCACTAAATAATCTTCCTTTTAACTACGTGGAGTGGCTTTATAATTTTCCCCAATAGGGCCCAGCCCCTTGTGGGTAGCTCCATCCCTGGGCTGGTGGTCCTGGGTTCTGTAAGAAAGCAGCCATGGAGAGCAAACCATGAGAAGCAAGCCAGTAAACAGCACCCCTCCATGACCTCTGCATCAGCTCCTGCCTCCAGGTTCCTGTCCTGCTTGAGTTCCTGTCCTGATTCCTTTGATGATGAACTGTGATATGGAAATATAAGCCAAATAAATCATTTCCTCCAAAACTTGCTTTTTTTTTTTCAGACAGGGTTTCTCTGTGTAACAGCTCTGGCTCCTCTCGGAACTCACTCTGTAGACCAGGCTGGCCTTGAACTCACAGAGATCTGAGTGCTGAGACTAAAAGCATGTGCCATCATGACTGGGCCCCAGCTTGCTTTTTGGTCATAGTGTTTCATTGTAGCAATAGAAACCTTAACTAAGGCAGGGTGCTGCTCGGAAAGCAGAGGCAGGAGGCTAGGTGTGATGGTGAATGTCTTTAATCCCAGCACTCAGGAGGCAGACGCAATCCAATCTCTGTGAGTTCAAGGCCAGCCTGGTCTACAGAGCGAGTTTCAGGACAGCCAGAGTTACACAGAGAAATTCTGTCTCAAAAAAAAAAAAAAACAAAAACAAAAGAAAGAAAGAAAGGAAGGAAGGAAGGAAGCAGGCAGAGATAGTAAAGCCCCACTTAGATCAGCTTCCCAGACTAGAACAGCTCAAGTGCAGTCTGATGGTGATGGACAAGGGGCCCTGGAGGGGCCAGTCCTCGTGGGCTGAGCGAGCCCTGGACCCCGCCAATGGCCTGGTGGCCAGCAGCACCAGCAGTAACAACACCCCCTAGAAAACATCACTGCCAGCACAGCCAAGGCTTTGTCCTTTCCAAATCACACTGTGGGCAGGTGTTCGGACTCAGATTTGCCTTCCAGCTGCGCTGAAGAGTGGACAGGCTGGTGTGACTGACGGTGGCCCAGGGTACAGAGGGCACTGCCAGGTGCTGGCCTTGAGGCCCCAGGAGGAGACCCCCAGGACTGAGAAAAAATGTGATGAATCTTGTTAACTCAGCAAGCCTCTCCCGGGGTGGCTCTCCTAAAAACTTGTGCCTTCTCTCTCCTGTCCACCAACCAGCCACAGGCTGTGAGCACTGGGGCCTCCTCATCCTTACCTCTGCCTTCCTAGTCTTGTGTAGGAAGTGGGCTAACTCTTCTTCAGAGCTATGCCCCCATCTATTCCCTGTGTGACCTTAAGTCACAACCCTTTCCACCTGTATGCTTTAGCCTCTGCCCAATGGGGCCATGGCAGCACCTCCCCAACAGGAATCTGGGGCAACAAAGTGACATCACCCTTTTTTTTTTTTTTCTAGAACTTTCCACGTGTTACCTGGTAAGCTGTAAGTAGCATCCCACTCCCCACCCCATTCCCATTGCTCCCCATACCTCCACCCCTTCCACACCCCCATAGCCTGAGTTCTACCTGCTGAAGTTTCAGTTACCTACTACCAAAAATCGTAGTCTCAAAGTATTGAAATGGAAATTTCTAGAAAGTACAGGCATGGAATCTCAGAATTTAGTAGGCACAGACAGGAAAAGTGAAAATTCAAGGCCAACTTGAGTCATATGGTAAGGGTTTTTTTGTTTGTTTTTGGTTTTTTGAGACAGAGTTTCTCTATGTAGCTTTGGAACCTGTCCTGGATCTCACTCTGTAGTCCAGGCTGGCCTCGAACTCACAGAGATCTGCCTGGCTCTGCCTCCCGAGTGCTGGGATTAAAGGTGTGCACCACCACTGCCCAGCTATAGTGAGATTCTTTTTCTCTGTCTCTGTCTCTCTCTCACACAAAACAATTCATAAATGTAAATTTCTGTGCCATTTTAAGTAGCATGATGGAATCTTTCACAGTCCTCATCTATCCCTTCATCTTGCCTAGGATGTGAATTATCTCTTTGTGGAGTGTTTCCATGGTATATACCCTACCCTCCTGTTAAGTCTAATAGCCTTCTTCATAGACTGATTGATGTGCAGAGTATCCACACTGTATACACAACCCTGTTAGCTTCTCAGTTATCAAATGGATTGCTAGCTAATGTCTCTGAAACTTTGGCCCCGAGGGAAGAGAAAAGGCTAGGAACCCACCCAGATTGGTGACAGACCCCAACTACCCACCAATTATTTGCATACCCATGCCCTGAGACAGGGACCCTACTGTAGCACTTGTCTTGAGGTAGGGTGGGAGAGGATAGCCTTATTAGTAGACAAATGGATGCATTTGAAGTGGGGAATCTAATCCCTGTTCCAGAGAGAGTGCATAGACAGCTTGAGCCAACAGAGGAAAGACTGGGGTAGCCAGTGAGTGGGGATTCTTAAGAATCTAGGAAAATCTAGGTCTCTATAGTCAGTGGATTACAAGCTCAGGGGCCCTTCTTCACTCAGAGTATATATCACTTGCCAGTGAAATTTACCTTCACTTTGCCTTGAACTTTTTCTATCTTTTAATTCTTTAATTCATGAAGGAGAAGAACCTGAGCCTCGGACTGCAACATATCCACACAGTGTGTGCTACCCTCCCGTTAGTCATTCTGTGGGTGTTTATTATCAGACCCACTGCCGTGGTACCATAGTGTTTCCATTTTATTGTTAATCTCTACAGTGCTTAACTTATAAACTAGCCTAGGTATGTGTGTAAAAGAAAAAAAAAGACATATGGAGTCTTAGAGTTTCTATTGATGTAAAGATATACCATAATCACAGAAACTCTTAAAAAGAAAAAACATTTAATTGAGTCGGCTTACATTTTCAGAGATTCAATCCATTATCATCATGGTGCAACATGGTGGCATGAGGCAGACGTGGTGCTGGAGAAGTAGCTGAGAGTCTTACATCTTTAATCAAGGCAACAAGAAGTGGTCTGCCTCACTGGGTGTGGCTTGACAAGCCCTCAGAGCCCACCTCCACAGTGACACACTTCCTCCAACAAGGCCACACCTACTCTAACAAGGCCACACCTCCTAATAATGCCATGCACTTTGGGGGCCATTCTCTTTCAAACAACCACATGTGGTTTGGTATGATTCCCCAGAGTCTTAGAGAGTAACAAAGGACAAACGAGGGTGAGTTAGTTAAAATATCAACCAAGAACAACAAAAAACAACTTCATTGGGGAAGAGTTCATCTTGGCTCACAGTTTGAAGGCATACAGCCCATCATGGTAGAAAAGTCACAGCCGCTCTGGGTGGTGGTGGCACATGCCTTTAATCCCAGCAAAGCCAGGCAGATCTCTGTGAGTTTGAGGCCAGCCTGGTCTACATAGCTAGATCCAGGACAGGCACCAAAACTACACAGAGAAACCCTGTCTCAGGGTTGGGGGGTAGGGGGGGGGTGTCACAGCCGCAGGAGCAGTGTGCCTGGTCCCATTACCCATTGCAGTCAGGAAGCAAAGAGAGACCAAATCTGCAGCGTGGCTCACTTTCTCCTCTTCATTCAGTCCAGGGCCCTAGCCCATGATTCTGCTCACACTCGGTGTGGTCTTCTCACCTCCATTAATTCAGTCTAGAAACTCCCTCCCAGACATGCCCAGAGTTCTCTCCCGGTGATTCAAAATTCGCCAAGCTGGCAATCCGGATGGTGTCCGTGCAGAAGATGACGACAGCTCTCCGGGATGCAGTGACCATTGCTCTCCCGGAGCCAGGACTGCCAGGGACAAATCTGTATCTGAGGCGGAAGTGGGGCTCCAGCCTGGCAGGGCTCCCTGGGAGAGTGTCTACACATTCCAGGAGCCCACACAGCTGGAACCAGGCAGGCTCAGGCCCTCTCTGTGGAGCAACACCCACACAGTTGATTCATCGGCCCCCAGCCCTGACAGCTACATCCTCTCAGCCTTCCCAGGCCCCTGACCTCCCAACCCCCACCCGGTACACTACCCTTGCCTCCTCCCCTTATATTGCCTTGTGGCCTCCAGCCCCCAGGACACCAGCAGATCAAGCACAGGGCTTCCCACAGTCCCTAGTGCCTCTCTCCTCTCTTGAGCCCAGAACACACACACACACACACACACACACACACACACACACACACACACACACACACACACACACGCAGTGGGGGAAACCCGGCAGCCTGGACCACTGCAGCCTGATTAAAGCACATTCCCAGATGGTCCCTTTTAAGCTGGGAACTTCCTGTTTTTATTTCCCCATCCACATTTTTTTTTTTTTTTTTTTTTAAATTGAGTCAGGCCTGGTCTACAAATTCAGTTCCAGGACAGCCAGGACTGTTACACAGAGACACCCTGTCTCAAAAAACAAAACAAAACAAAAATTTGGGTCCGAGTCATACTTTATAGCCAAGGCTGGCCTGGAGTTCTCTCTGTAACTCAGATTAGCCTGGAACTGGAAGCAATCCTCCTGCCTCAGCCTCTCCAGTGCCGGAATTACAGGCATTAGTCACCATGCCGACCAATTCCAATAGTGTTTCTAAATCATGATTTCCTTTCCCATGAAACAACAGCAACACAATGTTTCATGTTACCAACTCGGTGAGGCCACTTTGAAAACGAGGGATATTTGGAATACTTTTAATTTGGACCAAAATTAAAATTAAAACCAGAGCTGAAGCAATGGCTCAGCAGTTCAGGGCATTCGCTGCTCTTGCAGAGGACCCATGTCTGGCAGCTCACAACTGCCTGTAATTCCAGCTCAATGGCATACAGCTCCCTCTTCTGTCCTCTGGGGTACCTGCACTCACATGGCACACACACACACACACACACACACACACACACACAAATATTATTTTAAGTAGGGCATGGTAGTATACACATAATCCAAGTATTCAGCAAACAGAAACTGAAAGATCATGATTTCAAAGCCAGCCTGAACTTTTTTTTTTTCTAAAGATTGATTTATTTATTTTGTGTACAGTGTTCTGCCTGCCTGCATGCTTACAGGCCAGAAGAGGGTGCAGATCTCATTACAGATGGTTGTGAGCCACCATGTGGTTGCTGGGAATTGAACTCAGGACCTCTGGAAGAGCAGTCAATGTTCTTAACCTCTGAGCCATCTCTCCAGCCTGCCAGCCTGAACTTTTATTGAGATCCTGCTCAAAAAAAAAAAAAAAAGGGGGGGGGGTGATAATGGGGTGTGGCAATGCACACATGTAATTCCAGCACTTGGGAGGTGAAGGCAGGAAGTTCAGGAGTTCAGGACCATCCTCAGCTACATAGTGAGTTTAAGGTCAGCCTGGGCTACATAAGACTCTGTCTTGAAACAAATATATAAACAAATAATAAATAAATTGTGCCTGTGGGTGACAAGATGGCTCAGCAGGTAAAGGGGTCCACCGCCAAGCCTGACCTCCCCGGTTCTATGTCCGGAACCCACAAGCTGAGAAGAGAACCGGCTCCTGAAAGCTGTCCTCTAAACAAACAAATAAACAAATAAATAAAGGAATAATCCCTGATAAACTGTCAGACCTACTGTCAGCCTTTGCCCTCTGATCCTGTGTTCCTTGTGTCTTAAAGAAGGCTTTGAAGATTATCTCCAGCCTAAACATCCCCCACTCCCCCTCTAACTACAAAATGTTCTGACGTGATGACACTGTTTCAGAAAGATTAATAAAAGCCTTTGCTCTGTGTGGGGGTGGGGGGTGTGTATGTGTGTGTGTGGGGGGGGGGTGGGTGTCGGCTCACACTTGTAATCTCAGCACTTGGGAAGCTGAGGCAGGAGGATTGCCTCAAGTTAGAGGACAGCCTAGGCTACACTGAGACCCTCTCTCTAAGATAAACCAGGACCGGCAGGCATAGCGGTCGGAATCTTTAATCCCGGGATCTGGGAGGCAGAGGCAGGTCGGTCTGTGAGTAGGAGGCTGCACAGTGGAACTGTCAATAAAAACAAAAGCAAGGGCTTGGAGAGCTGGGTCAGCATTAAGAGCTCTGGCTACACCTCCAGATGAGTGGCGTGCCCGGGACCCACGTGGTGGCTTGCAACGTCTGTAACTCCATTCCAGGGGATCCAGTGCCCTCTTCTAGCCTCCAAGGGCACTGCGTGCACACAGGGCACAGACATGCAGGCAAAATACTTATACACATTAAATAAATAAATAAATAAATAAATATGAAAAAATGGGCCAGGCGGCGGCGGTGGCTCACGCCTTTAATCCCAGCACTGGGAGGCAGAGCCAGGCAGATCTCTGGGAGTTCGAGGCCAGCCTGGTCTACAGAGTGAGATCCAGGACAGGCACCAAAACTACACAGAGAAACTCTGTCTTGAAAAAAAAAAAAGGGGGGAGGGTTGGGGATTTAGCCCTGGGTTTGATCCTCAACTCCAAAAAAAAAAAAAAGAGAGAGAGAGAAACCAGAGGAAAAAAAGAAAAAAATCTAACAAGGGCTCTGGCCAGAGCTCAGTGGGTAGTGTGCTTGTCTACCAGGCAAGAAGCCCTGGGTTCCACACCAGCACCTCAGAAATGGGTACAGGGGTGCATGCCTGTAATCTCAGCACCCAACAGAGAAGGAGGCAGGAAGATCTGAAGTTCAAGGTCATTTTCAGATCTGAGTTCCAGGTCAGTTTTCACTACACGGCACTCAGTCAAAAAAAAAAATAAATAAAATGGATGTTCTTAAAAGATTAGGAAAACTAACTAAAGAAAATAGAAAACAAGAAAGTTCTATGTTCCTCTGCAACAGACCTGTGAACAAAGCTTGGTGGTCTAATTCCAGGAAATGGCCAAGAAATACAGAAAATGCCACAAAAATCTCCTGCCTCTGGTCTCCTTGACCGCAGGGGAAAAGTCCCTCGAAATCCCATACGGGAGGCGACAGCAACCAAAATATTAAACCACCTCTGGTCCCTACCAGCTGGCTAGCCTGGGTTTCTTCCCTTCTAAGCTTGGCCTAGAAACTCATATTTTATTCATGAAAATTGAGGCCCTGGGAGGCCTTGGCATAAACAGGATGTAAATATTTGCGGGCAGTTGAAGGAGAGGCGATATCTGAGCAGGGGCCGTCCGGAGCTGGGCCGCCTGAGACAATGCTTACTTGGGGACCCGCCCACCTCCAACTCGGCTACAGGTTGAGGGTGGAGGACTGAGCTGGAGGTGCTGGTGTACTGGTGTTCAGTGCTGGGGATGCTCGGAGCTGGAGCTCGGGTCGGGATTCCAGTGTCCTTGAAGTGAGCCCCGGGATACTGTGGAACTCTCTCTTGCATTCTGTCCTCCTAACCCCTGGGGCTCGTCCATTCCCCTTCCCCTAGCTGATTCAGATTCTCACAGCGGTTCTTGCCTTGTTCCCACCCCTCAGTAGCTCCCCTTGGTGTACCTAGGCCATACGTGTGAGGAATGGGAGGGGGCGTGGTATTCTAGGCAAGGGAGCCCTACCATGGAAGGGTGCCCCTGGTCTCCCGCCCCCCCCCCCCGCTTTTTTCTTTTTTTTTTCCTAGGTCTTATGTAGTCCAGGCTGTCCTGGAACTCTCTATAGAGTCCTTCTGCCTCGGCATCCCAAGTGATGGGATTACAGCCATGGGCCAGCATGCCTCAGTTTATGGCTACCTAACGACCCGTCCAGGTGGGATGGCTCTACCCTGAATCCTTGCAGTTCCCCGTGGCAGCTGTGGTACTCCTGCACAAGGTCCCCAAGTCTCTCTCTGAGCAGGAAGTGATGCCTAGGGGATCATCGTGCCCACATGTGTGTTCCGCAGCTGGTTTCACTCAGCTTGCCTCTCTGAGGTTAACTTGGCCTGGCTGGGAGCTGCCTGGGGAACACTGGTGGCCTGGCACATGGAGAGGAGGTTCTCCCATGCCTTTAACCCCAGCACTCGGGAGGCAGAGGCAGGCGGATCTCTGTGAGTTCGAGGCCAGCCTGGTCTACACAATGAGTTCTGGGACAGCCAATGGCTGTTACACAGAGAAACCCTGTTTCAGGGGGGAAAAAAAGACTTTTCCTTTGCACCTTATCTGAGTCACCTATCCCACAGTCTCCTTGAGAGACATTCCCCGATCACAATCATTAAGTAGGTCACAAGGTGGCTTTGGGCTTTCGGCACCAGCATCCAAAAAATAACTGCTCAACAGGGACATCACCCCAGATGTCACTTTGAAAAGAAGCTGCCGCATGAGCTTTGTGTGAGAAATGGGAAATGAGCAGAGGGGAAGTTCATGGTCTGAGCATCCTGGTATATAGGTCCTGGCGTACCGTCCACCCCCACCGCTGTAGGATAGCTGGAGGGAACTGGAAGGGGAGGGTCACCCCCAGAGACGCATGGCCCAGGCCTCACAGGAAGCTGAGCCTATTTTTAGACAGGGTCTCCTGTAACCCAGGCTGGACTCCAAACTCCCGCTAAGCTTAGGGTGTCTTTGAACTTCTGATGCTCCTGCCTCCACCTCCTGAGCCATGGGATTGCAGTCAGCTCCATGCCCAGTTTATACAGTGCTAAGAATTGAACTCGGGGCTTTGTGCATGCTAGACAGACACTCTGCCAGCTGAGCTACAGCCCATCTCAATTTTTTATACGCTTTAACCCCCATTCTATACCCCCCCCATACCCCTGTTTGCCTTGGGTTTTGTTGTTTGGCTTTGGTGTTGTTTTGAGATAGTCTTACTTTGTAGCCCAGGCTTGCCTGGACTCCACAGGCAATCCTTCGGCCTCAGCCTCTGTAGGTTACCATTATATCTGCCTTGGGACATCTCCGTTTTGAAGAAGGATCTAATTTTAATTTTTTTGTTTTTGTTTTTGTTTTGTTTTCTGAGACAAGGTTTCTCTATATTAACAGTCGTGAGTGTCCTGGATCTCGCTCTGTAGACCAGGCTAACCTCAAACTCACAGAGATCCATCTGCCTCTGCCTCCCAAATGCTGAGATTAAAAGCATGCACCACCACCGCCCAGCCTAATTTTAACTTTTGAGACAGGGTTTCATGTAATCTTGGATGACCTTGAAATCACTAGGTAGCTGAGGATGACCAAGAACTCCTGGTCTTCCTGTCCCCATCTCCTCTAACATTGAGATTGCAGGCCTGTGTCACTCTGGGTGGGCATGAGAACCCGTGCTCCAAGTATGTTAGGCAAATACTCTACCCACTGAGCCACACCCTCCGTTCTCCTCCCCACAATGCATCTTAAAAAAACCTTTAAAAACATTGATTAGTTGTGTGTGTGTGTGTGTGTGTGTGTGTGTGTGTGTGTGTGATACACGGGAACTACCAAAAGGGTGTGGACGCCAAAGTACAACTCGCAAGAGTCAGCTCTCTCTTTCCGTTGTGTGAGTCCTGGGGATTGAATCCACGTCATCATTCTTGGTGGCAAGCGCCTTTTCCTGCTGAGCCAGCTCTCTGGACCTGCCGTGGTTTGTTCTTAAAAGATTTATTCGGTTTTTATTCTATGCGTGCCTGGTGCCTGTGGAAGCCAGAAGAGAGAGCCAGATCCCCTGGAACTAGAGTTAAAGATGGCTACGAGCCACCGGGTGGGTGCTGGTGGGATCTGGGTCCTCTGCAAGAGCAGCATGTGCCTCATCTGCTTAACCTTCTCTGAAGCCCCGGACTTTTTTTTTTTAATTCCAGCAGTTCTCAACCTCTGGGTTGAGACCCCTTTGGGGGGTCGCATATCACATATCCCTCATGACAGATATTTACAATTCATAACAGTAGCAGGATTACAGTTATGATGAAGCCATGAAAACAATTTTATGGTTGGGGGTCACAACACGAGGAACTGAGTTAAAGGCTTACAGCACTAGGAGGGTTGAGAACCCCTGGCTTAGCCTATCTTTACTTGTTCCTTGTCAGTTTCATACACATATGCACGGACCTTGATTATGCCCACCCCCACTCACCCACCGTCTTTCCCTGTGTCCCCACGTGTCCCACTCCCTCTTCATACCCTCTTGATCTCTTCTGACTCACTGAGTCCGATCGGTTCTGCCCACTGTGCCTGGGTGCGGTCGTCCACGAGAGTGTGGACAAGCTGTCAGGCTTGACACTCGGAAGAAAACTGACTCTGGGCTGGAGAGATAGCTCAGTGGTTCAGAGTGCTTGCTGCTCTGCCGGAGGGCCAGGGTTCAGTTCCCAGCACCTATGTCTAGTGGCTTACATCTGCCTGTAACTCCAGCTTTAGAAGATCTGGGGCTGGAGAGATGGCTCAGAGGTTAAGAGCAGTGGCTGCTCTTCCAGAGGTCCTGAGTTCAATTCCCAGCACCCACATGGTGGCTCACAACCACCTGTAGTGAGATCTGGTGCCCTCTTCTGGCCTGCAGGCACACATGCAGGCAGAACCCTGTATACATAATAAATGAATAAATCTTTAAAAAAAAAAAAAAAGAAGATCTGACGCCCTCTTCTGGCCTCCTTGGGCATCTCCACTCACATGCGTATTCACAGACACGCACGCAAAAAAAAAAAAATCTAAAAGAGAAAGAGAAATTGATTCTTCCTTCCCCAGCTGCTATGAATTACCAACTGCTCTTCATCTTCATGGGAGGCCTCATGAGTCCTCCCCTCATCTTTTCTGGGTTTTTGTTTGTTTGTTTGTTTGTTTGTGGCAGGGTCTCTGTCTGTAGGCCCGATCCTCCAGTACTGGCTATATTGACCACGCTGTGAACGAACTCAGAGATGCAGCTGCCTCTAACTCCAGAGTGTGCTGGGATTAAATGTCGCACCAGGCCCAGCCCTATCTTTTCGGTCTTTGAGACAGGGTCCTGTGGCCAAGCAGGATCTCAAACCCAATATGCATTGGAGGATGCATGAGTCCCTGAGTCCCATCCCCAGTACAGCATAAAACCAGGTGTGATGGCGTACCCCTGTGAGCCCAGCACTTAGGATGTGGAGGCAGGAGGGTCAGGAGTTCAAGGTCAGCCTCAGCCATATGACACTTCCAGGACAACTTGAGCTACATAAGACCCTACTTTTTTTTTTTTTTTTTTTCCTTAATTAGGAGAGATGACGCAATAGTTAAAAGTTCTTGCTGCTCTTGCAGAGGACCTGGGTTCATTCCCAGCCTGCAGGGAGGCTCACATCTGTCTTGTACTCTCATGCCAGGAAATCCACTGCCCTCTTCTGGCCTCCCCGGGCACCACACACACACACACACACACACACAC
This sequence comes from Peromyscus leucopus, assembly GCF_004664715.2. Taxonomy (NCBI): domain Eukaryota; kingdom Metazoa; phylum Chordata; class Mammalia; order Rodentia; family Cricetidae; genus Peromyscus; species Peromyscus leucopus. Next base: position 25,833,660 of record NC_051082.1, read on the forward strand.
ACACACACACACAGTACATATACATATGGTCAGGCGAACACTTACATACATAAAACAAAAAGTAAAATTTATTGGGGTGCGGTGGATTTAATTCTACCACCCAGGAGACACATGCAGGAGGATGTTTGTGTAGTTAAGAGGCCAGCCTGACCTACATGAGTTCTAGGCCAGCCAGGGTTACATAATGAGACAAAATAATAACAACAACAACAACAATAATTTATAAATAAATAACAAGATAAAAAAAAACAACCTAGGCAACTTAGTGAGACCCTTTCATGAAATAAAAATAAAAAATAGGGGTGGAGGTGAAGAGGGGGGGCTGGAGAGATGGCTCAGCAGTTAAGAGCACTAGCTGCTCTTCCAGAGGTCCCAGGTTCAAATCCCAGCACCCACATGGTGGCTCACAACCACCTGTAATTTCAGTTCCAGGGGATCCAATGCCCTCTTCTGTTTTCCAGAGCACTGCATGTGTGTGGTGCACAGACATACGTGTGGGTAAAATACACACATAAAATAAAAACAAAAAGAAGAGCAAAGAAAGTTGGGCAATATCCGGTGGTAGAGCGCTGGCCTAGACAAGACCTGGCCCAACCCCTGGTAAGACACACAGAGAAAAAGATAGAATTGAAAACCAAGTCCTGAACAGAACCATTCAAGTTTCCAATAACCTTTGGAATGAGACAGGCAACAGATCTCGGGTAACTGCCAGGCTTGTTTAGCTCTAAGCCCAGCATGAGTGAGTATGTTTGTGGTTTGTTGTTTGAGGATCCAACTTGAGGCTTCCTTTAGGCAAAATACACTGCTGCTGAGCCACACCCCTGGCTCCTCTCTGGGGGACGTCAGGGAAGTGCTCTACCACAGAGCTAAATCCTCAGACCTGTCCACCGTTTACTTATTTACATGTATTTAGATGTGTGTGTGCGCACACCAAAGCGTGGTAGCGGGGTCTCTTCTCCCCTTCCTCCATGTGGGTCCTTGGGATCAAACTCCAGTCTTCAGGTTGGTGGCGAGTGCCACCCTCCGATCTGCCACACCAGCTCTCGCCTTTTAGTTTTGAGATGGAGCTGGCTAAGGTGACCAGGCTGCCTTTGAACTCGCCATCCTGCTGTCTTAGCCCCTTGAGTAGCGGAGACTTCAGCGTGGGCCACGGCGCCCTTGACCATAGGTCCTCTGTATTAGAGATTTCTTCCCCTTTGAGCTCCACCCTCAGCCTGCTTGCTCCATCACGCACCCAAGATGATCAACTAAAACGTAGTCAGTTGGACTCCAGCGATCCTGTCATACTACCACTCAGGAGATGGAGGCAGGAGGATCACAATTTTGAAGCCAACCTGGGCTACACAGTAAGACCTACTTGCAAAACAAAAACAAAAACAAAAAACAAAAAGGCACAAAACTGAAGTCTGTTTGGGATCTGGAAGAGTAGCTAAGGTTTACACGTTTACGCCCTGCACCTAGCAAGCTAGGTATGAGGAAAATATTACTTCCTGTAAGACACGGCCTTCTTGGAATGCACACCCTCAGGGCAGCAGAGAACGTGGTGAGCTTGTGCGTCCCTGCGTGCGCACATGCCTCGGCAGGCCAGCACTCCCCTGCCAAAGGGCTCACTGTGAATTCTTCAGCTAATGAAGCCCACACACAGAGATTCCTGGGATTAGAGAGAATAGGCACAAGAAATATCGGCCGAGGTGTTGGGGATGTGGCTCATGGATTACACAGTGCTAGGATTCAAGGATGCATGAAGCCCTGGGTTGGGTGCCCAGCATGACTTAAAAGGGCTGGGAGGCTGGAGAGATGGCTCACAGGTAAGGGCATGTGCTGTTCTTGCAGAGGTCTTGAGTTCTCTCGGCAGCACATAACGTCAGCCCACAACCATGTGCAATTCCAGCTGCACGGGATCCAATGCCTTTGACCTCCACTGCCCACTGCACGCGCCCGCGCGCGCGCGCGCGCGCACACACACACACACACACATACACACACACATACACACACACACACACACTAAAATAATAATAAAATGAGTCTTAAGAAAGAGAGAGATCTGGAGAGCTGGCTCCGGGTTAAGGGGACTTGCAGCTTTTGTAGAGGACCCGAGTTCAGTTCTCAGTTCCTAACTGTCTGCAACTCCAGCTCAAGAGGATAGGATTTTCTCTTCTGGCATCCAAGGGCACACCCCCACCCTATAGGTAGACAGCCCCAGTTAGACCATATGCAGACATAGACATAAAAACAAATATTAAAAGGGATGTGTGTGTGGTGCTACACACTTGTAATCCCAGCACACAAGAGCAAGAGGCAAGAGGATCAAAAGTTCAAGGCCATCCTAAATGGCATAGTGACTTTGAGGTCAGTCTGGGATTCTAGGCAAATGGTCTCCTGAGACACACCCCAGTCCCTCACTGGGGGATTCTAGGCAGAGGCTCTACCACTGAGCCACACCTCAGCCCCTCACTGGAGGATTCTAGGCAGGGGCTCTACCACTGAGCCACACCCCAGCCCCTCACTGGGGGATTCTAGGCAGGTGCTCTACCACTGAGCCACACCCCAGCCCCTCACTGGGGGATTCTAGGCAGGTGCTCTACCACTGAGCCACACCCCAGCCCCTCACTGGGGGATTCTAGGCAGGTGCTCTACCACTGAGCCACACCTCAGCCCCTCACTGGGGGATTCTAGGCAGGGGCTCTACCACTGAGCCACACCCCAGCCCCTCCTGGGACATAAAATCTGTCCTCTGTGCCCATCTGGGAAAGTTCTGTCCTTGCTTTCTTATTATTACAGAAGACAAAGAATGACCAGGAGTGGTGGCACAACCTTTAATCTCAGCACTCCAAAGGCAGGGGCAGGGCAAAGCTCTGTGAGTTCAAGTTCAGCCTGGTCTCCATAGTGAGTCCAGGTCAGCCAGGGTTACCTAGAGAGACTTTGTCTCAACAACAACAAAAAAACGAAAAGCCAGGCCGGCAATTCAAAACTGTCAATGTTCAACTAAAGAGTTCAAATGAAAACCTTTGTGCTTAGCAGAGGCGCTTGGTGGAATGTGTCTAGACAAGCAGGCGGGTTCGTATGTGAACGAGTGCTCTGAGTACTCTGCTGAGCTTGCTATTGGTAGGGCAAGCCCACTTGGAAATCACCAGCTTCAATGCTCGGAAATGCCACCTTGGGGGAAACATCAGCCCCCCACACTCGAGGCTTCTAACACAAACCCTGTTATTTCTCTGAGACAGAGTCTTGTGTATCTCAGACTGGCCTCCATCTCCCAAGTGCTGAGGTATGTGTCTCCTGTTGGCTTTTTTTGTTGTTATTCTGTTCAGGCAGAGGCTCCCTTTATGTAGTCCCAGGCTGGTCTTGAACTCATTATCCTCCAGTCTCTGCGTCGCTAGTGTTAGGATGACAGGTGTGCATGGCCATGCCTGGCCAGAAAGTATCTTTAATTTAATTTACTTTTTGAATTTTTGTGATAGGAGTCTCACTATGTCTGGCTCTGGCTGGCCTTGAACTCACAAACATCCAGGTGCCTCTGTTCCCAAAGTGCTGGAATTAAAGGCCTGTGCCACCAAGCCCGGGGCCTAGAAAGTATCCTTTAAAAACATATTTATTTTTCATTATATGTTTTCATGTGTGTCCATGTGCGGGTGAGTACAGGTGCCCTCAGAGTCTAGAGAAGAGTGTTGGCATCCTCTGGGAGCTGGAGTTACAAGTGGTTGTGAGCAGCCTGATGGGGGTGCTAGAAACCAAACTCCGGACCTCTGCAAGGGCAGCAAGTGCTCTCAACCACTGAGCCATCTCTCCAGACCCGGAAAATGCCTATTTGTTCAATTTTTATTTATATACTTAACATGTAAGTTGCGTGTTATGTACATGTGTGTACACAGGCCCACTCATCTATGCAGGGTATTGTGGAAGCCAGAGGTTAACGTTAAGATGTATTCCTCAGTGTCTCTCCACTTCAGTTCTTTAATTTGAAAAAAAAAAAAAAAATGAGGCCATGAGGTAGTGGCGCACGCCTTTAATCCCAGCACTGAGGAGGCAGAGTCAGGCAGATCTCTGTGAGTTCGAGGCCAGCCTGGGCTACAGAGTGAGTTCCAGGAAAGTTGCAAAGCTACACGGAGAAACCCTATCTCGAGAAAAAAAAAATATTGTGAGAGGTGGGTCTGGTTGCTTCTTACTCCAGCATCAGGAGGCAGGGCGATTGAATCAATGTGAGTTCAAGGCACCTTGGTCTCATAGTGAGTTCTAGGCCAGCTGGAGCTACATGGTGAGATCCTGTTCCCAAAATGAAAATTTATCATTATTGGGCTGAAGAGACGGCTCAGTGCTGAAGAACAGTTGGTTCCCTTCTGGAGAACCTGAGGTCGGGTCCCCACACCCACATTGGGCAGCTCACAATTGCCTATAACTCTAGTTGCTCTCTTTTTGCCTCTATGGGCACCCACACATGGGGGGCATAGACTCACACAGACACAGACACATAAGTAAAAGTTTAAGTATGTGTATGAGTGTGTGTTTACAAGGGTCTAGTTACCCACAGAGACCAGAGGAACTAGTTATAGGCAGTTGTTTTTGTTTTCAAGACAGGGTTTCTCTGTGTAGCCCTGGCTGTCCTGGAACTCACTCTGTATCAAAACACAAAACACAAAACCAAAACCAAAACCAAAACCAAACAAAAGAGTACTAGACTCTCGCAGAGACGTGGATTTAATTCCCAGCACCTACATGACTGCTCGCAAGAGTCTAACTCCAGCTCCAGGGGATCCAACACACTCCTCCAAGATGACATGCACGTGGTGCATATACAAAACACTCGCGAGAATGAAGTAATTCTTAAAAAATTAATCCTATCACCCGGGAAGCTGAGGCAGGAGGATGGCCACTCGTTTGTGAGTCAGGCTGGGATTCAGAGCAGTAATACTTACTCAGTTTCTAGAAACCAAAAACGTGAAAATAAAACGGAACGAGATGAAATAGAATACAATTAAATAAAATACAATAAGATGACACAAACGTCCTTTCCTGGAGACATTCCCCTGGATGGCAACATCCTCACCTTTCCTCGCCCCTCGAACGCGATCTCCTGTGGCCACAGCGGCCTCTAGCGGCCAGTGGTGTGGCTACGCTGCGCTCTCTGCGCAGGCGCGGGAAGAGACCGTCCTCCCCCCTCACCCCACTCCCACTTCCGGTCCCCTCCCAGGGTTGCCCGGAAACCAGGGCCGAGACTTCCGTGGAAACGTCACGGGGCGGAGCTTCGGGTGGCGGGAAGAGCGGGCGCCGGAATGGAGGTGCAGGAGAGCGGCTGCGGCGCGGCCGAGAGTGGGGCGCAGGAGCCCCCGGCTGTCCCCAGCAGGACCGCGGGTGGCGCTGGCCACTACGAGCTGCCGTGGTGAGCGCGCGGCCATAGTCACGCGAGCGGAGAGGCGATGGCGAGGGAGGGCGGGCTGAGCTCCAGGCACCCGGCTTCCGGCTGGGTCTGGGGGGGACCCCGAAGGTGCCGTTCGACCCCTGGAGCCAGATTTTCTTTCTCTTTCTCTTTTTGAAGCTGCGTTTCTTTTTTTTGAGACAGGGTCTTGGGTGACCCCGCTTGGTCTCGAACTCACTGTGTAGCAGAGGGTGACTTTGAACCGCTGCTCCTCCTGCCTCCGTGGGATGACAGGCGCGCCTTACTGTCTGTCGTAAAGCAGCGCTGGGAATGGAACTGGCGGCTTTGTGTAGGCCTAAGCAAGCACTCTACCGACCGAGTCCCATTCCCAGCCCTGGGTTTCACTGTGCAGCCCCACAGTTCTTGAACTTTCCGCAATCCTCCTGCCTCAGCTTCCCAAGTGCCGGAATGACCGGTGTGAGCTACCAGGCAGAGGTAGAGATTTTTATTTATGGAAACTGAGGGGCGTGTGTCTCAGAGTCCCAACCTGTCTAAGTGATGCCTGAACTTGACGAACAGGGCGCTCTGCTGTGCAGTACTAACGGCATGTCTCACTACCCTAAGCTAAGCCTTGGACTTTATATATAGCCAAGAATGACCTTAAATTCTGATCCTGCCGTCTTTTCCTTCGGTCGGTGTGTGCCACCAGCCCTGGTTTTTGTTGTTGTTGTTGGTGGTGGTTTGGTTGGTTGTTTTGTGGAACTCGGTTTCAGACATTTGTACAAAAGCACCTGCTATCATGAACTTGTTTTATCAAATGTAAGGCCTGTGGCACCAGACAGCAGAGACAGTCCTTGGCCGACTGAAGTATCAGACTGTCTAGATCAGTGGTTCAACCTTCGTAAGGCTGTGACCTTTAAATACAGTTCCTCGTGTTGTGGTGACCCCCACCATAAAATTATTTTCAGCCGGGGGGTGGTGGCGAACTCCTTTAATCCCAGCACTCGGGAGGCAGAGGCAGGCAGATCTCTGAGTTTGAGGCCAGCCTGGTACAGAGTGAGTTCCAGGAAAGGCGCAAAGCTACACAGAGAAACCCTGTCTCAAAAAAACAAAACAAAAAAAAAAACAAAAAGATTATTTTCATTGCTGCTTCATAACTTATTTTGCTACTGTTATGAATCGTAACGTAAATATCTGTGTTTTCCAGTGGTCTCGGGTGACCCCTGTCAAAGGGTTGTTTGAGAGTCCCCAAGGGGTCATGACCCACAGGTTGAGAACCAGTGATCTAGACTAATACTAGGAAGAATACTACAAAAGCTGGGAATACGGCTCAGTGGCAGGATTCTTGCCTGGCGTGCTCAGGGCCCAGGGTTCCTTCCCCAGCACTGAAGAGAGAGAGGGGGGAGGAGGAGGAGGAGGAGGAGGAGAGAGAGAGAGAGAAGCACGTATGTAGTTAGCATTGTCTGGTAGCCACAGAAATCAGTAAAAAGAAAATGAGAATCCAAATGGGTAGCATATCCTTGTCAGCTACATAGTGAGTTTGAGACCAGCCTGGGCTATATCAGTCCCTGTCACCAAAAACAAGTCCTGGAGAGATGGCTCAGTGATAAGGGTGCTTGTAGCCAGCCAGTCAGCCTGAGTTTAATGTCTGGATTCTGCATGTTGGAAGGAGGGAAGTGACTCCCAAAGGTTCTTTTCTGACCTTCACACCTGTGCTGTGGCACACACACATAGTAAACATGTATGTTATATACTTAAAACAACATAAAGCAGAAATGATGGATCTCTGAGTCCAAGGCCAGCCTGGTCGACATAGGGAGTTCCAGTCTGGCAAGGACTACCTGGTGAAACCCTGTCTCTGAAAATAGAACAGAAATCCACAGAATATAATAAAGAGCAAAGGAAGCTTTGCTGGTCACATCATTGTAAATCTACCACATCTGTACCCAGAGCTGGAAAAGGTCATTTTCTCACTTGACGTTGCTTGTTTATTTAAAAGGCAGAACTTAGTGGTCATGAGTTCCAGGCCATCTGGAGATGTGGCCCGGTTGATATGACGCTTGCCTGACATTCGGAAAACCCACATTTCCTTCCCCAGCAGGGGAGGTAGAGGCTGAATGATCAGGAGTTCAAGGTCATCCTTTGCTACATAGTAAGTTCCAGGATAGCCTGGGCTTTATGAGAAGACCCTGTCTATAAATAAATAGATTCCAAATGGGCACAAGTTTTTGTTTTTTAATTTATGTCTATGGGTGTATGCAGTACCCTCAGGTGAGGAGAGGGAGTTAGAATCCCTGGTAATAGGTAATTGTGAGCTGCCATGTGGGTGCTGGGAATTGAACCTGGGTCCTCTGGAAGAGCAGCTGGTGCTTTTGTTGTTGTTTTCAAGACAGGGTTTCTCTGTGTAGCTTTGGAGCCTGTCCTGGGACTGCTATGTAGACCAGGCTGGCCTTGAACTCACAGAGATTCTCATGCCTCTACCTCCCAAGTGCTGGGATTAAAGGCGTGCACCACCACTGCCCGGCTGCAGCTGATGCTCTTAACCACTGAGCTATCTCCAGCCCCAAGGGAACAATATTTTAATGAAGTGTCTAAGTGCCATTTCAAATTGCTTAAGAACTGCCCACACAGGCTTCCCAGTCATAGCCTGAGACCACCAGTTTCCTGCTAGAGGGGCAAGAGTAGGCCATCTGGAACAGTAGCACTCTGTGGGCCAGCAAGTCTGCCTGTCTCCACAGAGACCCTGGATGAGCACTTACATCATTTGGTGGGACAGAAATGGGTGCACCTGGGGCCATCACTGCGCACCTGCCAGCCTCTGCAGACGGTGTGCATCAGAGCTGGCTAGACGGAGCCCACTGCTTACTCTGCGGTTCCCTCTGTTGTGTGGAGTGGACAGTGGAGGAGCCCATTCGTACCAAAAGTTCCATTTTTATCTTTTTTTGTTGTTGAAAGCTCCCCCACCCCATTTCTTTATTGAGAGGGCAGGGAGTGGATGGAGGTCAGAGACCAACTTCTAGGAGTCTTCTTCTACCATGTGGGTCCGAGGGATCCAACTCGGATGGTCAGGCCCATCAGCATTCGCCTTTACCCACTGAGCCATCTTGCTGGCTCCTTTTTGAGTTTTGTTTTGGTTTGTTTGTTTTGGTTTTTCGAGACAGGGTTTCTCTGTGTAGCCCTGGTTGTCCTGAACTTGCTTTGTAGACCAGGCTGGCCTTGAACTCACAGAGATCTACTTGCCTTTGCCTCCCAAGTGCTGGGATTGAAGGCGTGCGCCGCCGCCGCCGCCGCCTGGCTTTTTTTTTTTTTTTTTTTTTTTTTAAGATTCATTTTGTTTTCTGTGTGTGAGTGTTGTCTGTATGTCTGGGCACTGTGTGCATGCAGTACATGAAGAAGCCAGGAGAGGGCATTGCGTTCCTTGGAATTATAAGGAGGTTGTGAGCCACTGTGTGGATGCTAGAAGTCAAATCCGGGGCTTCTGCAGCAGCAGCGGTACCCTTAACCACTGAGTCATTTCTCCAGCACATTCTTCTTTAACTTATTGAAAGCGTCTCATTTAGCCCAGGCTAGTGTAGAACTTGTTATGTAGTCAAGGATAACCTTGAACTTATGAACCTCCTGTTTCCACCCCAACATAACCTGGGATTGCAGGTGTGTGCCACCATGCCTGGATGGTTTTTTCTTTTTGGTGTTTCGAGACAGAGTTTCTCTGTATAGCTTTGGTACCTGTCCTGGATCTCACTCTGTAGCCCAGGCTGGCCTCAAACTCACAGAGATCCACCTGGCTCTGCCTCCCGAGTGCTGTGTGCCACTGCCGCCTGGCTCCTCGATGTTTTGTTTTAATTTTTTTTTTTTTTAATGTGCATTAGTGTTTTGCCTGCCTGTATGTTTGTGTGAGGGTGTCAGATGCCATGGAACTGGAGTTACAGACAGTTGTGAGCTGTCATGTGGGTGTTGGGAATTGAACCCGGGACCTCTGGAAGACCAGCCAGTGCTCTTAACCTCTCCAGCCCATGATTCTTTATTGATACTGTGGGTGTATGTGCCATACATACAAGTCCCATAGTGCATGTGGGACTCAGTTCTCTTCCTCCACCATCTTGGTTCTGGGGATTAAACTAAGGCTGACTTAGCTTTGCTGTGAGTGCTTTTACATGCTCAGCCATCTTGCTGGCTTCTTACTTCTTCATTTTTTGAGGCAATTTGTATATGTGGTAGAGGTTGGCCTGGAATTCGGGGTCCTCTTGTCACAGCCTCCCTCTGTTGGCATCACAGGTAACACAGCCCCACCCTGCCAGAATTCACAGGGTTGCCCTTTCCTGCCCTGTCCTGGGGTACCGAGAGGATAACCATGTCAATATTTGCTTTTTCTAAAACAGGGTTGAAAAATACAGACCTGTAAAGCTCCATGAAATAGTTGGCAATGAAGACACAGTGAGCAGGCTGGAGGTAAGGAGCTCTGTAACCCCACTGACGTCACAATGTGGATCTGACAAGCCAGTGGCCATTAGAGATTTGATGATTGGCTGAGGTGGTGAAGGAGGGTTCACGTCGACTGTTCCCCGCTGGGGTGACAAAGTACCCGATGAACAGGACTTAAGCCCAGAAGGGTTAGTTTGGCTTTAGCTCACTGTCTGAGGTCACAGTCCTTCCTGGTGGGAAGGCATGGAGGCTGGAATGTTAGGCAGCTAGTCACGTGGCACCCACAGTCTAGAAACAGGAGGTGGATGCTGCTGCTCACTAGGCCGCTTTCTCCTTTCCACTGAGTCCAGGACCCCAGCCCTCGGGAGGAAGCCACCCACATTTAGAGTGGATCTTCCTGCTTCTGGAGGGCAGGGTTGGTTCCCTCCCACCGCCTCTGGGGCCTGATGGTGGATGACAAACTAAGCTTGTTGGCCTTTGCAAAGTGCCTTTATCTGCTGAGCCAGCTTCCCGGCAACTGGTTGGTTGTTGTTGCTTTTGGGGTTTTTGCTATTGTTTGGTTTTTTGGAGTATACTATTCACTATGTAGCCCTGACTGCCCTGAAACTTTCTATGTAGACCAGGCTGGCTTCTGACTCTGATCTGCCTGCCTCTGCTTCCCAAGTGCTGGGATTAAACAAGCGTGCCACCGCACCTGGGCTGTTTATTTGTCTTCGAGACAGGGTTTTGATATGGAACTTAAGCTGGCCGGAGTTCCTGATCCTTCTCCCTCAGCCTCCCTGGTGCTAGGATTAGAGGCGTGTACCACCACACTAACTTCATGAACCTCTTTCACCCAGGTCTTTGCAAAGGAAGGCAATGTGCCCAATATCATCATTGCGGTGAGTACTTGGGCCTGTCCTCTAGGCATCTTGCATCCCGTGTCCACTCCCTCCCCTGGGGAGGCTCCCAGGTCCTGGCTGGGTTGTTGGGGAATTGGGAGCAAGTGCCAGCAGTTGGGGGTTGGGGGAGCAGCAAGAGCTACATGGGAACCCTTTAATTTAATTAATTAATTAATTGGTTGGTTGATTTTTATGTGTGTGGGTGTTTTGCCCATGTGCATGTCTGGTGCCAGGGAGGGGGGAAGGGAGTGGGGTAGGGTAGGGTAGTGGTGATGTATCTCTTGGAACTGGAGTTACAGACAGTTCGGGGCTTTGGGAACGGAACTTGGGTCCTCTGGGATGAGCAGCCAGTGCTCGTAACTGCTGAGCAGTCTCTCCAGCCTCTGGGTCCTTTCTGCATGAATCAATTAGGGAGCTCTTACCTACAGGGTCCCCCAGGAACCGGCAAAACGACCAGCATCCTCTGCTTGGCGAGAGCACTGCTGGGCCCTGCCCTGAAGGATGCGGTTCTGGAACTCAATGCATCCAATGACAGGTAGGATGGGAGGGAAGGCAGGCTGGCTCCTGTTGTGCCTGAGTGGACGGGCTCTGCCTGGTTCTGGCTGTGCCCGGTGCTGGCTTCTCTGACTCCACGTTTAACCGGGGAATCATTACCTTGTCCGAGTGTCTGAGGAACACCTGCAGGCTTCCTTGTTTTGATGACAATGTTCAAATGACTCTTAAAATTGGTTTTTATTGCTGCTTATTCATTGTGGGGAGGGTCATATGCCATGATGTACATGAGGAGGTCAGGACAGCTTGCTGGGGGTCCGTTCTCTCCTTCACCAAGTGGGTCCTAAGGATCAAACTCAGGTTGTGAGGGTTGGCGGCAAGAGCCCTCCCCTCAACGCTGTTTGTGTGTGTGTGTGTGTGTGTGTGTGTGTGTGTTGTGTGTTCTTCACACAATCATGTGGAATTGTTCTTTTCTTCCACCTTTATGTGGGCTCTGGGGATTGACCTGAGGTTGTTGGTCTCCCGAGGTTGGCCAGCTGGTGCCCTCCTCACCCACTGTGCCGGCTCAGCAGCCCTGAAACCACTTTAAGTGTCCGCTTCAGTCGTGTTAACATGTTCCTGTTACAGTGCAACAGCCTTCTGGCCTCGCAAAACTGAAACTGCCCCAAGCGCCTCCCCGTTTCCTTCTGCGGCCCTGGCAGCCACAGCCACCTTCTGGTCTGTGTATTTGACCATTAGCTCATGTTCCCAGGTGAAAATAAGGTTCTGTAGCCCTTGGGGCTCTCAGGAGGATTTCCGAGCCCCTTGTGAGCTGGGAGTGGTGTGTGGGAAATCCCAGCCCTGGGAAGGCCAAGGCAGGTGGATTCTGGGTTCTAGGTCTGCCCAGGTGCCATATAAAAACCCTCTCTCAAAAAATAAAATATGGGGCTGGAGAAATTGTTCAGCAGGTAAGAACATGTGGTGCACGCCTTTAATCCCAGCACTCTGGAGGCAGAGGCAGGCAGATCTCTTGAGTTCGAGGCCAGCCTGGTCTACAGAGTGAGTTCCAGGACAGCCAGGGCTACACAGAGAAATCCTGTCTGGAAAAACAGAGAGAGAGAGGGAGGGAGGGAGGAGGGAGGAGGGAGGAGGGGGAGAGAGGAGAGAGAGAGAGAGAGAGAGAGAGAGAGAGAGAGAGAGAGAGAACGAGAACGTGCCACTCTTGCAGAGACCTAGAATTCCTTTCCTTGCACCCGCATCAGGCAGCTCACAGCTGCTTGGAACTCCAGCTCCGGGGCTTCTGACACCTTGTGGTCTCTCCAGGCACCCACCTGCACATGCCCTGCATCTAGGCACACGCATAAAAAAGTAAAACAGGGTCGCTGAGATGGCTCAGTGAATAAACACCCCCACTGTGCAAGCCTGAGAGCACTGGTTCTGCCCATATAACTCAAAGTGAAGGCGGAAAAAGTCCCTCCGTTTGTGACACGTGCCTTCTTCTGTTTCAGGGGCATTGATGTGGTGAGGAATAAAATCAAAATGTTTGCCCAGCAGAAAGTCACCCTTCCCAAGGGCCGGCACAAGATCATCATTCTGGATGAAGCAGACAGGTGCGGGCTGGAGATGGGCGTCCCCAAGTAGCCCAGGCTGGCCTCAGATCTCCAGTCCTCCAGCACAGCAGGGGTGGAGGGCTGTGCCCCAGGCCCGGCACCCACTGCCCTCTTGTTTGCCTCAGCATGACGGACGGTGCCCAGCAGGCCCTCAGGAGGACCATGGAAATCTACTCCAAGACAACCCGCTTCGCTCTGGCTTGTAATGCTTCAGACAAAATCATAGGTGAGCATGTAACCTGGACGGCTGTATCCAGGGAAGCTTGCTTTTTTCTTTTCTTTTTCTTTTCTTATGTATATGAGTACTCTATCTGCATATATGACTTTATGCCAGAAGAGGGCATCAGATCCCACTATAGATGGCTGTGAGCCACCATGTGGATGCTTGGAATTGAACTCAAGACCTATGGAAGAGCAGTCAGTGCTCTTAACTGCTGAGCCATCTCTCTAGCCCGGGGCTCCCTTTTTATTTATTTACTTTTTTCATTTGTTTTTGATTGTGTATCTGTCTGAGTGTATGTGCCCTGGAGTTGAGGTTACAGGCAGTTGTGAGAAACCTGATGTGAGTGCTAGAAACCAGACTTGGGTTCTCTGGAAGAGCAGCAGGTACTTTTAACCCCTGAGACATTTCTCCAGCCGTGTGTGTGTGTGTGTGTGTGTGTCTGTCTGTCTGTCTGTCTGTCTGTCTCTGTGTGTGTGTCTGTGTGTGTGTCACTGTTTCTGTATACAAGCCTGCTACAGTGTGTGGGGAGGTCAGAGGATAGCTCGTTCCTACCATGTGGATCCCAGGGATTGAGCTCAGGTTGTCAGACTTGGCAAGTGCTGTTTACTTTTTATTTTGAGACCTGGTCTTCTCTAATTTACTCAGGCTGGCCTTGAACTCACTTTATAGCTCAGGAATGCGTCAAACCCACAGTCCTCCTGCCTCAGCATCCTGAGTGGTTGGGATGACAGGCCTGAGCCACCCAGCCCATCTGGAACACACTCTGGTTGTTTTGTGTCCTGCGGCCCTTGACATCAGCTCTGTGCATCAGGCTGTGTGGCTGCCTGGTGTGGCCAGGCCTCCACCTCACCACGGTGTCTTCCTTTCGGGGCCCTTTGGCCTTTAGCCCAGCTGCTGCCCACAACACTGGTCTACCCTGTGCGTCTGGTGTCACATCCTCCTGCCACCGACTGTGTGAGTCACCTGGACCATCCTGTGTGTGTTGTCTGTCTCCTTTCTGTTCTGCTGATCCCCAGCAATGAGGGCTTTCTGTCCTATCCTCCTTCTGTACCTGTGTGTGTGTGTGTGTGTGTGTGTGTGTGTGTGTGTGTGTGTTTTTTTTTTTTGTGTCTGTCTCTCTCTCTCTGTTCGTTTGCGCGCGCATATTGGGGGTTGTGTGCCTTCCTGTAGATGTCAGAATAATTGGTAGAAGTCAGTAATTTATCTCTGTGGGTCCCAGAATTGAGCTCAGGTCGTCAGTCTTGGAAGTAAGCATCTTTATCCACTGCTGACCCCCGTGTCCTTTTTATTGGTGGTGTTGATGGTGTTCGTTGTGTTTTTGAGTCTCAGGTAGCACAGGCTAGCCTGGAACTGACCTTGTAACTGAGGTTGACCTTAAATCTGTGATCCTCCTGTCCTACCTCCCTATTTAATCCCAAGTGTTGGGGTTACAGGCAGACACCTTCTTGCCTTGTTCCCCTGTGAAACGTCAAAGAGCTTGTTGGGGTTCCATTCCCTCCCAGCCTGACAGAACTGATCTTTCCTGAAGGGCCCAGCCATCGCACTGTGACTCCAGAGACCCTAACTTTTTGTGTCTGGGGTGGGGCTTGTATGTGTGCCGGCGTCTGTCCTGAGGCCTCCTTTCCCTCCAGAAGCAGGCCCTGACCTATGTGTGCTGGATGTTGCTAACTCAGGCCTCTTTGCTTTTTTTATCCTTGCAGTTAAAGGCAGGCACTTTTGGGGATAAGGAAACACACACTTGCATGCAGCCCATGCACAGAGAAAAAGACCCTCTGCAGAGCAGGGGGGTGGGACTCAGAAAGCCAGAAATCCAGCCTCTTTGCTTCTTATCTCATAATTTGACACTTGGCTGTGATCAGCTGTGTCCTGATGAGCAGCCAGCCTTACCAGGGAGCTCTCTCTCACTCTGCTGTCTCTGTCCAGAGCCCATCCAGTCCCGGTGTGCAGTGCTCCGCTACACCAAGCTCACTGATGCTCAAGTCCTCACCAGGCTCATGAATGTCATCGAGAAGGAAAAAGTGCCATACACAGATGATGGCCTGGAAGCCATTATCTTCACAGCCCAAGGGGACATGCGCCAGGTTGGTGGGTGACTGTTGCTGCCTGTGTTAGTTTGGGTTTCTGTTGCTGTGATGAAAAATCGTGATCAAAAAATAAGTTGGGGAGAAATGGGTTTATTTGGTTTATACTTCCACATTGCTGTTCATCACTGAAGGAAGTCAGGACAGGAACTCAAGCAAGGCAGGAACCTGGAGGCAGGAGCTGATGCAGAGGCTGTAGAGGGGTGCTGTTCACTGGCTTGCTCCCCTTGACTGGCTTAGCCTGTTTTCTTATAGCACCCAGGACCACTAGTCCAGGGATGGCACCACCCAGCATGGGCTGGGCCTCCCACATCAAATACTAATTAAGAAAATGCCTTACAGCTAGATCTTATGGAGGATCTCAAGTCGACATAAGACCAGCCAGCACACTGCCCTACAAGTCGAGGTTGGGGAATGAGTGTTGAACCAAGTCTGGGTAAAGACTGAGGACCTAGCACCCTGCGTGGGTGTGAGCTGGGGAGGGTGGCATCAAGTCTCCGAGGCAGGATAGGGAGAGACATCATAGTCACCCTTAACATGTCTCTTGCCTCCCTCCAGGCCCTGAACAACTTGCAGTCCACCTTCTCAGGATTCGGCTATATCAACAGCGAGAACGTCTTCAAGGTTCCAGGGCTGGGAGAGGTTGGGAGGGCTGGTCTGCAACAGAGTGGGCCTGCACAGCCAGTGCTCTCCCTGTCATAGCTTTGTCTCTCCTGCCCGGGGGGAGGGGTGTCTGGGGGGTCCACATGTGGGGGGGAGGGGGGGGGGACAGATCCAGGTTAGCCGGCAGCGGTCTTGCCGATCCCACCCCACCTCCCTGCAGAGCTGTTCCTCCCTCACCTGTGCTGTGGGCCGCTCTGACAGCTGCCAAAGTCACTGTCCACCCGCCCTAGGCCGCCACTCCAACTTCTGTTCTTGTCTTCTCTTGACATAGTGTAGCCCAGGCTGGCCTTGAATCTGAGGTCCTCCAGGTTTTTTAGGGTTTTTTTGTTTGTTTGTTTTTGGGTTTTTTCGAGACAGGGTTTCTCTGTGTAGCTTTGCGCCTTTCCTGGATCTCGCTCTGTAGCCCAGGCTGGCCTCGAACTCACAGAGATTCAACTGCCTCTGCCTCCCGAGTGCTGGGATTAAAGGCGTGCACCACCACCGCCCGGCGTTTTTTTTTAGTTTTTTATTTGTTTTAGTTTTTTTTTTTTTTTTTTTTTCTCAGACAGAGTTTGCGCCACCACCGCCTGGCTCTTCCTGAGTCTTGAGGTTACCGGCATGTGCTGCTGTGCCCAGCACCGTGCCTGTAAAGCCACCCAAGAAGAGAGTCTTTTTGGGCCTTTGGCTGCTTTGTGGTCCATTCATTTTGGAGATGAGAAATGTAACCAGGGCATTAGAAGCTGCCGTATTTGGGGGTGTCTTTGGAAGTGAGAAGGGCTTCCCAAATCCCACTGTGGTTGTTGGAGTCTGTGGGCCTCACCATGCGTTTCCTGACTTTGCTCAGGTCTGTGATGAGCCCCACCCCCTGCTGGTGAAGGAGATGATCCAGCACTGCGTGGATGCCAACATTGATGAGGCCTACAAGGTGGGCTCTTGTTCCCTCCCTTAGTCCCATGGTGCCTTGGGACTTTTGAGCTAAGTGGCAGGAGCCCTGGGTGGCACCAGGATTCCTTATCACTGCCCTTAACCCTTAAAATCCCTCTCAGCTCATCAGAACCTGACAAAAGCAACTCAGCAGAGGGGGGGGCCTCCCTGGGACTTAGGGGGGGGTGCAGCCAGCAGAGGGGGCCTCCCTGGGACTCAGAGGAGGGGTGCAGCCAACAGAAGAGGCCTCCCTGGGACTCAGAGGAGGGGTGCAGCCAGCAGAGGAGGCCTCCCTGGGACTCAGAGGAGGGGTGCAGCCAGCAGAGGAGGCCTCCCTGGGACTCAGAGGAGGGTGCAGCCAGCAGAGGAGGCCTCCCTGGGACTCAGAAGAGGGGTGCAGCCAGCAGAGCAGGCCTCCCTGGGACTCAGAGGAGGGGTGCAGCCAGCAGAGCAGGCTTCCCTGGGACTTAGAGGGGGGATGCAGCCAGCAGAGCAGGGATCACTGGGACTTAGAGGAGGGGTGCAGCCAGCAGAGCAGGCCTCCCTGGGACTTATAGAGGAGGGGTGCGGCCAGCAGAGGAGGAAGGCAGGACAGCTCCTGGTGGTGGGAGCACATGGCTGAGACACTTTGTATCTTTTATTTATTTATTTTATGCATGGATGTTTTACCTGAATGTGTATCTGGTGCCCTTGGGGTCCAGAAGAGGGCATCAGGTCCCCAAGATTAGAGTTACAATTGTGAATTGCCATGTGAAAGCTAGGAATCAAACTCAGGTCCCCTAGAAGAGCAGCCTGTGCTCTTAACCACTGAGCAATCTCTCCAGCCCCCATGAGTTGCCTCCCATCTTGATGGATAGGGAAGCACAGACCTGCTGCCATGCTGCAGAGGCTCCGCCTCAAATACCACAGCCTGCAAGATCAGCACCACCAGCTAGGGACCAAGAGGGGTCATTTCACACCCAAACCATGGAACTGACTCATAGAGGCTGATTTTTCCCCTAAGCCACACTACAAGTGGTAGACGTGGTAGGCAGCTTCATGGCCTACTGTAGTTACATCCTCCACAAGAGGGTTCTCAGCCTGAGGCACAAAAGAGCCCCCAGCCTCTCCAGTGATGTCACATTGTCAGGTAGGGTACACATCACATTCCATTCTGTCTTCCCGAGAATGTTGAGAGCCAACCAGAAACCCAGCAGTCCCCGTTATTCAGAAGAGGGGGGATGGGGAGGGTCTAGTGTGGCTGGCTGCAGGGTCTGGTTCCTGAGCAGATGTCAGTGTGTGTGGTGGTTTCAGGTCTGTAGGTGTCAGGTGTGGTCGCAGACCCTTTCCCTGATCCCGAGTTTCTCACTGCAGTCAGCCAGCCTGGACGCTGACTAGGGGCAGGGCAGGTTGAACTGAACGAGACAGTACTGGAGTGCCAGGCAGGGAAACAGGTACAGCCAGAGGTGGTTACTGAGGGAACAAAGCTAACCTAACCCCTGACTCTACCTAACACTGCCAGAACCCACCCCAGGGTGCTCGGGCTCAGTGGTCTTTCTCTAGACACAGCCCCAGACTGGGGAAAGTGGACAGGAGGGAAGGCGTGGCACTAGTGAAGTCCTGCCCTGCGTAGGTTGTCTGGTCCCATCACGCAGGGCCTCTTCCTTACTGAGCCTGGGGGAGCTAGCTGGTGAGGGTTTCCACCTGGAAGGCTCTGGATAGAGACGCGATGTGGGCAAGATATCAGACCGTCTTCCTAAGGCCAAGAACACGTGGTGCCTCCTGGGAAATTTTTCCTGCCGTGACCAGAGGACTGGGTGACACAGGGCATCTGTGGGGCCCACCAGCACCTCCGTAAGGTTCAGGTGGTCCTCAGAGCCTCCTGGATCACCATGGTGATAGCTAGGAGCACTGTGGGTCCGCCTCCATCTGCCTTTCCTGTTGACGGTGTTCATGGCCTGTTGGGTCTTTCGTCTAGATTCTTGCTCACCTGTGGCACCTGGGCTACTCACCAGAAGACGTCATCGGCAACATTTTCCGAGTGTGTAAAACCTTCCCCATGGCCGAATACCTGAAACTGGAGTTCATCAAGGTTCGTCAGAGCTCGGGAATACCTTGTGCACTTCTGCCTTCCTTGGAGTCCAGTCTGCTGGCGTCGCCCAGGCTGGGGTTACAGGCGCTGCCGCCACACTCCCTGCACTTGTGCAGTGCCTGCCAGCTCTGCTGTGACGTGTCCACGCCTGGCCCTCATCCCTGAGCAGCATCCTGCTGTGTGGCTGTGTCACGGTCACTTGTTCTCTAGGAAGGGCGTTTGGGTTTCTGTGGCTGAAAGTCACTGCACACTGGCACCCATGAAACAGCGTGGCTGCCACATTCCTGTTCTGCTTGGGTGGGCTCCCAGGTGGGGGACCACCAACCCAGACAGGTGTCCGTGTAACTTTATAAGAATTTGACTGGGGCTGGGCAGTGGTGGCGCACACCTTTAATCCCAGCACTCGGGAGGCAGAGGCAGGCAGATCTCTGTGAGTTCCAGGACAGCCAGGGCAACACAGAAACCCTGTCTTGAAAACCAAAAACAACAAAAAATTTGACTGGGAATGGCTCAGTTGTTAGAGTACATACCTCGAGTGTGCAAAGCCCTGGGTTGATCCTCAGCCCTGCATAAGATGGGGTACGGCTGGGTATGGCGGTGCATACCTTCAGTGCTCCATAGTGAGACTTTGGTTTAAAACAGCAGCAGCAAAAGTAACTGAGTGTCCTTTCGTTTGCCCATAGTTCCACACCTGGAGGTGGAGGCAGGAGACTCAGAAGCTCGGGCTATCCTCAGCTACATAGTGGGTTGGAAACCAGCCTGGGTTCTGTGAGACCCTAGCAGGCTGGGGCTGGGGCTTGTGCTGGAAGCTCTGGGTTTGCCCCCTAAGCTGGAACACCCTTTTCCAGCATGAGCTGAACCGGAGTGAAGCCAGGTCCAGCCTCTTCCTGTCCTGCGTTTTGAGGTCATTGTGGTGGATTACACCAGTTTAGACGGAAAGGAGCCAAGAGTCCCGGCTACCCACCGTTCCTTTCGGCTTGTGTTTCAGGAGATTGGATACACTCACATGAAAGTGGCGGAAGGTGTGAACTCCTTGCTGCAGATGGCTGGGCTCCTGGCCAGGCTGTGTCAGAAGACCATGGCTCCGGTGGCCAGTTGAGATGGCCTCCAGTGATGAAACTAGGAGGGTCCTTGTCACCGAGACACCGATGGCCCAGCTTTCCAGTCGTGGGGAGATGTGCCCAAGACATTGTTAGAACATTCTCGCTTTGGTTTTTGTTCTGGGAGAACAGGACTGACGTCGAACTCCTCTGCCGCTGTGCCTGACCTTGAACTGCTGACCCTGCTCTGCCTCCTGAGTGCTGGGGTTACAGGTGTGCCACCACGCCTGGTTTGTGCAGTGCTTGGGGTGGGACCCAGGGCTTGTGCCTGTCAGGCGGGCAGTCTGCCAGCTGGCTGACAACCTCGCCCCTGGCTGAGTCTGGAGGGTTCCATGCTGCTCTTCTGCTTTTTTTTTCTGAATTCAGCTTCAGAGCCTGGATATGGGGCATGGTGGGAAGGCCCCTGACCTCCTCAGACTTGGGGTTGTAGCTGATAAAGCCTTAGGGTGTTGGTCTTGCAATGCTTAAAGCATCGTCTTGCTTCTGCCTGTTGGACCTGTGGCCAGTGAGTGCAGCAGATGAAGGTCTGGCCACACACCTCACCACTGGAGTGCCATCTCCAGAACCCACGAGAAGGTGGAAGAAGAACTGACTCCACAAAGGGGTTCCCCGGGCAGCTAGGCGTGGTGGCACACCTCTCTGATCCCAGCGCTTGGGAGGCAGAGGCAGGAGGATTTCTGAAGTCAAGGCCAGCTTGGTCTACATAGTTCTGGGACAGCCAGAACTGCAGTACCTGGGGAGACCAGGAGAGGACAATGGATCCCTTGGAGCTGGATTTGCAGATAGTTTTGAACCCAGGACCTCTGCAGGAACAGCCAGAACCGCCTAGCCATCTCTCCAGTCCACAGACCTAAAGCCAAGCACTCAGGCTAAGTTCGGAGCTAGGCCCTGTTACAGTGAGCCAGGCCAGCCTGGGCAATGAGACCCTCTTGTGTCAGTCTGACCATTCTGACCATTGGGTTCTGGGTGTTCCTTCTAATATACTAACGTGTCATTTCTTTTCCAACTTGTATTCGGTTCTTCTCAAACAAATTTGTGATGTCCGGGGGAAGGGCCTGAGCATCAAGTACACAGCCCGTTCCTCTCTGGACCTCAGGGTTCCTGTCTACAAAGTAAGAACTTGGATCTTCAGCTAGGCGGTGGTGGCACACACCTTTAATCCTAGCATTTGGAGGGATGGGGGGATCTCTGAGTTTGAGACCAGCCTGGTCTTAAAAAAGGAGGAAAAAAACGGGGAACCCTGATCTTCATTTCCAGCTAAGGTCTTTACCAGAGCCAGGCATGGTGGCACAGGCCTATAATCCCCACACCTGGGATGCTGAGGCAAAGGATTGCCATGAGTTCAATGCCAGCCAGCCTGGGTTCCAGAGTGAGACTCACATGGCTGACAAGATGGCTCCCTGGTAAAGGCACTTGTCACACCAGCCTGTCACCCGCGTTTTGTCCCTGGGGCCCTCCTGAGGGTGGAAGGGGAGTCGGCTGCACAGCTGTCCTCCGACCCATGCCCACACTAATAAAAGGGGAGGTGGCCTGCTATGTTAGCGGGAGGACCTGGGGTGGAATCCACAGAACCCAAGTGAAAGCCATGTGCAGTGGCGGGTGCTTAGGATCCTAGTGCTGGCAGGTAGGAGACAGGATACCTGGGGCTCCATGGCCAGCGAGTCTACACAGTCGGCAAGCTACAAGTTCAGTGACGGACACTTGTTCAGAAAACAAAAGAGAGATGAGCTGGCTCAGCAGGTGAGCACGAACTAGGTTCCAGAGGACCCGAGCTGGGTTCCCCGCGTTCACGTGGGGCAGCTGGCAAAGGTCTGGAATTGAGTTTCAAGTGTTCTGATGCCTTCAGAACTGGGATGTACTCAAACACACAATATTTTTGTTTTTTGCGACAGGGTTTCTCTGTGTAGCTTTGGAACCTATCCTGGAACTTGCTCTGTAGACCAGGCTGGCTTTGAATCATAGACCCACCTGCCTCTGCCTCTGAGTGTTGGGATTAAGTGCCCCACCACTGCCAGGCCCACACACAATATTTTTAAACTGGAGGCCGGGTGTGGTGGTGCCTTTAGTCCCCGTACCCAGGAAGCAGAAGCAGAGAAGTGTCTTTAAGTCCAGCCTGATTTATATAGCAAGTTCCAGGCCAGCCAGAGCTACACGATGACTATCTTAAAAAGAATAGGAGAGCAACAGAGGGAGACACTCGGCCCTGTAGACACACAAAGGGTGTTTAAGCAAAAGTAGACAGTGCCTGCTCTTAAACTCAGGGTTTATTGATTGATGGGTGAGGGGCTGGTTTTGTTTCCCTCTCACTGACCCACAAGGTCCCTGCAGGAATGGAAGAGGGAGCAAACGGGAGCCCACAAAGAACAAGGAGACTCCAGGTTACCCTACATCCTACATCTGTTAAAGTTAGGACATGTAATGCTCTCTGGGAGACAGGAAGTCCCCCTGACATTGGCAATATTAAATACGGCTCCAGCAATTGACGTTAACTACAGCAACAGTCACGGAACGTTCCCAGAAATCAACATTCATAAGCAATTTGAATCCAAACAGTGAAAAAAGATACAAGGTAGTGATACACCCTGTGATCTCAGCACTAGGGCTGAGGCTGGAGGATTGCAAGTTTGAGACCAGCCTGAGCAATTTAATAAGACCCTATTGCAAAATTAAGAAAAAAAAAAAAAAGACAAATGCCAGTGTTGTGACATATTTTAGATGTGGTACTGGAGACACAGCTAGCCTCAGGTCCTGGGCTTCCGGTCAGCACAGCCAATGTTTCCAGGCACCTGCTTTGCTCCCAAAAAAGTCCAGGGCATTGCTCGGGGGTTGCAGCCTTGACGAGCCCCAATGTCTCCCAGGATGTTCTGGAACCCCTCCCAGGAGCAGCCACAGCCAGGTCTGAAGCTTGAGCATCCCCGGAAAATAGGCTTCAGCAGGCAGTGAACGCTTCAGCTCATGACCCCGGCAGGCCCTTCAACAGAGAAGAGAGATAGGAGGCAAAGGTTAGGGGCTGGAGAGACGTCTCAGTCAGTAAAATACTCGGTACACAAGCGTGAGGACCTGAATCCAATTTCCAGAACACACATACAGGCAGGCATAGTGGTGCACGCCTTTAATCCCAGCACTCGGGAGGTAGAGGCAGGAGGATCTCTGAGTTCAGGACCAGCCTGGTCTACGTAGCAAGTCCCAGGCCAGCCAAGGCTACACAGTGAGAGCCTGTCTCAGCAAAACAAAACATAGAGGAAAGCCTGCCGGGTGTGCTGGCATGCACCTGCAATCCCAGCATCCCACAGGGGAAGGCCGGAGGAAGAAGGGAGCAAGACCCGAATTCACTGTCCCTCTGCAATCCCAGCATTCCTCAGGGGAAGGCCGGAGGAAGAAGGGAGCAAGACCCGGATTCACTGTCCCTCCAAGTCAGCCACGAGCTCCAGTGCCGGCTCTGGCCAGCTGACCTCCAACCTCTCCCATGCCCTCTGCCAGAGGCGGACATCTCCCATCTGCTCTTCCGGGATGCCCTTTCCAGTGAGGAGGCAGAGAGCGCCTTAGTCCCTGTCACCCCTGTCACAAGGCACAACCCTCTTCTCCTGTCTGTCACCAGGCCTTATCACTAGGGAACATACTACATTTTTGGTTTGGGGATTTTTGTATTTTTATTTTGAGACAGGGTCTCACTCTAGACCAGAACTCAGAAATCCACCTGCCTCTGACTCCTGAGTACTGGGAATAAAGGTGTGCACCACCATGTCTGGTGTATTGAATTTTCTTATCTGTTTTATTGCTTATCTGATTTCTTTTTTTCCCATCTTTCCTTCTTTCCATTCCTCTGTGTGTGTGTGTGTGTGTGTGGTCTGTATGTGTCTGTGTGTGTGTGTGTGTGTGTCTGTGTGTCTTCCTGTACCACTGTCCCCTAGAGCTCACTCTTTCAGCTAGGCTGGCTGGTCAGTGAGCCCTGAGAGCCACCTCCCCAGCACCAGGTGACAGGGGTGTGCTGGAGATCTGAACTCACACCCTGTGCTTACACTTAGCCATCTCTCAAGTTCCCTTTCTATCATTTAAGACCAGATCTCTGCTTCATTATGTAGCCCAGGCTGGTTTTGAACTCCTGATTCTCTTGTCTCCACTTCTTCAGTGCTGAGATTCACTCAGGAGGGAGTCATGTGTCATCATGCCTGGCTTCATTTTTTTTTTTTTTTTTTTTTTGTTTTTTTTTTCGAGACAGGGTTTCTCTGTGTAGCTTTGCGCCTTTCCTGGGACTCACTTGGTAGCCCAGGCTGGCCTCGAACTCACAGAGATCGCCCGCCTCTGCCTCCCAGTGCTGGGATTAAAGACGTGCGCCACCACCGCCCGCATGGCTTCTTCACTTTACATCTTTCATTTTTTGTTCTTTTTTGGTGCTAAGATGGAACCCAGGACTTCACGTATGCCAGACAATTGCTCTACTGTCAAGCCACGCCTCCGTCCTCCACTGGTGGATTGTACAGCAAGTGCTCTACCATAGACATCTCTGCTGGACACCCCCAGTGCCCCTGACCACGTGTGTGCTTCACCTGTCACGTGGGTGAACCTCTCTTCTGGGTCCCCTAGTCCCACAGGTGGACTTCAGCAAGCATCTCCCTTCTGGTCCTAATAGCGAATGAGCACCCATGGGGGTCTCCATCACTCCCTGAGGCTCCCCCCCACTGCACAGGGCCCTTCCTTGACTTGGGCCCCTCACTTTCTTGAGAGTGCTGTACCTTCCTTCCGATTGATTCTCTCCTAGACGTGCTCAGCAGCGGCCACATCCCCGTTCACGTAATCTGGCTCCTCATCTGGGCTTTCTAACGGGGACACTTGTGCACCTATGGGGCAGGACAGGTGTTGTTGGGAAAGTTCACAGGCACACACCAATGCTGTTCCCCAGCCAGGCTGCTCAAGACCCCACAAAGGACACAGGGGAGGTGTCACGCTGCACGGGACTCGTGGTGTCTGCCTGTCACTGCTGTTTTTTCAGAAATCCTCCTGCTCCAAGACTGGGTGACCAGCTCTGGAGGATGAGCTGCTACCAAGGGGAGTTCTGGTCGAGTGCAAGGCTTCTGCAGCCTTGGGTACCATGGAGGTTCCACTGTGAAGTCAGCTAGATTGACTGGAGGGGAACCCACCCAGGCCGACCCTCCTGGATCAGCCCACTGCCTGCTTGAGTTAGACCACCACTACCACCACCACTACCCCACCCCACCTCATCACAACCCCACCCCACCCCACCACTACCCCCCCACCCCCCTACCCCAACCCTCCCCCCCACTACTCCTGGCAGCCTCTGCCCACGGGGGACATACCCACAGTCCTCCTGGATTCTCGCCACTCTCGGATAGATATTGAGTTCTGGTAATCCTCAGATTCCTCGCCACCTATGGGAGGATATAGGGACACTCTGAGCAGATCCAGGGAGCCAAGGGCCAGTCTTTTCCGCTGAGGGTGACCCCATGAGGGAAGATAATCCCCTGGATGGCTCCTCCCTTAGGTGAACTTGACCCAAAGGCACCAGAGACATGGAGAATGCAGGCAAGGGCTGAGTCTTGGGAACTCACTTCTTGCTCGTGAGGGTGGGCTAGCTCAGGGTGCTGGCCCCTGCTCTGCCTTTCTCGGGAGAGACAGCCTTACCTGAGTCGGGCGTGCTGGGCTTGCAGATGAGCACGTTCTCGTAGGAGTTGGAATCATCGTCTGTTAACAGAAGGGAGCTGGCAGGGCACCTGCCCCTTCCGCTACCCCTGCAGTCCCGCCCCCCCCCCCCCCCCAGCTCTTCCCGGGCTTCAGGGAATTCTGCATTCTCTCAGACCGGTATTTCTGTTGCCTTTGTTTTATGTGTATGCGGTGTGATGCAAGTGTGGGGAACTATCTTGTTCGTTGTTGTTGGTCTTGTTTTGTTTGTTTCATTTGAGACAGTGTCTCCCTGTGCTACCCTGTTTGTCCTGGAACTTTGCTATGGAGACCACGCTGGCCTCGAACTCACGAAGATCTGAGTGCTGGGATTAAAGGTGTGTGCTATCACGCCTGGCAGGGGGCCTTTCTTACAAAATAAGGATAAAGATTGGGCTGGAGGGATGGCTTAGTGGTTAAGAGCACTGACTGCTCTTCCAAAGGACCCAGGTTCAATTCCCAGCACCCATATGGCAGCTCACATCTGTCTGTAACTCCACTTCCAGGGGACTCTCACACAGACATAAACACAGACAAAAACACCAATGCACATAAATAAGTTATTTATAAATAAATTAATAAATTATTAAAAAACAAAATAAGGATAAAGATCAAGTAAAGGCGCTTGCTGAGTTCCATCCCCAGGACCTACATGGTTAAAAGAGAGCACTTACTCCTACAAGTTGTCCTAAGAATGTCACATGTGTGTCCCCACACCCACACAATAAACAAATGTTTTGATTTATTTTTTTTTTGTTGTTGTTGTTTTTGTTTTTAATCCCTCCCGAGTGCTGGGATTAAGGATTAAAGGCGTGCGCCACCCACTGCCCAGCTGAGCACTCCTTGGCAGGCTGCCATGACCCACTCCAGAGCCAGGTGAGGACCCAGGCTAACGCTCCCCCCCCCCATCCTTCTCCATAGGCTCTGCCCCTCCCCCTTGCTTGCCCTCTCTGTAAAGCAGAAGTGGTCACGACCAAAGGCTCCAGCGCCCTCCAAGCTTGCCCGGGGCTTATCTGTCATCGGGTGCCTATCTGCGTGCGCCCCAGATGACAAGTGAGCTGGTCTCAGATGCTCCTACCCACAGCCCCGCCCCTGCTTCCTGTCCTGTCCCTTGCTCACTCCCTCTGTCCCCATCCTCCGCGTGCAGCTGACCAGCTTCCTTCCGCCCCACCCACCTTGGCCTGCAGCGGGTCTCTCTCTACCTCTCAACGCCTCTGCAGACCCAGCCTGACCTAGGGGCTGCCCCCTCTTCCACATCCTCCCCACCCCAGCCTCCAACCTTACCTTCTGGGGACTTCTGGAAACGTCCCCAGTTGTAGTAGTCTGTAGGGATGGGGTCTCTGGACAAGAGAACAGAGTGCAGGCTGCTGAGCAGGCCTGTCAGGACGGGCCCTCAGGAGGGGGTTTCTCCTCCATTCACGTTTCCCAGAGCCCCAGACTACTCTAGGGCAAAAGGGCTGTCAGCCTGGCTAGGACACCTTCAACAAGTCCCCATCTGGGCCACAGTCCTCCCCATCTGTGACATGAAGAGGCCCTGGTAGGGGTCATTTCTTTTGGCGGGTGGCCTTGAATGAGATCCTTCTGCCTCTGCCTCCCAAGTACTGGGATGGTGGGGAGGACAGACCTGTACTACCATGCCCTGCCCTCGGTATCTATCTATCTGTCTGTCCGTCCGTCCCGTCCATCCATCCATCCATCCATCATCTATCTATCTATCTATCTATCTATCTATCTATCTATCTATCTATCTATCATCTATCTATCATCTATCTATCCATCCATCCATCATCCATCCATCCATCCATCATCTATCTATCCATCTACCATCTATCTATCCATCACTCTCCTTCCTATCGATCATCTATCACTGTCCTTCCTTCTCTCTTTTTATGTTTATATTTACTTATTTAGACTCAGTTCTCTCCTTTCACCATGTGGTGCGGACCTGGGGGAGGGGGGTAGAACTCGGTTTGTCAGGCTTGGGAAGGAAACACCTTCACTGGCTGAGCTAGTTGGCTGTCTTTCTCCCCCCCCCCACCACTGATCTCAAACTCACTGGACCAGGATGACCTCCCTCCCCAGTGCCGGGCTGATGGGCACGAGCCACCCCACCAGGTTTATGCGGTGCTGGCAATGGAAGCCAGGGCAGGCAATCCGCCAACGGCACCCCAGCCCTTTTTTGGAGGAAGGGAACCACAACTCGATATGGCCCACACTGGCTTTGATCCCCCTGCCTCAGCCTCCCTCCTCTTGAGTGCTGAAATGACAGACCTGGGCCACCACGTCGTCTTTCACCAGACGGCAGGATGCGTGCCCACCCCCCACCAGATGCTCATCTTTAGAACAGAGCCACGTGCCAGGCCCCACAAGGCCACGGTCACCAGATGGAAAAGGCTACCCCGAGATGTGTCTCCACTGTATTACTCATAGATAAAGAAGCCTGAGATGAGTGACCCAGGAACACGGCGGTGGGCAGAGGGCAGGCGAGGGCGAGGGCCACTTACACATAGGCAGCGTCAGGCTCGTGTCTGCTTCCTGGAAGGGGCCAGATAGGAGAGTTGACACAGGCCAAGCTCCCGGGCTGGGCCCATTCCCTCCCACCCCCAAGAGCTACCCACCTCTGTAGAAGTTCTGGTATCTAAGGGACTCAGGACCTGGAAGAAAGGCTAAGCTGTCTTCCCTCCAGGCCCTGCCCCAGCCCAAACCAGGCTCTGCAGCCCAAGCCAGCGGCTTTGGATGGTTACGCCTTTGGACACAGTCAGCCCAATTTCATCAAACCCAGGCTCAGCCCTCCCTAAAGGCCTCCCCAAAGCTGGTTCTTGTCCCACTGCGCCATCCCCACTTCAGGCTCCTCCCTGCCTGGTGTCACTCACCTTCCGGGTCCAAGAACAGCAGTTTATTCTTCCTGTAAGGATGGGGTAAGGTGGTGGGGGAGACTGAGGTGGTGCTCTGGGGAGGGGACAGTCCCCTCACGGGCCAGGACTGAGGCTCTGCAGCATGGGGACACAGGTCTGGGCCCTGGGAGGACCACGCACCTACCTTTCAGATGACTTGTCTGAGGCTGTGTCCATCAGGGGTCCTGGCCACACCGGCCTGGCCACTTTCGGAGGGAAGCAGGGACAGGGTATTGGTAGGCACTCACCCAGCTGAGCCTTCACCCACTACACCAGGCTGGCCTCAGGGCGAGGGACACAGAAGGGACCTTGATAGGGGGAGTCTCGGCCCAGAACCAAACCCAGGAAGCACCAGGGACTCACGGGAGTAGGTCTGAGCCACAGTAAAGTTCTGTTCGTTTTCTTGCCTGTGAATACACAAGGGGGTGCTGAGCTGGGCCTTGGCATTCCCCAGGCAAGGAACAGAGAGAGAGGGGACAGAGGGACAGATAGGGACAAAGAACACAGAGGAGCCAAGCCTGGGAATGTGACTGGGAAGTGAGTTTGAGGCCAGCCTGGGCTATACAAAGTTAAGTTCTGGGCTAGCCAGTGCTACAGAACAGGAAGACCCTGTTTCAAAAACAAAAAATAAAAATAAAAAAACCCAAAACCCATGGCCCGCAGTGGTCAGAGATGGAAGGCTTTGTTTTTAAATCTCTGTGGTTTTTCAGTTGCAAAAGGAAATGAGGAAGTGTGTGTGCGTGCATGTGTGTGTGTGTGTGTGTGTGTGTGTGTGTGTGTGTGTGTGTGTGTGTGACACAGCCTATTGGGGTGCGCACGTGAAGGCTGTGCTGAGTGTAGGAAGTGTGTGTGGGTAGCAGAGACGGGTAGAGTGTGATCAATTGGTTCCCTCCCCCTCTCTCTCTTTCTTTTTTGCAATACGGTCTTACTCTGTAGGCCTGACTGGTCTGGAACTTACTATGTAGACCAGGTTAGAGATTAGGACACAGAGATTAGATCCACCTGTCTCTGCCTCCTGAGTGCTGGGATTAAAGGAGTGCACCATGCCTGCCCCTTGCCTTTCTTTTTATGTTGGGCATTGAACTCAGGACCTATAGCACTGAGCCACACCCCAGCCCCTCAATGGGGGATTCTAGGCAGAGGCTCTACCACTGAGCCACACCCCAGCCCCTCACTGGGGGATCCTAGGCAGGTGCTCTACCACTGAGCCACACCCCCAGCCCCTCACTGGGGGACTCTAGGCAGGGGCTCTACCCCTGAGCCACACCCCAGCCCCTCACTGGAGGATTCTAGGCAGGTGCTATACCACTGAGCCACACCCCAGCCCCTCACTGGGGGATTCTAGACAGGTGCTCTACCACTGAGCCACACCCCAGCCCTCACTGGGGGATTCTAGGCAGGTGCTCTACAGCTGAGTCATGATCTCCTTCTCCCACTTTAAAAAAATTTTTATATGGGGTATTTTGCCCATGTGTAAGTCTGTCCACCACATATAATCCTGGTGCCTAAGGAGATCAGAAGAGGGCACTGGATCTCCTGGAACCTGAGTTAGAGACTGTGAGCCATTATGTGGGTGTTGGGGATCAAATCCAGATCCTCTGGAAGAACAGCCAGTGCTCTTAACCACTGGACGATCTCTCCAGCCCTGCTTTTCAGTTTTAAAAGTTTATTTGTTGTTGTTGTTGTTATTATTATTATTATTTGTGTGTGTGTGTGTGTGTGTGTGTGTTGTGATGCAATTTTCGGGAATCCTCAATCTCCTCCACCGTGGGTTCCAGGGATCGAACTCGGGTCCCCAGGCTTTTGTGCCGGCCACTTTGACTTGCTGAGCCATCTGGCAACCTGCTACTTATAAATTTGGAGACAAGGTCTCACTGGATTGCCAGGCTGTCTCGAACTCCCTCTGTGGCCCAGGCAGGCTCTGGAATATCTGGGATGACAGGAGGTATTCAGCCTCTCTTAAGTGGTTTTGAGATTCTGCTCCCATTCTGCCCGGGGGGGGGGGGGCTCAGGCTTCTGCCCCCCACTACCACTGCCGTGTGATGGCACATTCCCGCGGATAGCCCCCGGACTCTCTTTCCGTCCACTGAATGCTAGGCACCCACTAGAGCCTGCCATGGAGCAGGCATGAGAGAGGGCAGGGACCCGGTTCCTGAGAGGATGCCCAAACACGCCAAGCTGGGGCAACTCACTGGTTCCTCTGCTCGAAGATTTTCTCATTTCTCTTCGCCCCTGCAAGAACAGAAATGCATAGCAAGTGTCCCTGAACTCGGGGTGTGTGGTGGGGGAAAGCTGAAGTCTGGGACCCCCCCACCCCCCCACCCCACCCCTGCTTTGCAACTCCACCAGGCCCTTGGCAAGTCTCTTTGTGGCTGCCTGTTACTGAGATGGTTCGGAGCAGCTGGGTGTGGGGACACATGCCTGCCATCCCAACACTCAGGAAACTGAGGCAGGAGAGCAGGAACGTTTGAGGCTAGCCTGAGCTAAAGTGTGAAAAGAGAAAGAATTAAGAGGAAGGAATTGAAGAAAGGAGGAAGGAGGGAGGGAGAGGGAGGGGAGAGGGAAGGAGGAGGGAGGGAGGGAGGGAGAAGGCTGGAGCGGGTTGGGGGAGGAAAGGAGGAGGGACAGAAGGACAGGTACTTAATCTCTTTTTGTGGGGTGAGGAGAGCTTGGAATAGAGGGTGCCACAGGTAGCCAGCCTCCCTTCTCTTCTCCAGAGCAGTTTCCTGGCCTGAGTGACCGCCATGGTCCAGCAGAACCAGCCTCCACCCACAGCCAGTGTAGGGGCCACCAGCTGGTCCCTGGGTGCTCAGCCTCCTGCCCCTCCCATCACAGCCAGGTCCAGCCCCAGAGGCCCCTGGGACATAGTCTCCACGGTCCTCCCATCCCTCCCTGCCCGGGTGGCACTTACCTGGGCGGGAACAGCGGACACACAGCCAGGCCGTGGCCCCCAACAGCAGCAGCAGCGGTACTGACAATGGCCACACCAGCTCCAGGTCGGCACTCATGTCGGCTTGGGGAGGGGGCTGCAAAGCTGTTTGGAGGGTCTGTGAGCCGGTGGCTGCCAGCTGCTGCCCTACCTACCCCACGTGCTCACTTTCTGAACTCTCTGGTTCTTGGCTCCAGCTACATCCATGGAATAGCCTTCCCTACCCCTGGACTGAACCAACTCTGCCTCCCATGTGACCCTACCCAGCACACTGACTACCAGACCACATGTGCTGGAAGGTTCTGAGATCACCGGGCAGCACTAAGAAATGGTGGCCAACCCTAAGCTCTCATTCCCACGCCACCTGGCCCTGAGAGACAGGCTCCCGAGTTCACAGGTGGAGAAGAAACTGAGACTGGGAAGCTCCCCACAGCCATGTGGAAAGGGAGGGCTCAGGCCAGACCTAGGAGAGGGCGCACACCTGCAATCCCAGCAAGTCTGGAGGCTGAGGCAGGAGGATTGCCACTAGTTTCAGGCCAGCCTGAGACAACATAGTGGGTCTCAGGGCTGCCTGGGCCAAAGACTAAGACCCTGTGTCAGAAACAAAACAAAAATAAGGTGGAGGGGGGGCTGGGGATTTAGCTCAGTGGTAGAGCGCTTGCCTAGCAAGCACAAGGCCCTGAGTTTGGTCCTCAGCTCCGGAAAATTAAAATAAATTAAGGTGGAGGGGCTGGAGAGATGGCCTAGCAGTTAAGAGTGCTTGTAAGCCTTTAATTCCGGCACTCAGGAGGCAGAGGCAGGCCAATCTCTGAGTTTGAGGCCAGCCTGGTCTACAGAGAGAGTTCCAGGACATCTGCACAGATAAACCCTATCTTCAAACAAACAAACAAACAAACAAACAAACGAAACCCAGGTCCTGCCTATAAGTGGGAGCTGGAGGGTGCCTCTCAGAGGAGGTAACCCTGAGACAGTGTAGTTCAGGGATGGGTCCCCCTTGAGAGAGAGGGCATGAGGGCCTGCAGAGTGAGGCTGGGCCTCTGGGAGACCGAGGAGGAAGGAGGTGGGCCTATGGCGAGGGACGGCCGGGGTGAGGAGGCTGCCAACCCCCAGTTAGCCCAGGGCCACGTGAAGTCGTGGTTGTCCCGCCTTGGTGAAGCCCCGCACGGTCTGGTGAATGTGTGGAGAACAGCCCTCTCTAATGAAACCAACAACTCCGAGGAGACTCAGCTCCCCGGCACGAGCAAGGGACACAGGTGAGGGAGCCTGTCTTCTGTAAGGCACATGCAGAGTGACAATGACTACGTGGCCACTCTGTCTGCACTCGGGCCCACTGCCAGCTGTAGAGACCCTTCCTAGGACACCCCCCCCCCCCCCCCGTGAAGGGCTGGGGCGTGGCCTTGGTCTACCATAGAGACTCATAAACTGAGCACATGGTGCATGCCTGTAACTCTAGCACTTTAAGAAATAGAGCCAGGAGGGCTGGAGGGATGGCTCAGCGGTTAAGAGCATGGGCTGCTCTTCCAGAGGTCCTGAGTTCAATTCCCAGCACCCACATGGTGGCTCACAACCATCTCTAGTGGGATCTGATGCCTCTTCTGGCATAAAGGCGTGCATGCAGATAGAACACCATATACATAAAATAAATATCTTTAAAAAAGAAAGAAAGAGAGCCAGGAGGACTGGGAGATCAAGGCTAGTTCTGGGTGCAAAACACAACTATCTATCTATCTATCTATCTATCTATCTATCTATCTATCTATCATCTATCTATC
This sequence comes from Peromyscus leucopus, assembly GCF_004664715.2. NCBI lineage: Eukaryota > Metazoa > Chordata > Mammalia > Rodentia > Cricetidae > Peromyscus > Peromyscus leucopus. Next base: position 25,866,712 of record NC_051082.1, read on the forward strand.
TATATTTTAAAGGAGAGTGGTATGTGTACACACACACACACACACACACACACACACACACACACACACACACACGGGGGGGGCGGGTTCTGGCAGGGGAGAGAGACAGAGGAGGTAGAGGGAGAAATATGAGAGAATAAGAGGACGGGTCGGGAGAAGAGAGGAGAACTAGATCATGGTGTCTTACTCCTATATGTTTGTAACCCAGCACTTGGGAGGCATAGGCAGAAGATCAGAAGTTCAAGGTCACCCTTGGCTACATAGGTTGGGTTACAAGACACTCTGTCTCAAGGGAAAAAAAAAAAAGAGGAGACTTGGACATAGCACACAAGCAGGCCACATATAACTCAGCACTTGCCCACCTGAGTCCACTTGTGACCCCAAGAGCAAGCCCACACTTTTGGCTTGGCATTCAAGGTCCCAAGAGCTGGCCTGCTGACTTCTGTTTCCTCTTCAAGGGCACTCCATGCCTTTGGCATGGGGACCATCCTCCATCCAAGAGGTCTTGACTACCAGACAGCCCACTTGCTTCTAGACTTGTTATTCAGGGATGAGCAGGGCTCCAGAAGCCCTCAGGCCTGGAATAGTGTTGGTCGGGTCATCTGTACCCTCTAAGCTGCCACACGGGGAAAATAACGTGTCCCCTGAGTTAGTCACATAAGGCCTGTCATGGAGATGATGACTGGAGAGCAGGGTCAGCCATGTGGGTTGTTTCCACCATGACGTTTGTTATAGTCACAGTTCTTAGCCACGTGACATGGGAAGGGACTGAGAGTGGCCGGCTGCAAAAACTGAGGGGCTCTAGCTGGGCGGTGGCGGTGCACGCCTTTAATCCCAGCACTCTGGAGGCAGAGCCAGGTGGATCATTGTGAGTTCGAGGTCAGCCTGGACTACCAAGTGAGTTCCAGGAAAGGGGCAAAGCTACATAGAGAAACCCTGTCTCGAAAAAACCAAAAAAAACAAAACAAAACAAAACAAAACTGATGGGCTCTATTATCCTGCTTGGTGATATCTAAAGGCACAGGCCTGGACTCCTCCACTGACCCCAGCGGGGTCTGAGGGGTGAAACCTTATGAAGAGAGAGAGCTATGAGGGCCTAATGAAGTAGATATGCCAGGCCTGGTGGAGCAGGCTAGCCATTCTTGCTGCTCAGGAGGCTGAGGCAGGAGTATTGTAAATTCCAAAGTCAACTTGGGCTATATTGCAAGTTCAAGTCCAGTGAGACCCTGTCTCAAAACATAAAGAGGACTTGGGGGCACAGTAGGACATTTGCTTAGACTGTCCCAGTGATGGCCTAGAGGGGTGGCTTAGTGGTAGAGCAACTACCTAGAATCTACCAGTATGAGGTTGAGGGCATGGCTCAACAGTAGAGTACCTGCCTAGAACCACCCAGTGAGGGATATGCCCATGTTTAACCAACATGGGCAAGGATTTGAGTTGCATTCCCAGCACTGGGGAAAACCAAAACAAAATGGACTGGGGGGTGGAGTTAAAGAGATGGCTCAGAGGTTGAGAGCATACTGCTCTCCCAGAGGACCTGGGTTCGATTCTCAGCATTCACATGGCAGCTTACAACCATCTATTAACTCCAGTTCCAGGGGGATCCAGGCCTCTCCATTTTTGTGGGCACCAGGCATGAATGTGGTGCACACATGTACATGCAAGCAAAACACTCACACGCATACGTTTTGTTTTTGAGACAGGGAGTCACTGGGTAGCCCTGGCTGGTCTGAAACTCACAGAGATCCGCCTGCCTCTGCCCCGAGTGCTAGGATTAAAGGTGTGGTGAGCGTGCCGCCACAGTCCAGCTATATAAAGGTTTTAAATTTAACAAAAAAGATTGCTGGAGGAGAGATCTTGCTCCACAGTAAGGTGCCCGTGCTCCTGTAGATAACCCCTCCCACCCTGAGAGCAGACCTAATGAAATCACTGGGCCACTACCAGACCCCACCCCCACTGGCAAAAGAACATGATATCAGAAAGGGATTGTTGGGAAGAGGGCAAGGATCAGTTGGAATGGGGGCAGACAAGAGAGGTAATTGGAGGTGAATATGGTTAAGATGCATCATTTACATGTACAGAAATGTCATAAGCCTATTACTATGTATAATTGATACATGATAATAAAAGGATTGAATGGGGGCTGGTGAGATAGCTTGTGGGCAAAAAGTCTGATGCCTCCAGTCTGATGATCCAAGTTCGATCCCCAGGACCCACATGGTGGTGAGAACTCACTCCTGCCAATTGTTCTCTGACCTACACTGTAGCACACGCACATCCACCCATCCAATATTTAAAAATGTATTAAAATATTGAAAAACAGAACAAAGAGAGAGCAGGTGTGAGTGCCTGGGACACTTCCTGGACAGGGTCTGGGACCTGCTTCTCAGCTGGGAACTCCTCCGAGCCCAACTGTTTTCTTCCCAGGGAGCAAACGGGAGGTTCAGAGAGGTGCATACTGTGCCACAAGGACACACAGTAAAAGAGGCACAGTGGTGGAAATCCAGAGTAGGCTCCATGAATTCCCTCCATCCCATGTGCTCATGCTCTCTACCAGGAACCACGACAGCCTGTGGGCTGAGGGTGGAGGGGACAGAGGCTGGGTCTGTAGGAGGGGCAACCCAGCAGTGGCAGAAGGCCCCAAGGGGCCAGGCAGGGCTGGCTGTGGGTGCGTGGGGGACTGCCACAGGCCTGTGGCTCTGCGGGCCAAAATAGCGCAAGGGGAAGTGGGCAGTTTTCGTATGAACAAGGTTTGCACAGGGCTGGTCTCTGACGGGAGCTGCTGAGCCTCCAGGCCTCTTGGTGATCACTCTGCGATTGCTCACCCTCCAGGGAACAGGGGCCACGAGGGTCTGCTTAGACGAGGAGCGCGACCAATCACACAGACCTGGGACGATGGCTGTGGTCATGTGCTGCTCTGGGGCTTGAGGACTTAGCTGAACAGTACTCCTGTGCTTGGTCCTTTGAGACAAGGTCTTCCTGTGCAGTCCAGGCTGGCCTTGAACTCACTAGCTCCCACCTTAGCATTCTCTGTGCTGTGATTACAGGAGCGTACCGCAACCCCCACCCGGCCAGACCAAGTAATTTGGGGTTCAAATGAGGGTAGCAGGAGGACCCCGAAAAACCTATTGGTGGCCCGAGAGCCAGGTGGGTTGTGCATGTTTGTGGGTATGGCTATGTGCAGAGGTCTGGCAGGCCCCTTTCCAGGCCAGTAGTGGTGGTGGTAGAGGCTGGGTCGATGGAACCTGGCCAACCTGGGCTACCTATTCTCAGAGCCAGAACCAAAGAGCCCGCCAGCTCTCCAGGGGTTATCTGTCAGAAGGTACAAAGCTGGATCAGGCCTGGGTGGACTTTTGGGGACAGCAACTTCCTCCTGGCTGGGACGGGGCTCGGGCACAGCTCCCCAGGGCATCCCAGATTCACCCACAGGCCTGTGGCATTTCACTAACCCTTCACAGACGGGAGAAACCGAGTTCATCTCTGGCTTTTGGCTAGCCCTCCTCAGTCACTGGTAGTGACAGAACCACCCTAGGGCTTCCTGGCTGGGGGTTTGGGAAGACAATGATCCAGGTAGATGCCTGGAGCCCCTGAAACAGGCTGTCCCCAAGAGGCCACAACGCCAGGCCAGGGCAGGAGGTATCCCAGCCATCGCTCAGTCCATAGCTACTAAGGGGGTACCTGCTCAGCTGGGCACCCGTGGGAAATGCTTACCTGAGAGTGGGGGTTCCTCACCATGGCCACCTCATCCTGTGCCGGCACACCTGCCCAAGCCAATGCCAACACCACAGACTCTGGCGGGCAGCAGGCAAGGCGGTTGGCTTCCTGTCACTACTGAATCATCCCTCGTACATCCGCCTCGGCCGGACTGCTCGCCTGGCTAGTGACAAAGGGGTGGGGCAAAGGCAGAAAACGATACAGAGAGAGAGAGGAGAGCGGGCTGTGGGGGCGCACGCCTTTAAATGTCTGCACTGGGGAGGCAGAAGCGGGCGGATCTCTGGGAGTTCAAGACCAGCCTGGGCTACAGAGCGAGTTCCAGGACAGCCTGGACTGTTAGAGAAACTGTCTTGAAAAACCAACCAGAAAGAAAGAAAAGAAGAAAGAAAAAGAAAGGTAGGCCACCACGCAGACAGACAGACAGACAGACAGACAGACACACACACACACACACACACACACACACACACAACACCACACACACACACACACACACACACACACGGGGAGGAGGGGGGGTGGGTAAAAAAGAAACAGAAACTGATGCAGGAGAAATGGGAAGTAAGAGATGGGCACAGAAAGACAGAAGACAGAAAGCCCAGGACGCGCACACAGCACACACCAAACAAACGCAGACACAGGTCCCAAGGAGCGCAGAGAAGCAGTGTCAACCAAAGAGTTCACACGCACACACAAACACAAGTGGGGGGACAGAGGAGAAGCTGTGCAAGTGTATACACACACACACACGAAACAGAGACAGACAGACAGACACACACACACACAGAGACAGACAGACAGACAGACAGACACACACACACACACACACACAGAGAGACAGAGACAGACAGAGACAGACAGACACACACACACACACACATGAGAGACAGACAGACAGACACACACACACACACCCCAGAGGTGGGAGACACACACAGAAGCATAGGTCAGGAGAACACCAGAAAGACAGAGACCCAGCTAGACAGACCCTGACAACCAGAGAGGCCTGAGGCAGCCAGAGTCCTGCCAGCACCCACAGGGATCTCAGAAAGATAAGGAGACTTGCCGGGTGGTGCTGGCTCACGCCTTTAATCTCAGCACTGGGGAGGCAGAGGCAGGCGGATCTCTGTGAGTTCAAGGCCAGCCTGGTCTACAGTGTGAGTTCCAGGACAGGCTCCAAAAAGCTACACAGAGAAACCCTGTCTCGAAAAACCAAAAAAAAAAAAAAAAAAAAAAAGGACTGGAGTAGCAGAATCCCGCAGGAAAAACACCAAAGGGCAGACAAAAAGATAAGGACATGGGGGACAGGGATGAGACATGGTAGATAACACATAACACAGACAGCAGAAGACAGAACAAAGGACCAGTGTATCAGAAACAGCTGAAGAGACACCCAACCTGCCTGTGTGTGAGGGAGAGGCGGGGGGGGGGTGGGGTGGGGAGTGGGGGGTGGGTACATGTGAATGGAGAGGCCAGAAGTTGCCCACATTTTTGTGTTGTTTTTGAGACAGTGTTTCTTTGTGTAGCCCTGGCTGCCTGGAACTCACTCTGTAGACCAGGCTGGCCCAGAGAGCCACCTGCCTCTGCCTCCTGAGTGCTGGGATTAGTGTGTTATCATCACCAAGCATGGGATTGGTTTTTACCACATGGGTCCCAGGGATAGAACCCAGATGGTCTTGGTAGAAAGCTCCTTTACCCACTGAGTCATCTTGCCAGCCCATGTAGTGGGTGTTTTGTTTTTTCTGTCTTTATTTATGTCTCACTATGTAGTTCTGGCTGGCCTGGGAACTCAGAGACCCACCCGCTTCTTCCCAAGTGCTGGGACCACACCTTGATTTTCCTCTCACTGACCTGTGGCTCACCAAGCAGTCCAGGCTGGCTGGTCCTGGAAACTCCAGATAGCCATGATTCCATGTCCTCAGTGCTGAGGATCCAAGCTCAGGTCCTCTGGCTTTTGAGACTTTCATGGACTGAGCCATGTGGCCCCTCTCCCCCAGAGCTGTTTCTCAGATCATTCTCTGGGAATGTCATTGTCTGTGGCTCAGGGAGGCTCCAAGTGTTGAGTAGGAAGAAGGCCAGCAGGTACCACTGCCCCAAGGGGCAAAGATCAACAAGTTGCCTAGGTCAGTGCACCCGAACTTGGAAAAGTTAACATAATGTTACACCTGCTGGTTACATCAAGGCTTGAGGCAGGACAGTCTCACCCTGCCATCTGCTTTGAGGTTAGTATTTCTGTACCTGGGGCCTGCCCTAGTGCCTGGGCCGGTTCTTCCCAGTCTTGGGCCCTGAGCCTACTGCTGCCACCATGTGGTGAAGCAAAGTAGTACAGGCATAGGGAACCAGTAACGGAGACCGCTCCCCCACACTGGTAACAATTCAGTACCCATCCCAAGTCCCTGACATAGCTACTTGTAACCCTAGTCCTATGTCCTGGGGCACCCCCCCCCCACACACTCATAGTTAAAGATAAGCCAGGTGGTGGTGGCACACCCCTTTAATCCCAGCACTCGGGAGACAGAGACAGGCAGACCTGAGGTCAAGGCCAGCCTGGTCTACAAAGTGAGCACACACACACACACACACACACACACACACACACACACACACACACCCCGAAAAAAAAAAAGATAAATTAATCAACACCACCAAAACTGAAAACAGAGGGCTGGGGATGTTGTTCAGTTGGTAAATGCTTGCCTAGGTTCCATACCAGATATTGCACAGGCTAGTGGGAAGGCATACTCCTATACTGCCTGAGCCCTTTCTAAATTTTCATTTTTTTTTAAAGTTTTATTTACTATGTATACAGTATTCCCCCTGCATGTATGCCTGCAAGCCAGAAGAGGGCACCAGATCCCATTACAGATGGTTTTCAGCCACTATGTGGGTGCTGGGAATTGAACTCAGGACCTTTGGGAGACTAGCCAGTGCTCTTAACCTCTGAGCCATCTCTCCAGCCCCACTAAGTTTTCATTTTAAGATTGCCTCTTATCCAGGGTGGGCCTTGAACTTGCAACCCTTCTGCTTCAACCTCTGGAATAGCTAGAATTATTGAAGCACTTTAAAACATCATTTATGTTTCGCCAGAATGTCTATGCAACACTTGTGTGCCTGGATCCTGGAGGCCATCAGATCCCCCAGAACCGAATTGGACTGCTGTGAGGCATCAAGCAGGTGCTAGAAGACTAGCCGGTGCTTTGAACTAAGCCATTATCTCCAGCCCCGAACCACGGTTTGTTTTTCCAAGACAGGGTTTCTCTGTGTAGCCCTGGCTGGGACTAAAGGAGTGGGTCACCACTCAAGGCCTGAACAATGTTTTAAAGACTTAAACTATTTGGGGGGCATGGGGATACAGCTCAGCAATCCCAATACCTGGAAGGTGGAGGCAGATCAGAAGTTTACCACCATCCTTGATACTCTGTATCCAGGATCGCTTGGACTGTGACATTCTATTGTACTGGTGATGAGACCAGGACCTTGTGCATGCTTGGCAGGTACTCTAATGTTGAATTCGTGCTTTTATTTTTTGATAGACTCCTGCTATGTAGTCGAGGCTAGCCTGAAACTTGTGAATCTGTCCTCAGCATCGTCAGGTTAAGACTAGAACTCTGTACCACCATGCTCAGCAGTGACCATTACCATCTTTTTTTTGAGATAGGGTTTCTCTGTGCAGCCCTGGCTGTCTTGGAACTCAGTTCTGTAGAACAGGGATCTGCCTGCCTCTGCTTCCCAAGTGCTGGGGTTAAAGGCATGTGCCACCATGCACAGCTTTAGTAGTGAGTCTATTCTTAATTTCAATGTACAATGAGACTTCTACCAACTGCAAGGACTCTTGGTGGTATTTAGAGGGATAGTCACTGCTCTGCTAACCACTTACTGCATCCCCCAGGGAATCCAGACTCTGCAGGGTCCAGTAGAGCACCGCAAAGCTACCTCACAGAGCAGCTGTTTTTGAGTATAGATAGAGAGCTTTGGTTGGATGCCAATGACTTTAGATATAGCAGGAACAGAGTTGGCTATAGTCAGTTTTTTTTTGTTTCCCAAATGAAATTTACATTTGTGTGTGGACACAGAGGGAGATCGGAGGACACTTGTGAGAGTCAGTTTCTTTCAACCACGTGGGTTCTGGGGATTGAATTCAGGTTGTCAGGCATGTAGCAAGTGTCCTTACCTGCTAAGCCATCTTACTGTCCTGTCTTCAATATTGAGGGCCACCTTCATGAAAAAAACTGCTGCTCTTGAAGAGAATTCAGGGTTCAAATCCCAGTACCCATATGAAAGCTCACAACCAGCTGTAACTCCAGCTCTAAGAGATTCAATGCCCTCTTCTGACTACTCCCGGGCACTATGGGCACATGGTGCATTCACACACACACACACACACACACACACACACACACACACACACACACACACACACGAATCACACATACACACTTAAAAAAACAAAAAAATCAACTAGCTTCAGGAGACCTAACATCATCTAGCCACTGTAGGTACACACCCACTTACACAAATACAAAGATAAATAAGTAGATAAAAGACACAAAGAATTGTAAATCACCACCAGAGTCCACACTACAAATCCTGCCTCAAAGTCACCAAGACTGACTCTGGAGAGACAGTATAACAGAATGAATCCCAAAGGAAGAGCACATGCTTACTGTTCTGTGACGCCACTCCAAGACCTCGGCAGAGGCTGGGGGGGTGGCTCAGCTATAGTGTTTTCATGTAGCATGTAGGCCTTGTAGTCAATTCCCAGGACCAAATAAAACCAACCCCCCCCCCCCAACAAAAACAGCTGGGCAGTGGTGGTACACTCTGGAAGCAGAGGCAGGCGCAGTTCTGAATTCCAGGTCAGCCTTGTCTAGACAGCACCAACTAAACTAACCCCACCAAAGCAGAGACACTAATAAGCAATTGTTTGAACTCATCTCAGGAACATCAATGTAGATGGTTCAAACACCATGAAAAATTTCCTTTTCTTTAAAAGATTTTTCCAGGAAAGGCGCAAAGCTAACAGAGAAACCCTGTCTCGAAAAACCAAAAAATAAATAAATAAATAAATAAAAGATTTTTTATTTTACGTGTGTATTTTGCCTGCATGCATATGTGTGTGCACCACATGCATGCCTGATGCCATGGATCCCCTGGAACTGGAGTTACAGTTGTGAGCTGCTATGTGGGTGCTGGGAATTGAACCTGGGTCCCCTAGAGCAGCCAGTGCTCCTAATCGAGCCATCTCTCCAGCCCTGAAATTTCCTTTTCATTTGGGCATTTTGCTAGGATCACATCTACCCTTGGCTGTGACTCCTGAGAGGTGGGGACACATAGGAGGTAAGGTAGGGAGCAGCATTGTAAGTTGAACCCCATTTCTGAGCTGTGGCCTCACTGGCCAAGCCAGTCTTGAATTCAAGGATCTGCCAGTCTCTGCCTCCAGAATGCTGGGATTAAAGGTGTGCCATTATGCCCAACACACAGGCATTTATCCGTAAGGGTGTTCACCTGCACATGTACCCGTGCCTGGTGGTGGTTGGAGGAAGACACCGACCGGACTTCCTGTGAGGTGCCATGTGGATGCTGGGAACTGAATCTGGGTTCTCTCAAAGCGCAGCCAGTGCCCTTAACTACTGAGAGATCTCTAGCCCTCAAAGGCCTGTCACAGACCCAGGCTACAATGGCTGGCCACTAAGTCCCAGGTATCCTCCTGTCTCTGCCTCTCCAGCACTGGGATCACGGGTGTGCAGTGTTACATGGACTGGAGGTGCTCACACATCCAACACTTGTCCTTTAAGCACTGAGATGCCTGGCCTGTGCCACCACAACACCCCGGGAAGGGCAGCTGACGGCGCACTCAGTGCCCAGGCTTGCCCAACAGGATCCAGACTGCACTACGACCCTCGGAACGGCGGGCAAGGTGCAGCACTGACCCTGCCGCCTAAAGCACTTGTAATGCCCCCACAGCACTTTCAAAACCCAACTTCAGAGTGGCCAGAAAGACACAGTAGATGTTACGTAAGGTTCTCTTTTATTTAAAAGATCATTCACAAAATACCATATCCATAGACTCACTTTCTGTCATAGAACTGAATGTGTTAAGTGTTTGGAATTCCATTCTTACAGTCAGCTGGGCGCCCAGCAGTGTGATGGACGTGCCTGTTCTGTCTTTTCCGCATTGGAGATGGATTAGATCATCTGAAAGCATCAGCTTTGATTACAACCACGCGATGCATGTCTGTCTTAAGTTAGGTATTGGTGTTACACAAATGGTTCTTATCTCAGAAGCAGAGAAGATGGCAGGCGAGGGAAGGAGTGAGAGTTCTGTAAATTGCCGAGACCTTGCGACAAAGACAATCACAAGCCAAGGGGTAGGCTGGCAGGAAGCTGCTAGCTAAGCAAGCCGCGCACCTCTCAGCCCCCTTTCCCTAAGGCTCTAGTGGCTGGCTGACCCCTAACTGCTCCAATCAGAACAGATGGGGACTTGGTGCCAAATCATTTTCTATTTGTTCACACACAGCTGTTCAAGCTAAAAGCAAACCCTGATCCCCTTGCTCCCAAGTGAGTGCTCAGCACTATCTGTGGGAGTAGGGGTCTGCCCCACAGAAGAGGCAGCAAGCCTAGAGGTTTCTAGACACCCAGGTACTGAGGGTCAACAGCTGTGCATCTGATCAGATAAAGTGCCAGACTCTAGGCCTTGAGCTGTGGTGGGGAGCAGCCTCGAAGTGCCCCGGAGCAGACAGACACACGGGAAAGAACGCAGACTCAGTGCAAGCACAGCTGCCCACTGCAGCTCCAGCACCACCCCTGCTTCCCACAGGCCTCAGCTGCAGGAAGCGGATTGAGCTGCAGTGGGCTGCACCCCCAAGGGGCCTCCATGGCCCAGGAAGAGCAGGGAATGAGCTTGCACTTGGTCTTACGAGCGAGCAGGAGCAAAGCCACGTGGCCGCTGGCACTCAGGTCACCACCAGTGCAGAATGTCCAGATTCCCCTGCACCCTTCTGGCCTCACTGTTTGACAGGAGCTCACTGTGCCTGAACAGGCTGCTGGAGCAGGTGATAGGCCCCCAAACAGCGGCCTGTCAGGACCAGCAGGCATGGTTCCTTGTTTTGAAAGCAAGGTGCCTCCAATTCTGATGCTCATCCCAGCTGGATACCAACAAGTCACCACCAGCCACCTAGCGAGTGGCTCCAGCTCTTTCTCAGAAGCCACAGCAACACAGAACTCGACATGCAGGTTGGAGAGAAGCTCTGAGAAAAAGCAGAGGACAGCACGCCCGGAGCGTGGCTAGGGCATGTAAGGAAAGAAAGAGAGAAAGAAAGAAGCAAAGAAGGCTGAAGCAGCGCCTCAGCCTGCCCACCTCCACACGTGACCAGCACACCCATGCCGCCGCGCGGGAAGGAGCAGGGAGAGGGCAGGAGTGAGAGGGAGGAGAAAGAAAACAGAAAGAAAGCACAAAACAGGCACTAGATAGATATAGCAAAGCCAAGAATGTACTAGAAACCACTTGTTAACAGCTGACATGCACTCACAAGCTCTGTGTTTCCGCTGTAAGGAGGACAGTGCCAGGCGGGAATGGGGCCTGCAGGGCGACCGGCCGCCACCAGGCTGGGCTGTGGTCTTGCTCCAGCTCCCCCATGCCCCATTCCCTCCCAACCTAAGCTCATTCTTGCTCCTTCTGAACCACTTCCTCTCTGGGCCTGGCTCCCCCGAAGATGGCCGAGTTGGGGTTGGCTACTTGGTTGAGGGGTGTCGCCACCGTCCGAGGCTTGAGCTGCAGTCGTGGTCTCTGTGCTCGTTCCTCTGAGGACAGAGAACAAGGTGGTTACATAGAAGGGGCGCCATGCATACACCCAGGCTGGCCTCAAACTTGTTATGTGGCTGAGGAGGACACTGAAATCTGGATCCTCTGTCCTCTATCCACCCCTCCCCAAGTGCCGAGATCATCTCAGCTTTGATGACTGACATTCAAGGCCAGCCTACCATTCAGACTACAATCAATGCAGGGTAAGATGAAACGCTTACAGGGGTGGACAGTAAGTTCCAGGGATGTCTGCCATACCTTCTGTGGGTTCTCTGAAGTCCATGTTGGAGCCGCGCAGGGGAGGGCCATCTCGAAAGCGACTCCCCATTGGAGGGCCTGCTCGCCGGTCCCCGGGGCGACTGCCTCCCCTACCCCCTAAGAAGTCATCCCTGTAGCCTAAGGAAGAAGACACTGAGTTAACAATTATTTATACTATTACATCAAAGAGACAAGCAATGTTTTGGGAATTGATTCTCCAATGTTTAGTTTGTCTAGTATCTGAGATTTTTCCCAAAATTAAGTGCATAAAAATGTGCATATGCTGGGTAATTACACATTTGGGGATGGAACCCAGACCCTGTGTGTGCTAGGGAAGCATTCTACTGTTAAGACACGCCCCCTAGCCTCTCACTGATGCTAGGAAAGCACCTCCCACTTTGAGGTGGGTGTCAACTAGTAGCCCTGGCTGGCTTCCAACTCAGATCCTCTTGCCCCTGGTTCCCTAGTGAGATTAAAGGCAGGAACTAGTCAAGCACTCCACCTCCAAGCCACACCCCTACCTCCCACTACAGATTCTAAGCCAGTGCTCAACCACTGAGCCACTAAGGCCCTCACCGGGGGTTCTAGGCAGGTGCTCTCCCCCACTTGTCTCTGCAGTGGTATGGACCACTCAGAAGGCACCAGAGAGTTGAGGTATCTCACAGCATCACATCTCTGTATGTGCTGAGACTCCACAGCATAAACTGCAACTCACTTAAGAGATGCTGAATTCTCAGCAATACAGTGTTTCTCAGAGACAAGAACGTTACCAGCTTTGAGGCCAGCCAAGATCACATAGGCAGCCTCTATAGGAGAAAAAAAAGGTGGTGGTGGGCAGGCTAGAGATGATTCAGCCGTCATCCATCCACCTACCCATCCAAAGAGCTTGCTGTTCTCAGGACTTAAGTTCAGGTCCTAGCACCCACTCTGGTGGCTCATAACTAATTGCCCGTCAACTACAGCTCCAGGGAATCTAAAGCTAAAGATCGGCCTCCATGGGTTTCTCATGTGGTGCCATGGACTTGTAGTCTCAGCACTGGGGAGACACAAACAGTGGATCCCCGGGGCTCGCTGGCCAGCCAGCCTAGCTGAACAGGTAAGCTCTGGCCAATGAGAGACTCTGTCTCAAAAATAAACCAAGACAGGACTCAGGAAGTAAAGGTGCTTGCTGCCAAACCTATTGACCTGATTTCAGTACCTGGTCCCAACATGGTGGAAGGAGACAATGTCTTCTGAAAACTACCTTCTGACCTGCACATACATACACACTGTAGCTTGTGCACACACAGGGAGAAACAAGATTAAAAATACCTTTTTTAAAAGCCAGGGCAGGTGACACATGCCTTTAATTCCAGTGCTTGGGAGGAAGATGGATCTGAACTTGAGGCCAGCCTGGGCTACACAGTGCTCCAGGCAGGTCAAGGGTACATGGTGGGCTCTCATCGAAACAAACCAACCCAGAACAGCACACACAGAGCACACAAGAGTGTATTCAGACAACCATGTCTGCTTCCTTTATTTGAATTCCCCTTTCAAAGTAGAAATTTTACTCCTTGCAACTTGTAACTATTCTCCACGTTTTTCTGAGTCAGGGTCTTACTATGTGACTCATATTTGAAATCTCCCTACCCCAGTCCTCGTGGCACTGGGATTAGATAGGTCATATACTTAATTTGTGGGAACCAAGCACACAAATGGTGTACATATACATAGTATACAAACACTCATACACATAAATCTTAAAAACAAAACCCCAAACTCCAAGCACGATGGGAAGGTTATGCGGGAGGAGACAAGCCCACCCATGGACTTCTAGGAAGCACACACCCCTTAGCTCTCTTTACAAAGTCAAGGTTAGCACACTGTTATCTCTGGTGGAGGAGGCACGTGTGCACATATGGTTGCAGAGCTTAACCTCGGGACCTCTCCCCACGCGCTTAGCTGCCGAACTACCTACTCCCAGCTCCAGTGGGACATTTTCATCTACTTTCCTGCTGCATTCATGGCTCAGTCAAAGCGATGCAGGAGGGCTCTGGTCACTACTAAGTTGCTCATTTTATATCTGAGTCACCCTGCTATCTCCCGGATGTAAGGCTCTAACATTGTAGGACAGGGGCCTCCACCCCAAGACCTGCCTTCCTTGCATGGGCTGGCTCTGAGACACAAGCTGCACATTTCAGTCAGAGACCAGCTTATACATAAAATTACAGACTTACTGCATGCTACTGTACTTTTATGAATAAGCTCATTTCTGACTGGCTACAGGACTCTGTATTTGCCTGCCTGTGCCTCCCATACTTACTGATGCAGACATCCTCTCATCAACCTGGGTCGGCTGAGGAGGGGATGCTAAGGCAGAGCCTATCTACCCTGAAGAGAAGGGACCAGACCAGAGCTCCATGCTTTTCAAGAAAAATACTGGCCATCAAGATCCATAGCACTGAGGTTTCCTGGGCACCTCTGGAACCTTTATGCTATGTTATTTCTAGAAACACTGCTAGTTCTTTTCATATCATATATGAAACCACAGGAGCTGCCTGGCTATAGCCCCAGCAACAAACAAGTTCAGGGAGTCTCTCTGGAGAGGGAGTTAAGGCTGTCTAGGCTGGACACTCCCTAGAAACAAAGGAAAACAAGGGAATGGGGAAGAGTGGAATGTTTAAATACTGATACCAGAGTTGAAGTCATCCCGGGAATCCCATCCACCTCTAGATTCTCGAGAGCCACCCATTCCTGAGGACACACAAAAAAGATAAAGTTGAGCTCTGTGCTGATCAGTTTTTTGTCATCATGACCCAATCATTTAAAAAGAGGGAACTCCCACTGAGAAACTGTCTCTGTTAGATTGACATGTGAGAGTGTCTGAGGAGATATTTTGATTAATGATTGACATGGGCAGGCCCAGCCCACTTTGGGTAGTGCTACCTGTGGGTAGGTGAGCTTGGACTGTATAAGAAAGCAAGCTGAACAAGCCAGTAAGCAGCTATGGTAAATCACAGCGATTTACCATAGCAAGAGAAGATTAACTAGGACAAGGCAATGCTGCTGCGCGTGCTGGACAGTGTTATGTCCACTTGACACAAATTAGAGCCACAAGAGGAAGGACCCTCAATTGATAAAATGCCTCTATAAGACTGGGCTGTACACAAGCCTATAGGGCATTTTCTTAGTGATTAATGTGGGTGGCTCCACTCCTGGGCTGGAGGTCCTGGGTTCCATAAGAAAGTCAGCTAAGGGAGCCATGGGTAGCAATACAGTAAGCAGCATCCCTCCATGGCCTCTGCATCAGCTCCTGCCTCCAGGTTCTACCCTGACTTCCTTTAGTGATAAACAGTGATGTGGAAGTGTGAGCCAAATAAACCCTGCCCTGCAAGTTGCTTTTGATCATGGTGTTTCATCACAGCAATAGAAAGCCTAAGTCACTGCAGAAATATTAGAAAACCCAAGCTCTCAGGGACCCACCAGGCCTTTGTGTCAGTGCTCACAGTGTGGGTACACAGCACATGTGTCCACTTTTAAAACAGCTGCTAATCACCTCTGTCATCGGGTCCGCCTTTCCTGAATCCAAAGCCACCTTTATCTTGTTTTCTGCCCTCTGCAATGTCCACACGAAGTGACCGGTCACCCAAGAGCTGAGGACAAGGGGAAAACACTTTATGTATCAACGGGAACACATATCTCGGGTTATTGCCTGAGCAACAGAGGTTGAGAGTACTTACTGCACCGTCGTATGTCAGAGCTTCCTTCAGGGAATCCACCTCATCAAATTCTACATAGCAGAACCCTGGAAGAGAACAAAGCCGCCTTGCACACACGTCCTGGACTCCAGGTCTGCTGGAATCTCATTAGCATCACTAGACACCAGCCTGTAGCGTTGTACCTGGGTGCCAGATCCCAGAACATGCTAGTACACCGGCCTTCCAAGATAAGGTTTCCTGTGGCCCAGAATGGCCTCAAACTTGCTACATAAGTAACTAAAGATAACTACAACTCCTGCCTCCAACTCCCAAGTGCTGGGATTATAGGTATATACCACTATGCCTGGTTTATAGGCACAGAACCCAGGGCTAAGCACATGCTAGGCAAGCACTCTACCATCTACGCCACGTCCCAAGCCCTTAGTTGTATTCCATCAGATAGAAAATGCTAACCAGGCACTGAAACAGCAAGTGCTCTTACAATGCCTCCCTTCTTATATGTACTTACTTTTCCTTTTGCAGTGCTGGGGGTGGAATGCAGAGCCTCCTGTTTGTTAGGGAAATGCTCTGCCATAGACGCACGCCCCTAGCCTTCTGCTTATATGCTTTAACTACAGTTGTTAAAACTTTCTTGGACCACTGAAGAGCTGGGTGACCTTGTTTAATGTAATCTAATTGAGAGGCAGACTTCAGATTCAAACTAATACCTACAATGTTTTGAAGGAAGAGGCTCATGGTGCCTACTAAATTCATACTTTTTATAGGATCAACAGGATCAAACTTTCTGATGTTAATGGGCTGGAAGTCTGTTTTAACAACCACATCCCAGACAACAATTCTGACATTGCCCTCTCCTGTGATGCCTAAACCTGGGTTAAGTACTGCTCATACCCATGTGCTCAGGCTGTATCCCATAGCCCTCCTCACAGGTCACTCTGTGTAAAAACAGACCCCACTTGGAAACACTAAATGGTGCTTGGCACATCTGAACTAGCTGCTGCTGTTCACTATGTTAGAGAACACCAACCAGCAGAAGGCTAAGGGGACAGTGATTTCCAAGTTCAAGGAGGCAATGACAGCACAGTCACCTACCTCAACCTCCAGAGTTTTAACTCAACACAATGTTCCAAGAGACAGACCCCAAGACACCCAATACTGATTCAGCCTGAAGCTTCATTGATCCATACACCTTATGTAAATTTGGTTTGCTAGTGCTTATTAGCATGCACCCAGAGATTCCCTAACACCTGCATTTACTACCTGTTATACACCATAACTAGCTGCAGGGTCTGAAGCAAAGCCTATAGGGGTAAAGCTACACTCACATGCTCTTTCCTCCTGGCTTGGCTTCCACTCTGTACTTCTCTTGGATGCACAGGATAAGCTGAATGAATCCAGGACACCATACACTTAGGCCTGGGAGGCAGGACATGCGTACCCATCTCTGGCCCATTCAGCCACCATTGTGCAGACACTAGCTTTATGTGAAACAAACTAGCCCTCCCAAATATGCTCTAAGTTTCCCAAGAGAGTCTGGCACCACTGAGGTTACTTTCAGTTCTTATAACAATCACCAGGAAGCTATCAAGAAAAACAAGACACTGAGAGAGAAACTGAAAGTTATTTTCAGGGCTGGAGAAATGGCTCACTGAGTAAGAGCAGTTGCTGGCTCTTGCAGAGGATCAGGGCTCAATTCTCAGCACCCACATGGTGGCGCACAACTATTCCTAACCCCAGATCCAGGCAATCTAATGGGCTCACACGTGGTGCATACACATGCATGCAAAACATTCATATGCAACATAAAAATAAATCTAATTAAAAATTTTTTTCAGGGATGTACAAACATACAAGTAAAAAGTTTTTTGTTTTGTTTTAAAGTTATCTTTAGTTTTATCACCTCCTTTTCCTCTGAGATAGCTCCTGTGCCTGCAGAGACAGAACTGGATAAAAGCTGGGCAGACGAACCCAGGCATATACCACATCGCACTACCAACTATAATCATAACACTGTTCCCCCAAGGGGGACTGCAGAACTGAGGTCAAGGGAGGGCTGCATTCATTTCTGCTCTGTGGACCAGGCTAACCCAGGTAACACACACTAGAGCAGAGCCTTCTGGCTCACTTAACACATTATTATTCACATATCCCACCTCTTAACCCTCCACATCCACCCACAATAAATACAATACCTCAAACTTACCTTTAAATTTGTCGGTGTCTTTGTCTCTGACTAGCCGCACACTCCGTATGCTGAGATCCTTAAAGATAGCATCTATGTCACCCTGAACTGTGTTAAAAGGGAGATTTCCTACGTAAGCTGTGTAGGGGGGCTCTGTGGGCAGCTCCTTCTGGCTTCGGGACCCATGGCCACCAGCACTGCCGCGGGACCTAGGAGGAGAGATGCGTAAGAGTTTAAAGCTCCTGACCCACAACAGTCACTCACTGATCTGTTTCCACGGTCTCACTGTCTCCCCAGCACCCCCCGCATTTTATCCCCCCCCCCCCAAAAAAAAGTGCTCGATTTTCGGGTCAGAAATAGCCACAGAAATACAGAATCTAAGCAAAAACTGTACAAGAAGCTCCAAAAACACCACATCTATGACAACTGACTCCCTTGCTGGGCTGGAATCTGTGTCTACAGTATTTATGTAGTAAAACCTAAGTCAATACCCTCCATACGTAACCACACAAGAAATACAGAAAATTCAGCCGGGCGGTGGTGGCACACGCCTATAATCCCAGCACTTGGAAGGCAGAGATAGGCGGATCTATGAGTTTGAGGTCAGCCTGGTCTACAGAACAAGTTCCAAGACAGGCTCCAAAGCTACAGAGAAAGCCTGTCTTGAAAAAAAAAAAAAAACCAGAAAGAAAAAAGAAAAATGGAAAACTCAAGAGCATGAAGGAAGGAAGATCACAAGTTCAGGACTAGCTGAAGCTACGTAAGCCTCTGGCTTTGGGGCTGGGGGGAGATGGGCTGAACGACGCAGTCTACATCTCTGGGGCTTACTGGCCATCTAGTCCAGCTGAGTAGACACATTCCAGGTTCAGTAAGAACCAGTCTCAAAACTAAGCTGGAAAGTGACTAAAGAAGACACCCAACACTGACCCCTGGACTAAATATGCAAACAAATAAACCAAAGAGAGCAGGGCATGGTGTTTCATGCCAGTAACTAGGAGGCTGAGGCAGGAGCAAAGTCACTCTCAGCTACAGTGAGGTGGAGGTCAGCAGGGAGCCACAAAACAAAAACCACAACAGACCAGCCAGAAGAGATGGGGGGGATTCTTTTCTAGGAGAGACTACTCAAGTTTTTTATTCTGGTTCTTACTTATTGAGACAGGATCTCTCTACATAGCCCTGGCTGTCCTGGAACTCACTATGTAGGCTAGGATGGCCTCAAACTCAAGATATCCTCCCACTTCTGCCTCCCCAGGGAACTTGCCTTGAAGATCAGGTTGATCTACCTGCCCCTACCTCTTGAGTGCTGGGATTAAAGACAAGTGCCACCACCACTCAGCTTGCTTTCATTTTAGACATATTTATGTGTAGGAATGCTTTGCATGCATGTATATGTACTACATGCATGGTGCCCACAAAAGTCAGAAAGGTGTTGGATTCCCCGGAGTTACAGAAGGCTGTGAGCCATTATGTGGGTGCTGGGAATCAAACCCAGATTATCTCCAAGTATTCTAAAGCTCCTAGGCATCTCTCCAGATGCTGAGGTTATTATTAACACACTGGTGCTACAATCATTCCTTTCTGCTGCTGACTAGTGGTGACAGAATGCCCTAACAAATGCCAGGCATGGTGGCCCAAGCCTTTAATTCCAGTACTAGGGAGACAGAAGCAGGAGGATCTGAGTTCCAGGCCAGACAGAACTACACAGAGAAACCCTGCCTCGAAAAACCAAAAGCCAATGGGGAACAAAGGAGTGGGGTGAGGGGGCGAGGGAGAGAGAAGAGAGAATGCCCTAACAAAGATGTGGGTGCATGCCTGTAATCCTAGTCCCTGAGACATAAAGAGGACCATGTCACATTCACACTCAGTGTGGTCTATCTCAAGATCCCATCTCAAACCAATACAGAACACACACCCAAACTGTCACTCCCCAAGGAAGTCCTTCAGCCGGACCTGACTCCCAGCAGCAGAACAGGCTGTATGTACGTGAGAGAGCCCCACTGCCTTTGACACTACTCTCCCGCTCCCTCCTCCCAAAGCACCTTCTGAATCTCCTCATGGGCTCCGTCAGGACTGGCCCGGGGACACACAGGTATCAGGAGTATCTGAAAACTGCATATTTACTAGTTTTAAGCAAGCACAGTAGACAGCAGTAGCCCAGGGAAGTGCAGCACACCGCTGCAGCCAGCGTCAGGACACCACACTGCACTCTGCTCACCCTTGGTACTCTGACTGACCTTCTAATGACCTGTCAGGAGCTCCACCTAGCTGTGCCGCTGTGTGGGTGGCACATGCGGCAAGGATATGCTAGACACAGGGATGTGACTCACCCCCAGCAGGGAAGGACAGTGCAAACTCTCAACACACTACTCCCAAGCACACTACTTCAAGCACTGTTTATTTCTGGAAGTGAGCTCATGAATGCACAGGTATTACGATAAGGCTTAGTAACAGTGAACACCTGCGTGGAAGCAAGGCCAGGCTGAGGAGTAAGGTGGTTAGGGTGGTGATCTCTGCTGGGCATTGTGGCCCACACCTTTAATCCAAGGTGGATCTGAGCTCAAAGCCAGCATGGTCTACAGAGTTCCAGGATGGCCAGGGCTACAGAGAAACCGTTTTGAAAAAGCAAAAAGACAGTGGGATTGACTTCAAAGCCATAGGTAAGGGGCAGCTCTCACTTTGGGAAAGGCAGAAAGCTTAGCTTTCAGGCAAGTAGCACCAGGAAGAGTGAAACATCAGTTTCCAAAACATCAGGCACCAAACAACTGGTTAGAGACAGGAGTCCAAAGTCCAGATAAAGCAAGCCAGCACCTTACTACTCAGGGGGTAGCATGTGTAAACCACCCCATGAAAAAATACTTCCTTAGTACTGAGCCTGGGCTACACGTTCAGAATCTGTCTAGGAAACCAATATTTTTGATGTTGGCAGCCTGGAATAGGACCTCTAACAATCACTTCTCTGTACCTCAGTTGTTTTTGTGTTTTCTCCTATGAAGTCCAGGCCGGCCTACCTTCCCAGTGCTGGGATGAAGATACACAGCATGCTTCCGTTTTGCCTGTTACTTTATAAATGCTTGAAACCTTAGTTTCATAAATGAATTTAATTGACTATAACCACTTCATAAATACCTAGTACCATATAAAATTTAATAACAATCATAGAGCACTCCAGGTTAGGCTGCTACGCCCAAGGTTATGATCTGAGTCTGGTACTTGGGAGATGGTAGAGAGGAACGGAAACTGGGAATCAGGTAGTCAAAGTGCAGATCCTAGTTCTGCACCCTGAAACTCAAGCCAGGTCTGACACCCACAAGCTCCCAGGCTCTATCACATGTCACCTCCAAGCCACAACTTTTCAATAACCACTTGGAACAGACTAGTGATCTATGACACAATGGATATGTTTCAAAGTCGCAATAATAATTGAGGAAATCTAACTTTTAGCTGCCAAGTGTAACCCAAATCCTTTAGGCTGTCATTTTTCTTCATTCCATCCAACCAAACAGTGGGATGTTTAAAGATCAAGGCCCAGTTCTGCCTAGAGGGCAGGCCTCTGGAAAAGACACCAGTGTACTCTGTGATGAACTCTGGGGCAGGCTGCTAGGAGTCAGAGTTCCTCACAGCACCGGGAACCTGAGCTCACTTGCAGACAGCCAACTGAGGAAGCGAACTAAGATGGCTGGCAAAGACACAGAGGTGACTACAGAAGAAAAATCAGGTCCAGCACTCAGTGAAAGGCCTGCCTAGCAAGCCTGAGGCCATGGTGCTGCCCTGAGCACAATGCACATCCAGAGACACCTATAAAGGAGTAGAGATCATTGGAGGCCGGATCCAATGAAGTAAATGAAGCAGAAAATCAAAGTGGTCCAATTGGCCTGGTGGCACACATCCTAGCTACACATATAGGAGGCGGGAGTCTCAAATTTGAGGGCAGCCTGGCAACTTAACAAGACTATCTCAACAAAACAAACAATAGAGTATCTGTCTAGTATGGATGAATCCCAAGGCTCTATCCACACTGATGCATAAGCCAAGCATGGTGGTACATGTCTCTGATCCTAGTGTCAAAAGCACACAAGAGTAGGCCAGAATATCGGGGTTCAAGGTCATTCTTGGTTATGTACCAAATTCTATGCCAGGCTGGGTAAATATGGAGACCCAGTCTCAGAAGTAAAATATGCCAGGTGTGGTAGCACATCCATTTAATCTCAGCACCCACAAGGCAGAAGCAGGCTGAGATAAATTCAAGAGCTCTCAGTTGAGAACAGCCTGGTCCATACTGTCTATCTCAACAGTCTCCTTTGTCCAAATCGTCATTCTTTCATTTGGTGTTTCATACACCCTGCCCCCCACAACATTGGGCGCATTAAGCCAGGCAGTGGTAGCACACATCTTTAATCCTAGTACTCGGGAGGCTGAGGCAGGGGGACAAAAAAGACTGGGTGTGTTGGTGCACACCTTTAGCCCCAGCATTTGGGAGGCAGAAGCAGGTAGATTTGAGTTTGAGGTCAGCCTGGACTACACAAGAAGACCCTGCCACAACTCGCAGAGATGCTCTGTTTTTCCTCAAAGACAAGCCTTCCGTTACTCTTACTGTATAGGTTCTGATGATCTACGACGTTCCATATTTATCAGCTTATAGTCTATACTCATCTTGATGTTGGGTTTTGCACAAAGCTAGACAGTGCCAAACTGGATAATGCCCATTTCACCATGCAACTATGGGGTTAAAAAAAAGGGGGGGGGCACCAGGCCTGTGGCACACTCCCGCAATCAGAGCACTTGGAGGTTGGGGATCGGAAGATCAGAAGTTCAAGGTCAAGTTCATGCCAGTCTGAGACAAAGCATTTTAAAATTGGGTGAGGAGAAAGAAGACCCATGTCTATCAACAAGAGCTTGACCACATCCCTCTTTGAAGGGTTGGAAACCCTACTACTAATGACTGTGATTTATGATACTATATGCATTTTGGGATACTTATAAGGAAATATGCCAACATCTCCAACTACAGACTATTGCTGACTTTCCAAATTCCAAATGCACCTGGTGTGGTGGCCCAAGTTTTTAACCCCAGCTGTAGTTGTTTTTTTGCAATGAATACACTTCAACAAAAAGTTGAAAGTGTATTCAACTTTCACCAGGGAAGTAGAGGCAGGATCCCTGTGAGTCTGAGGCCTATCGGGTCTACATAGTGAGTTTTGGGGCAGCCAGGGCTACATAGAGACCCTGTCTGAAAAAGTAAAAACAGCCAAATACGTGCTCCACAATCACACCCTGGGAAGAATGCATTCAACCGACAGGATAGGAGTGTTCTGAATGCTAGAGCAAAAGCTGGCACTGTAAGGTTTTAGTGCAATAGCAAATAGGACTCACAGCTTCTTGAAAGGCCCGAGGACACTCCTCCCTGGATGTCCTTGCTAAGGTGTCAACTAAAGCAGCAATTCCTTGAGTAAAGACAGCAGAGATGAAAGCATTCGTGCTTGTGTGTTTTCTTGTTTGCTGTCTGAGATAGTTTCCTGTATCCTAGGCTGGCTTCAAGTTATTAGCTATGCAGCAGATGACCTTGAACTTCGGATACTTCTGGCTCTCTCCAAATGCTGGGGTTATAGACATATCTATACCACCAGCTGATCTACCTGGTGCTGGGGTGGAATCTAGAGCTTCTGCATGCTAGGTACACACTCCTAAAGGAGCTGTATCCCCAGCTCCCATGCATAAATTCCTTATCAGGTATTTTGTTATGTCACTAATAATTACACTAATTATAAAGAAAATCAAGGCTGAAGATAGAGTGGATAGTTAAAAGCATTTGTTGTTCTTGCAGAGAACCCAGGCTCAATTTCTAGTACCTACATCTATCCCAACTGCAGTTTTAGGGAATTGGATGCCTCCTTCTGACCTCTGACAACAGGCACATATAACATGCAGACAAAACATTCCTAATACATAAAAATCAATCTAGTAGGAACAGCAAGCTGCTTTTCACTCTAAGAGGCCATTATTGTCTGGTCTACCTATTTTCAAGATAGCCAGGGCTACAGAATGAAACCTCTTCTCACAAAATAATAAAAATAAATCTAGCGGCGTTGGCACGTAATCCACACTTAGCAGAGAGCATCTCTTGAACAGCCTGCTACAAATCCAAAACCAAAGCTAACAAAAATTTCGAAAAAAAAAAAAAAATCTAAAAATACCTTAAAAAAAAATTTAAGTGTATTGATGTTTTGCCTACATGCATGTTTGTGTGAGGGTGTCAGATGTTGGAATTATAGATAGTTCTAGGCTGGCATGTGGGTGCTGGGAATTGAACCCAGGTCCTCTGAAAGAACAGTGCTCATTAAGAGCTGAGCCACCTCTCCAGCCCAGTCTAAAAATATTTTTAAAAAGAAAACGCTGTGCTCATTGCATGAGTTGGCTGTTTGAAACCTGGGGCTTATGCAGGGCCGCTTGGCTCGGCCTGGGAGAAGGGGACTGGACCTGCCTGGACTGAGTCTACCAGGCTGATCTCAGTCCTTGGGGGAGGCTTTGCCCTGGAGGATGTGGGAATGGGGGCGTAGGCTGGGGGGAAAGGGAGGGAGGGGGGGTGAACAAGGGAATCCGTGGCTGATATGTAGAACTGAATTGTATTGTAAAATAAAATTAAATTAAAAAAAAAAAAAAGAAAACGCATTATACCTTTAAAACATTTTTTTAAACCTGTTTTTTAGAAACACAGCTAAGAAATTTCCTTTGCTTTCTTTTTTTTTTTTTTTTTTTGGGGGGGCAGGGTTTCTCTGTGTAGCTTGCTGTCCAGTAAACCAGGTTGGCCTTGAACTTAAGAGTTCTACCTGCCTCTGCCTCCCAAGCGCTAGGATTAAAGGCCTATACCACCTCACCGAGCCAAGACCAGCAAGACATTTAAAAAACAAGAGAGTCATATATAGTGGCTTATGATTGTAATCCCAGCACTCAGGGGGTGAAGGCAGGAAGATTGTCTTATGTTTGAGGTCAGCTTGGACTACACAATAAGTTCCAGACCATGTGACCTTGTCTTAAAAAGAAACCCAAAAATATAACAGAGAAACGGGCAGGTTCCAAGTTTAAGCACTAGTACAAGGAAATAGTGTGTGTGTGTGTATCAGACCCAAGACATTAAGACTTTTTCCCTGTTTTTTTTTTTTTTTGAGGGAAGGTCTTGTTATGTAGCCCTACATATTCTCACACATATGCACCATGTTTGTCCCTTCACTGGTCCCCTTCTACTTACATGCCAGGTATATATTCACACACACATACTTCTAGACTCTGCATCAGACAGCTTGGCTTTAATTCATGATCCCATGAGGCCTCCCCTGCTTCCTTCATTTAGCTCAGCTGTCCCTCTCCCCTCAATATGGCTTCCAGTCAAAGGTTTAGTTAGAGGCTACCAGGGAAGACATACTGGGGTGGTGATAATTAAACAGACGAATAAAGAACAGTTGTGATTGAGTGCTAAACATTCAATAAACATTTACTATCTTCTGTGCTTCCGGGCAGTGGGACAGCCTTGGGGTCCAACAGTTTCTAGACTCTGGTATATAACATACTACCCAGTGAGGTTAAAATTAAAGCTATGCCGGCGGTGGTGGCACACGCCTTTAATCCCAGCACTCGGGAGGCAGAGGCAGGCGGATCTCTGCGAGTTCAAGGCCAGCCTGGGCTACCAAGTGAGTTCCAGGAAAAGGCGCAAAGCTACACAGAGAAACCCTGTCTCGAAAAACCAAAAAAAAAATAAAATAAAATTAAAGCTATTACAGCATCAGTGGAAAAAGCAATTTTCACACACTGCTCAGTCTTTTTTTCCCTCAAGACAAGGTTTCTCTGTGTAGTCCTGGCACTTGCTTTGTAGACCAGGATGTCCTTGAACTCACGAGATCCACATGC
The DNA here is from genome assembly GCF_004664715.2 of Peromyscus leucopus. NCBI lineage: Eukaryota > Metazoa > Chordata > Mammalia > Rodentia > Cricetidae > Peromyscus > Peromyscus leucopus. The sequence continues at coordinate 25,892,264 of NC_051082.1, forward strand.
CTCTGCCTCTCTTGTGGTGGACTAAAAGGTGTGTACAACCATGTCCCGCTTCCACCTCTCAGTTTAAATACACAAGGGACACTGTACAGCTACAGTTATGTGAGTTTTACTACAAAAAAAAGCACTGGCTGTTGTTTAAGCACTTAAGCTGAAGCCCAAAAATTGATTCGAGTGCAAGCCAGCCAGGGTGAAATTCTATCCCAAAAAGCCAGAGGGGATGTTAAGAGACAGAGCAGTAGCCCTACAAGGCGTAAGGTCAGAATTATAAGCGTCTTAACCGGAATCTGACAGCAATCTTTTGTTGTTTTTTTGGAAAAGGCCTATGTAGTAGCACCTAGGCTGACCTTGAAATCATCCTGCCTCAGCCATGGAGTGCCACCATGCCTGGCTTTGTCTGTTTTGGAGCCAGAATCTAACTGTGCAGTCCAGTCCCAAGTCATCCTTCTGCCTCAGAATCCAAAATAGCTGGGGCAGCTCATGTCACCACATCAAGCTTAGGACCACTTCAGTCGCAGTTTCAACTTTCTAGCAGGCTCTCTCCAACAACCTCATTCCCACCGTTGCCTGAGTTCCTCACCCAATTCTCATGCTTGATGGCTTTTAATAAAGCACTCAGAAGCTTTGCTGCCATTACAGATTAAATCAGTATTACTCTGTTATGGTCAATTACCAACAAAACAACTGGAACCACTGGGCTCGAGTTGGCTCAGGGTTATGAGTACTTGCTGCTCTTGTAGAGGACCTGGGTTTGGTTCCAATCACCCACATCTGTCTGGATCTGATACCCTCTTCTGGCTTCTGCAGGTACACACACACACACACACACACACACACACACACACACACACACACACGCTGCATGACACACACCCTGCCAAAACACCCATACACATAAAAAAACAAACAAACAAACAAACAAACAAACACCTGGAACTTCAGAAAGACGTCTTAGAAGCTGGCCTTGATGGCATGTAACCGCCATCCCCAGGGGCAAGTTTCTGGCTCCTCTACATGAGCTCCAGGTTAGCCAGGGATACAAAGTGAGACCCTGCCTCAAAAGAACATAACCAAACACTGGGTGTGATGGTGCCTACCTTTGATTTGAGCATCCAGGAGAATTCCAGGACAGCCAAGGCTGTCTCAAAAAACCAAACCAAACCCCCAACTAAACAAACTGCAAAACAAAGTCCATTCAAGACTTAGCACAATCAACTCTTGAGGATCTGGAGTTGGAGAACAATGCAGTCCCTGGCCCTTATTCCATGCTGTGGATGGATCTGTACATGCTTTTAGTCCTCACTTCTTGACAAATGCAGGGCCATACAACACATCTACAAAACATGCCTGCGTCTTTCCAAAGAGGTGAATGACTAGAACCCAGAACTTGGTAGGATAGACAAGAGGGAAGGTTTGCTAATAGTTCAAGGCCAATTGGGCCACATAATGAGACACTGGCTCAAAGCTTTAAAAAAAGCTTTTGGAGAATGTAGACCTCTGAAAACCAGACTTAGGCCACTTGTGGTCAAGTTCTGGACTGGGGAAAAATACCTCACACAAGCAAACGAAGTACAAGATAGGCTTTCTAATATATGCTGAAGTGTCTATAAGGTTTAAGAATTGCACAGCATAGAGATAACTGCTGATATGAACATTACTAAAATAGCAACTAAAAGATCAATCATTAATGGTATCTGGTCAACTCTTCTACCCTAACACTAAATTTCAGACTCAGATAGCTGAGAACTGGGTTGGGGAGTTAGCTCAGGGATAGAACACTTACCTAACAAGTCCCAGGCCCAGGCTTCAGTATTCAGCTGAGTGGTGAGAGGAGGGAACAAAATCACAAACCAAAAACCCACCCCAAATAAGGCAGCCAACAGCTGAGAACAGACATGGTCTTCTGTAAGACAGATAGACACACTCACCAACAGTGTTTCTTCACTTGGAATCCTCCTGCCTCAGGCTCCTGAGTAACTGATGTAACTAGTGCAATCAGGCCCCATTTCAAGAGATTTTTTTAAGAGGAGGCAGAGGCAAGTGAATCTGAGTTTGAAGCCAGCCCAGTATACAGAACAGCAGAGCTTCATACAGAGACCCTGTCTCAAAAATAAAACCCTACAAAACACAGTAACAGCAACAACAACAAAAAAAACCCAAAAAGACCTGCCAACTGTTTCCAAGAAACCGAGCATTGGGTGTAGCCAAACACACCTGAGATCAAAGCACTTAGATGGCAGAGGCAGGAAAACTGGAAGTTCAAAGTCATCCTACATAGTGAGTTTGCTGCCAACCTAGGCTACACAAGACCCCACCTCAAAAACAAAAAAAAAAACAAAAAGTGGGGTAGGCATGATCGGTACATAGGTGGTACTCAGGAGGCAGAGGAAGAGGATCCCTGTGAGTTCCAAGACAGCCAGGGTCACATGTAGAGACCCTATCTCACCCTCTCCCACACACAGATGGCACAGCACTTAGTAAGAGCACTGGCTGTTGTCCAAAGCACTAGGGTTTGATTCTCAGCACCCACATGGTAGCCCATAACTCATCCTCAGGGATGCCTCTTTCAACACTCCATCAACACAAGGCAAGCAGACATATGGACACAAAACACTCATACACAAAATGAGATTGATAAATAAGTAAATCAAAAGAAACTGAGCAATGTATTTTCACACGAGTAAGCTGCCAGCTGCACTGCATGTATGGTGGTCAGGCCTTTAATCCCGGTGCTTGAAGGCAGAGGCAAGCAGGCCTGCGTTCTGAGGGCAGCCAGAGCTACACATTGAGACCCTGTCTCAAAAAGAGAAAGAAATCAAATGAAGCCAGCGGGGTTTCTAAGTAAAGGGACTTTTAAAACAGCCTTGAGAGAACATCCCAGCAAACGGCCATTGTTTCCATCTGCCTGTGAGTACTCCAAATGAGCTGCATCTTAAGAGAATTTGTTTACTTTCTAATTTTTAAAATTGTTCAGAAGTCTCAACTGTCAAAATCTGATGTGCTGAGTCCAATCACCGTCACCACAAAGTTGGCAAATCTGCTTGAAGGCAGTTTTCTTTCCCCTGAGACTCGATCTCACTATGGAGTCCAGGTGGCCTCAAACTTGGGCTTCCCCTGCCTCAACCTCTACAGTGCTAGGATTTGGGTAAGAAAAGCCCCTGAGCACTACTCCCCCCCCCCAAACTAGTTAAAAAACAAAACAAAACAAAACCCAAACCTCAAACAAACAGGACTGCTGAATGTGGTGGCTCATGTCTACATACACAGAAACCCTGCCTTAAAAAAAAAAAAAAAAAAAGTTTCAACAGGATTTTAGTACAGATGTGGTACCTAGAAAGCTACCCCCAGGGCATTCATATTAACATTTCATCCAACACCTATTTGTATTTTTATTAGCAAATAAAATACTCTCTGAAATACATGTGGCTCCACCTTACCCCCAACTTCCTCCTTATGGTAGCACGAATGCTATCCAGTACACTCCTGCCTCCAAACAAGCCTGTGACTCATTTCCAAAGCCGGGTATTTAAAGGTGATCATTCTTCACCTAACAAAAGATACTTTGGGGGGCAGCCACTTGGGAAACCTAACACCTCTGTAGGACTACTGTGATCTTGTCCCCGGGAAAGTCACCTTTTCTGTAAAAAGGATAAAGGCCAAAGTGTGTCCTTGGCAAAAAAGCAAGATGCTTAAACAGACTGTCCTATAAAATTCCTGTAACCGGCAATGTGATTTTGCTCTTTTTTTTTTTTTTTTTTAAAGCAAGTGGCTTAAGCTTGTGTGTTTCTATTGTTTGGGAGGCTAAGACTTCGGGCATACTAGACAATCGCTCTACTACTGAGCAACAACCCCAACTGGTAATGTGTATTTAAAAGCGAACAAAGTACCAGATGCCGATTTTTGGAATTAAGCACCGAGAGCTTTCTATTCACCAGTTAACGAGTTTGGGGGGGGTGTGATTTTTTTTTTTTTTAAACCATACGTCGTCTGCATTTTGACTAGAATCAGAACAAGGCGAAAGCGATTCTCCAGGGCGGAGAGAAACTAGGAAGAAATGAACAATTTCCGCCAGCAGACACGTAGCACCTGTCAATAAGGCATCCTAAACGCGAGGGAGGCAGAGAGAAACAGACCCGCACACCACTCCTCACTACGGCCGTATTTGTTTTGGTTGATGTCCGCGCTCCCTGCCTCCCTCCCTCCGCTGGATCCGACCGTCCCGGGATCCAGACGCGAAGCGGAAGGGAATCGCCTCTCTCGCGGCCCGCGACCTCATCCGGTCCGCGGGGGCCTCACGGACAGGCGACCCGGGGGGGTGGGGGGCCCGCCGAGCCAGCAGCAGGGCAGCGGGGGGACCCTGGAGAGGGCCAGGCCTCCGCCCGCTTCCGTGCTGCAGCCCAGCCCGCCGGGGATGGGGATGGGGATGAAGCCGGACGCGGGCGCTGGTTTCCCCGGGAAACTCTCCGGCGTCGCTGGCGGCCTAACTCTGGGACCGAGGCCCCGCAATGGGCCGCGCTGGGGCCGGCGCGGAGCCCAAGGAGGGATGCGCGCCGCGAGCAAGAGCCCCGCAGCCTAACCGTCGCCGGCCGCTCCCGGAGCGCGCCATTTCCAGGCCTCTCCTCGGGCCTGGTCGGGCCGCTTGATTGCCGCCCGTCTCGAGTGAGCGCGGCCGGGCCGTCCCCCTCCGCGCCTTCCCCGCACTCCGCCCGGCCGACCCACCAGCCCCCGCCACACCGCGCCCCGCCCGCCTCACCCTCTACCGCCGCCGAAGCTGCTGTAGGCCCGATCGTCGTAGGTATCGAAGTCCGCCATTTGCCGTCTCCGCTCCTTGAGGAACCAGCGGGCCAGCGAGGAAGGACCCCGCAATATAACTCCTCCTCCCCCCGCCCGCCCCGCTCCCGGGGCTGTCCGCCGCGCTGCCTGATCGCAAATCGCACGCACGCATGCGCGCGCCGCCGCCGCCGCCGCCGCGCCCGGCCTTGGGCCGACGGGGCCGGCTGCTGGCCCCGGCGCGCTCTGCGGCCCACGTGGTGCGGCGGCCGGCCCCCCACCCCGGAGCGCCGCGCGCATGCTCTGCCCGCCGAGGCCCATTGTGTGCTAGCCTGATGGGTTTCACGCGTGCTTGCCTCTTACCGTCCCTGCCCGGCCCCGCCCTGCCCTGTGGTCACCTCCCTCCCGGCGGCGTCTGCCACCCTGCACGCTGCTGTCGGTCAGCGCTTGATTCAGTTTGGGGTTTTGAGGCTTGTTCTCATGGAGCTCATCTGTAGCTGGGGATGACCTTGAATCCCCTGGTTTTTTTGCTCTCTCCACCTCTCTAGGGCTGAGATGACAGGTGTGTGTGTGCCACTGTGCTGCGCTCTCACTGAGGTATCCTAGGTCTGCTCCGCCTGGGCACAACTCTTCAGGACAAAGGGTCGCTGGGTGGAATTCAAATGGCAGCAGCCTGTTCTAAGTGGAGATCCCCAGATGCCCAGGGGCCAAAGGCTTGCTTGCCGGTGGGAACAGGGTGAAAGGGACATAGCTTTGTCTTTGACAGCTGCTACAAACTGGTCGTGGTGGTAAGTATCCGCAATCCTGCTCTAGGAAGACTGAGGCTGGTAGATCGGATTATGACTTTGAGGTCAGTCTGAGGAAAATACTGAGTTCCTATCTCAAAACAAAGAGCGGGGCGCAGTGGGGCACGCCTTTAATTCCAGCACCCAGGAGACAGAGACTGGTGGATCTCTGAGTCCGAGGCATCCTGGTCTATATGGTGAATTCTATGCAGAAAGACCTGGTCTCATAAAAAAATAAAATAAATCTTCAAAACAAAACAAATTGTATTCGCTGTCTGGATATTGGAGAGGGGTGTTGAGAGTATAGGGCATTTGTAGTTGAACTAGTTAGAGACTGGGGTATGTTTCACTTTGGCAGAAGTCTGCTCTGAAAAAATTTTTAAGGGTGGGTAGGTTGGCTCAGTGGGTAAGGGTGTTTGCCACCAGGCCTGACCTGAGCTTGATCCCCCATGACTCATGTGGTGGATGGAGAGAACTGACTCCACAAGTTGTCCTCTGGCCACCACACAAGAACTGTGGTGTGATCTCTCTTCTCTTTTCATGTTTTGCACTCTTTTACACACACACACACACACACACACACACACACACACACACACACACGCTAGCAAGGACGACATACATAGACTCTGTCTCAAAATCAACCAAAGTGGACAGCTCCTAAGAAGTGACACCTAAGGAGAACCTCTGAACTCCACAGCACATGAACATCTTTGTATATAGGGTTTTAAAAAAACAACCCCAGGGGTCCACAGGACTTCATTTCCATCCTCAGCACGCACATAACAACTCAAACTGTAACTCAGCTTCATGGGACCCAACAACCTCTTCTAGCCCCCAAGAGTACAGGCACAAATATGGTACACAGACAGACATACATGCAGGGAAGACACCCATGCACATAGAATAAAATAACCACAAAAAGCTCAACCAGAATCCTGATCTGCAATTGCAGTTTCTCCAAATAACAGGGAATGGCTACGTGGTGAGAATTAATGATCCTGGGGCTTTTTCTAGGGCTTTGATGGAGACTCCACTATTCTTGGGTGCTCCAAGGTATCGTTGGTATAATTTTAAAAGAACTCTGTAGAAATCAAGAGCCTGGAGAAGGCTGGTATGAGGTCATCAGGATGCTTGAAAGGCAGTTGCCTAAGGTTTGAGGCTAACCTGGGCTACACAGGGTCGCTTTATCTTAACTGTTACAGTTTAAAAATGGAGGGAAGGAGTCACAATATACAACAGGGCCCACATGGGAGGTTTATTGAAGGAAGGGAAGAGAAGGGGCAGAGACTGGTCCCTGGGGACAAGAGTGAAGGAAGAGAAAGATGGGAGGTGGGCAAGACCCACCTTTTATAAGCAAACAGCGAATTCGCAGAGGGCTGTGAATTCTTAGTGGCTGCCGCTGAGGATGGACCCTGTCAGGACCCTAAAGGTAGGCCAGTGCAGATGCCTAAATGCTAACATTAACAAACCGAGGTAAATAAAATAATAATTCTGAAAGCGGCGTGTATTTAATTTTTTGCATATATTTGCTTATCGTTTGGGGGTAGGGCAGTGGAGGGTAATGCAGATGTTCCTCTGCCTATGAGTAGGACACCTTGCAGGAGTGGATTTTCTCCTTCCTCCATTCGGGTCCCTGGGATCCAACTCGAGTCCCTTTATACAGTGAGCCGTCTTACCTGCCCCTACAGTTTTTATTTCCCTTCAATACTGGGTATCGAACCAAGGACCTTACACATAGGGGAGCAACCCTTCCCTCCCCCTGCCAGCTACATCTTCAACCTTTATTATTATGTTTTCTGCTTGTTTGTTATTGTTTGTTTTGAGATAGGGCTGCAACCCAGACTGGGCTAGAACTCCCTATGTAGCTGAGGATGACCTTGACTTTTTTTTTTTTTGGGGGGGGGTGTTTCGAGACAGGGTTTCTCTGTAGCTTTGGAGCCTGTCCTGGACTAGCTCTGTAGATCAGGCTGGCCTCGAAATCACAGAGATCCACCTGCCTCTGCCTCCTGGGTGCTGGGATTAAAGGCATGCACCATCACCGCCGGTTTTTGTTGTTTTTTGAGACAGGGTTTCTCTGTGTAGCCCTGGATGTCCTGGAACTTACTCTGTAGACCAGACCTCGAATTCACAGAGATCCCCTGGCCTCTGCCTCCCGAGTGCTGGGATTAAAAGCATTCACTGCCACATTTTGATCCTGAGTGCTGGGATTACAAGCATGCACTACTGTTGTGGAATATTTGTTAACACTGTAAAGATGTGTCTTTGCCTACAGTGCCTTCTGATTGGTTTAGTAAAGAGCCAAATGGCCAATAGCTAGGCAGGAGAGAATAGGCAGGGTTTCCAGGGATAGAGAGAACTCTGGGAAGAGCAGATGCCAGTGAGAGGAGGAACAAGCTAGACATACTGTACAGAGGAGAGGTAACCGAGCCACATGGCAGAACATAGATTAATAAAAACGGGTTAATTTAACTTATAAGAGCTAGTTGGGAAAAAGCCTAAGCTAAGGCCAAACTTTCATAATTAATAATAAGTCTCTGTGTTATTATTTTTAGGCTGGAGGTCCAAGAAAGTCCGACAAGAACTACCACACCTGGCTATCTATCTATCTATCTATCTATCTATCTATCTATCTATCTATCTATCTATCTATCTATCTATCTATCTATCTATCTATCACATTTATGTACTTACTATGTGTGAGGGGAATTATATACATGCCAGAATGCGTGTGTGGTCAGAGGACAATTTTCAGAACTCGGTTTTCTCCTCCTTATGGTGTGGACCCTGGGGATTGAACTGAGGTCAGGCTTGGTGGCAAGTACCTTTACCTGCTGAGCCATCTTATTGGTCCTTGTTTTTTTTTTTTTTTTTTTGTTTGTTTTGTTTGTTTTGTTTTTTGAGACAGGGTTTCTCTGGGTAGCTCTGGCTGTCCTGGATCTCACTCTGTAGACCAGGCTGGCTCAACTTACAGAGATCCACTGCCTCTGTCTCTCGAGTGCTACAATTAAAGGTGCACACCACCAGTGCCTGGCTTATTTTTTTTAATTAAAAAGAAATCAATGTAATTTTTAAAAATGTACTGGTATGTACATATGTACGTGTGTGTGTGTGTGTGTGTGTGTGTGTGTGTGTGTGTGTACTCACTTGTTCCTGTATGACAGTGTGTACACAGGACATGTATGGAAGTCAGAGGGCAGCTCTCAGGAGTCAGTCATCTTTTCACATGACTGAGGCAGGAGTCTTCTTGTTTTTCTGTTGTTCAGTGGTCTCCAGGCAGCTGGCCTCCCACCTCACCACTGCAGTGCTGGGATTACAGACGCATGCCACCATACCTGCCTTCTCATGTGGATTCCAGAGATGGAACTCAGGTCATCCATCAGGCTTGGTGGAAGATGCCTTCATTTCCTGAGTCATCTCGCTGTCCCTCAAGTTTAATTTGCTTGTCTGATAAAGTTACTCTAATCATTCGATGTATAGTGATGTGTCTGTTCACCTTGAACCATGTAGCTTAATTCTCGATCGTGCCATAGGCTTAGAATGGAGCCAGAAAAACTCCTATCACCTGAGGATGCTGTTCCTGTGGTAACCAAACTCATGCATCGTGCTCGTGGAAATGCCGATGTATGTGAATCCACTGTGTTTCAAAACCCTTTTCTGAAAGTGCTGTCCAAAGTTGGGATGTGGCGTGCTTACCTGCATGTTGGGAACCCTGGGTAAGCCTGTGCCCCAGCACTCAGGAGGTGAAGGAGGAGGATCACAAGTTGAAGACCAGCCTGGGCTGTGTGAGACCGGGCTCAAAGGAAAGAGTGTAACAAACTACTGTAGGGTACATAGTAACTCACAAATGAGTTACACAACAGTTACTATCAGAACTGAGGAGAGAGGGAGGGGAAGGAAGTCCACGAAGATTCCTAGGAAGCTCACAAAACTTAGAAGCTTTGCAAGCCCCATTCCCAATGCTATGTTCAGTTATAACAGCAGCCACAGTTGCTGGGGAGAGAAGACTCCAAACCAGGCAAGGCGCTTATGTGTTTTGCAGGGAGCTCCAGGGTTCCAGGGATGCAGGTTTTTTTTTTTTTTTTTTTTTTTTTTTAAACAGGGTTTCTCTGTGTAGCTTTATGCCTTTCCTGGAACTCACTCTGGAGACCAGGCTGGCCTCGAACTCACAGAGATCTGCCTGGCTCTGCCTCCCAAGTGCTGGGATTAAAGGTGTGCGCCACCACCGCCTGGCTCAGGATGCAGTTTTTGTGAGACATCCATATTGTGGAATATTACTTTAACTATGTAAAGACTCATTACATTGTTTATGTTGCAGAATATTACTTTAACTAGGCAAAGATGTGTTACATTTGTTTATGCTGCATTTGCTCAACTAGGCAAAGATGCTGTGTCTGTTTAATTATGGTAGAGATGTGTTGCTGGTTTACCTTTTCTGCCCAAGGCACCTGATTGGTCAAGTAAAAAAACGGAATGACCAATAGCTAGTCAGTAGAGGGATAGGCAGGGCTGGCGGGCAGAGAGAATAAGTAGGAGTTGGAATCTGGGCTCCAGAGAAAGGGGAAGAGAACGAGAGGAGAGAATGAGGGAGAGAGAGAGAGAGAGACCTGAGGCCAGCCAGCCAGGCAGACACCAGCCAGCTAGACACAGAGTAGAACATACAGAAGGAAAGAAAGGTAAAAATCTTGGAGGCAAAACGGAGATGAAGAAAAACAGGTTAAGTTATAAGAGCTGGCGAGAAAGGAGCATAAGATAAGGCCGAGCATTCATAACTAATAAGTCCCCATGTCATGATGTGAGAGCTGGTTGGTGGCCCAAAAGAAAGCCATGCTGGGGAGGGATCCGCTTTTTAGCGATGTAGTTGCCTTTGGGTCAATCTTACTCCATTGAGTAACTCCTCACCATAACCAATATTCTTGTTAACTTGATCCATTTTTTTATGTGTGTGGGTATTTTGCCTGCACGTACATCTGTGCATCATGTGTGTGCAGTGCCCCCAGAGGCCAGAAGAGGGCTTCAGATCCCCCAGGACTGGAGATACAGATAGATGGTTGTGAACCTTCATGGGGTCCTCTGGAAGAGCAGCCAGTGATGCTAACTGCTCAAGCATCTTTCCAGCCCCCTTATTCAGTGTTTTTAAAAGTTTTAATAAGGGCTGGAGAGATGGCTCAGAGGTTAAGAGCACTGACTGCTCTTCCAGAGGTCCTGAGTTCAATTCCAGCACCGACATGGTGGCTCACACCATCTGTAATGAGATCTGCGCCCTCTTCTGTATACATAATAAATAAATAAAATCTTTAAAAAAAAAATAAGATTTGAGTGTGGGTGTGTGGGGGGAAGGGGCATAGCAGAGGTCAGACAAGGACTTTGGGCATCTGTCCTGCTCTATCACTCTCCATTCTTCACTCTCCATTCTCCATTCTTTTGAGGCAGGCTCTTTTACTTAAACTGGAGCTGGGCTGTCACCAAGTCCCAGAGATCTGTCTCTGCTGTCCCTCAGCCCCCACTGCTAGGGTTACAGGCACGCTCTGACATGCCTGGTTTTTTTTTTAAATCTGGATGCAAGAGATTTGAACATGGGTCCTCCTGACTGGGCAACAAATGTTCTTACCCACTGGGACGGTTCTCCAGCCCATTTTGTCTGAACACCAAGGCTTGTTCCCCCACGAAACAAGCCTTGGTGTTGGGCCAACAGCAATCTCATACACCTTGTTGACCGAGTCTCTCGATTGCGTCAGGAGAGTGACCAACACTCACCACTCAGCGTGTGTGAGTGCTCTCCATGCTCTTTGTATGATGATGACATTAACTGATGACTTGTTTCTCAGGATGCATCCTTGTCATTGAGCACGGCGTGACCACACCAGCTAGGCGACCTCAGCCAGTTCAGTTTCTCAGCTCCTTGTAAAATGGCAGCAACTGTCATTATGATATTACTTTTTAGAATTCCTGATGTTTTTTAAAGTTACATTTGTGTGTGTGTGTGTGAGAGAGAGACACACACACACAGAGAGAGACAGAGAGAGACAGAGTACTCCAGCATGCAAAGGACAACTTGGGGGGAGTTGGTTTTTTCTTTCCACTATGTCCCAGGGATCAGGCTCTGGTCTTCAGGCTTGGCAGCAAGTATCTTTACCTGCTGAGTCTCTTACTAGCCCTTCGTGATCTTTCCAATACTAAAATGTTGGCATTTTGTTGGTATAATGCTATTAATTTGTTACCTAAAATAATCTGAAATATGACTTATTTTATCTTCAAGACAGCTGGACTGTCATGGTGGTGTATGCCTTTAATCCCAGCACTTGGGAAGCAGAGGCAGTTGGATCTCTGTGAGTTTGAGGCCAGCCTGGTCTACAGAGTAAGTTCCAGGATGGCCAGGGCTACACAGAGAAACCCTGTCTCAAAAACAAAACAAATGCACCAAAAGAATCTAGTTCTTGCCAGTAACCCCCATACTCCTAAGGTAGAAAGTAGAATTAGGAGGATCAGAAGTTCAAGATCTTCCTGATTACATAGTGAGTTGGAGGCTGGCATGGACTATATGAGACCTTATTTTAAAAAACAAGCCAGGTGTGATGGCACACACCTTTGATCCCAGCGCTTGGGAGGCAGAGGCAGGGAGATCACTGAGACCTGGATGGCAATCTCACTAAGTTGTCCGGTCTAACCTTGAAATCTGTCAGTAGCTCAGGCTGGCTTCAGAAGTCTCCCCAGTTCTGGAATGACAGGTGTGCACAACCCGATGTGGCTGGCCTTTGGCCTTCCTGGGGTTACTGGGCCACTGTGTGCCATGATGGGCACCCCAGAGACAGTATTAGGTCCAGGCTCCACCCTCAGGTGATTCTGTGAGGGTGTGGGCCAAGGGAACCACCCATGTGCCAGATGTTAGAGTTCTGATGACACATACCAGCTGTAACAAACAAACAACACCCCAAAACAACAAAACCCACCCCCAGAAGTCCCCCAAACATTAAAGGTCCACCAAACCTGACAACTTGAGTTTGATCCCTGGAACCCGCCTGGTGGGAGGAGAGACCCGACTGCCACAATTTGTCCTTTGATTACCACACGTGAACTCTGGCTCCTGCAACACTACCCGCCCCCGTAAAGAAATAAAGAAAAAGCGGGCAGTGGTGGCACGCCTTTAATCCCAGCACTGGGAGGCAGAGCCAGGTGGACCTCTGTGAGTTCAAGGCGGGCTACAGAGCAAGATCCAGAAAAGGAACCAAAACTACACAGAGAAACCCTGTCTCGAAAAACCAAAAAATTAAAATAAAAAGAAGTAAAGAAAATGTAATTAAAACATCTTGCTTTCTTTTTGAGACAAAGTCAAACTCTTATGCAGTCCTGGCTACCCTGGAATATACTATGTATGGCCTCAATCTCCTGAGGGCTTCAATATTTAACACTGTTTAAAAACCTTTTGCCGGGTGTGGTGGCACACGCCTTTAATCCCAGCACTCGGGAGGCAGAAGCAGGAGGATTTCTGTGAGTTCGAGGCCAGCCTGGTCTCCTAAGCGAGTTCCAGGAAAGGCACAAAGCTACACAGAGAAACCCTGTCTCAACAAAACAAAACAAAAAAACCCAAACATTTAAAAAAAATTTTTTTGCTGTTCTCCCCTCCCCCCAGGCTGTGGTGGTATACGCCTTTAGTCCCAGCCCTTAGGAGGCAAAGGCAGGTAGATCTACATGAGTTCCAGGACAGCCAGGGCAACAGAGAAACCTCGTTCTTGAAACACATTACCCCCCTACCCCACCCCATTTTCTTTCCAGAACACACAGGGACAGACTCACAGGACAGCCTGAAGGCAGGCACAGATTCAGACACAGACAGACAGACAGACAGACAGACAGGGACAGACCCACAGGACAGCCTGAAGGCAGGCACAGATTCAGACACAGACAGACAGACAGGGACAGACTCACAGGACAGCCTGAAAACAGGCACAGATTCAGACACAGACAGACAGACAGGGACAGACTCACAGGACAGCCTGAAAGCAGGCACAGATTCAGACACAGACAGACAGACAGACAGACAGACAGGGACAGACCCACAGGACAGCCTGAAGGCAGGCACAGATTCAGACACAGACAGACAGACAGACAGGGACAGACCCACAGGACAGCCTGAAGGCAGGCACAGATTCAGACACAGACAGACAGACAGACGGACAAGGGAGAGTGAAGCAGGGAAGTCAAATCTGGACTTGTTCTTGGTTAAAGGACACCAAGGGGAAGGGCTTTGACTTCTTTCCTTAACGAGACGTTGACACATTATTGGTGACACAGAGTTAATTAAGAATGCATTAAATCTACACCTTTTGGTGCCTTGTGTGAGGAACCATTAGTGCATTCAATCCAGGATTTACTCTTTCACCTTAAACTTACTCTGCTTTCTTTCTTTCTCTCTCTCTCTCTTTCTTTTTCTTTCTCTCTCTCTCCCTTCCTTCCTTCCTTCCTTCCTTCCTTCCTTCCTTCCTTCCTTCCTTCCTTCCTTTCTTTCTTCCTTTCTTTTCCCCAAGACGGCTTCTCCATGCAGCCCTGGCTGTTCTGGAACTCACTCTGTAGACCAGGCTGGCCTCGAACTCAGAGATCCTCCTGCCTCTGCCTCCCGAGTGCTGGGATTAAAGGTGTGCACCACCACTACTGCGCAGCAACTTTCTTTTCTTTTTTCCTCATCTTTTCTTTTCTTTCCTTTCTTCCTTCCTTCCTTCCTTCCTCCTTCCTTCCTTCCTTCCTTCCTTTCTTTCTTTCTTTGAGGCATAGTCTTACCATGTAACTCTGACTGGCTTAGAGCTCACTATGTAAACAAAGCTGGCTTACAATTCAGAGCTCTGCCTGCCTCTGCCTCCAGAGTGTTTAAAGGTGTGTGCCCCCATAAGTGGCTTGGGATAGATTTTCAACTGTATTAAACTTTTTAGAATTTCGTGTTAATCACAGATGCTCGGGGCTGAGGTTGACAAGTCTGTAAACTGTTTGTCTTGAAAGCATGAGGACCTGAGTTCAGTTCCCAGAACCCTTATAAAAGGTAGAGTTTTGGGGCATATGCTGTAATCTCAGCACCTGGAGAGACAAAGACAGGTGGATCCAAGGGCCTTGGCTAACCTACTTCGTGAGCCCCAGGACAGTGAGAGATCTGGTCTCAAAACACAAGGTAAATGGGGACTAGAGAGATGGCCCAGTAGTTATGAGCACTTCCTGCTCATACAGAGAACTCCAATTGGGTGATTCAGAACAAACCTGTAACTCTAGCTCCCTCTTCTGGCTTCTCTATGCACCTGCACTCACATGCACATAACCTACACACAGTAAGTGAAAAAAACAAAATAACTCTTAAAAACAACAAGGGAGGACAGTCCCTAAGGAAGGACACCTGAGGCTGACTTCTGACATGGATACGTGTAAACCTGCGTGCACATACACGCACAAGTCACGATTCCAGTGGCCATTTGTGGCTGGTGGTTCCCACATTTCTTTAGAGAGGGAAGAGTGCCGGCGGCTAACTCAGGTCACAGGACCTGCATTCCAGCCCTGCCCTTTCCCAGCCCTCACAGGTTCCCGATGGAGGTCAAGGTGGAAGGATATGGTGGCCTAGATTCCTTAGAACCCAGAGCTGCTGTCGGAGTGGGCCAGCCCTCCTGAAGGGCACACCCTATGGGAGCTCAGGACGCTGTATTAGGCCCAGCCTATTTATCCACCTAGAGGGCGGTGTCCATTGAGGAGGAGCAACAGCACTTTGATTGACAGGACTTCCTGACTTGTTCTGTCTTTTTTTTTTTTTTTTTTTGACAGGGTGGGCCTTCAACCCCCCCCCCCCGCCCCCAGGCATATAAACTATTTATTAACAGTAAAGGCCCAGGGACTCATTTCTTCTTGGAAACACCCACAGAGCGGCCCTGGCAGCCAGTGGTCTTGGTGTGCTGACCTCGGACACGAAGGCCCCAAAAGTGGCGCAGCCGCCTGTGGGCTCTAATCTTCAGACGCTCCAGGTCCTCATGCAGCTTGTTGTCTAGACCATTGGCCAGAACCTGGCTGTACTTCCCGTCCTTCCGTCTGTTCAAGAACCAGTCTGGGATCTTGCACTGTCGTGGATTCTGCATGTTGGTGATCACATGTTCCACCTCGTCCTCCGTGAGTTCTCCAGCCCTCTCGGTGAGGTCAATGTCTGCTTTCCTCAACACCACGTGAGCATATCTCTGCCCCACACCCTTAATGGCAGTGATGGCAAAGGCTATTTTCTGCCGCCCATCGATGTTGGTGTTGAGTACTCGCAAAATGTGCTGGAACTTCTCAGTGATCACTAGAGACGTGGCAGCGGCACAATCGGCGGCGTGCAGGCCTCCTGTGGAAGAGCGGCCTTCAACTCTTGACCTGCTGCTTCAACCTCACGGGTGCTGAGGTCACAGGCCTGCACCACCATACCTGGCCTGACCTGGACATTAAAAAAATTGTATCTATTGAACCAGGCGGTGGTGGCGCACGCCTTTAATCCCAGCACTGGGGAGGCATAGGCAGGTGGATCTCTGTGAGTTCGAGGCCAGCCTGGTCTACAGACTGAGTTCCAGGACAGTCAGGGCTGTTACACAGAAAAACCAGTTTCGAAAAACAAAACAAAAATTATATCTAATTAACTAACTTGTTTATTTATTTATTTATTTATTTAGTTAGTTAGTTAGTTTTGTTTTTCGAGACAGGGTTTCTCTGTGTAGCTTTGTGCCTTTCCTGGAGCTCACTTGGTAGCCCAGACTGGCCTCGAACTCACAGAGATCCCTGCCTCTGCCCCGAGTGCTGGATAAAGGCATGCGCCACCAACGCCCGGCTAACTAACTTGTTTATTATGTGTATATACACACAGGTTTTACAGGGCACATGTGAAAGTTAGAGAAACAACCCGAGAGAGTTGGTGCTCTCCTTCTACCATGTGGGTCCCAGGGATCGAACTCAGGTCTCCAGGCTTTTTACTGCAAGCGTCTTTATCCACTGAGACCCATCTCCCTGGCCCTCAGTATACTTGCCATTAACTTCTCTCTCTCTCTCCTCTCTCTCTCCTCTCCTCTCTCTCTCTCTCGAGCACTTCTTTTTCATTTTTTAATTTTGAGCAGGATACCATGTAGCCCAGCTGGTCTTGAACTCTTGATACCCTGCCTCTATCTCCTAAGTGCTGGGATTACTGGCCTCTGCTTCTATGCCAGGCAATTTTTTTGTTATTTCCTTCTTCCTCTTCCTCTCTCTCATCTTTCCCCCTCCCTCCCTCCCTCCCTCCCTCCCTCCTCCCCCACTCTGGTTTTTTTTTTTTTTTTTTTAACAAGATTTCTTTCTCTGTGTAGCTTTGGAGCCTGTCCTAAAAATTGCTCTGTAGAACAGGCTGGCCTCGAACTCACAGAGATCCTACCTCTGCCTCCTGAGGTATGTGCTAGGATTAAAGGTATGTGCTACCATGCCTGGCTCCTCCCTCTCTTTTGTAAGACAATCTCATTATGTATGTTTCACTGATGGGCTTCAAACTCCTTAGCTGAACGTGTTCTTCCTACCTGGCCTTCTGAGGAGTCACTGCTCTGGAGAGCTCTCCTGGACACTGGTGACCTGTTCCAAGCTGGGATGTTGTGCCCTCTCTGGATGCCAGGGGAAGCGTGGCTCTGCTTGATGAGGGTCAGTGAGTCCTGTAACTGTGGACAGCCCAGGGTTGGGGAGGGGAGAGTAGGAGAGAGCAGATGCGGTTTTCTAAGAAACCAGGAAACCACAGCACAGACATGTGGTGTTTAGAAGAGTATTCTAAGTTGGATATGGGGTTGCATGTCTAGAGTCCCAGCTCCTGGGGAGGCTGAGGCAAGAGGATTGAAAGTTTGAGGTCACTCTGTGCTACACAGTGAGACTCTATCTCAAAACAACAACAAACCAAAAAACAAACAAACAAACAAACAAATAAACAAAAGAGCAAGAGTTGGGATGTAGCTCAATGGTAGAGCACCTGCCTAGAGTCCCTCAGTGTTGTAGAATATTATTTTAAGGTGTTACTTTTGTTTATGTTATAGTTAATTCTGTGAAGCTGTGTTACTGTGTCTAACACATCTGGTGGTCTAATAAAGAGCTGAACTGGCCAATAGCAAGGCAGGAAAAGGATAGGCGGGGAGGAGAGGAAGAAGGAAGGAGCCAGAGGAGGAGGACATCAGCGGCTAGCCATCCAGCTATACAGCAAGCTACGGAGTAAGAAATAATGAAATGTATACAGAGACAGAGAAAGGGGAAAGCAAAAGGTAGACAGGATAATTTAAGTTAAAGAAAGCTGGCAAGAAACAAGCCAAGCTAAGGCTGGACCTTTATAATTAAGAATAAGCCAAGCTGGGTGGTGGTGGTGGTGGCGGCGGCGGCGGCGGCGGCGGCGGCGGACGCCTTTAATCCCAGCACTTGGGAGGCAGAGGCAGGCAGATCTCTGTGAGTTCGAGGCCAGCCTGGTCTCCAAAGCGAGTTCCAGGAAAGGCGCAAAGCTACACAGAGAAACCCTGTCTCGAAAAACCAAAAAAAAAAAAAAAAAAAAAAAAAAAAGAATAAGCCTCCGTGTGTGATTTATTTGGGAGCTGGGTGGTGGGCCCCCCAAAAGAGACAGAGAGTAAGAAAAAAAAACCAACAATACTCCAGTGAGGGGCTGGGATGTGGCTCAGTGGTAGAGTCCCTGCCTAGAATCCCTCAAAGAGGAGCTGAGGGCATGGTTCAAACTATAGAGCACCTGCCGGCCTAGGAACTCCTTGTCAAGGGCTTGGAGAGTACCTGCTTGAGAGAGAGAGAGAGAGAGATTAACGAATTTAATTTCCATCATTCTCTTGGAGCTACTACAGAATGTTCTTATTTAAAAAAAATTATTTTATTATGTGCATAAGGGTATTAGCTGCATGCCTGTTGTGGTGGTTTGAAAGCAAATGGTCCCCAAAGGGAGTGGCATTATTAGGAGGTGTGGCATTGTTGGAGGAAGTGTGTCACTATGGGTGTGGGCTTTGAGGTCTCTTTTGCTCAAGCCTCCCTCAGTGTGACAGTCAATTGACCTCCTGTTCCCTTCAAGATGTAGGACTCTCAGCTCCAGCACCATGTCTGCCTGCATGTTGCCATGCTCCCCATCATGATGATAATGGACCGAACCTCTGAAACTGTAAGCCACTCCAATTAAATGTTCTCTTTATAAGAATTGTAGTCATGGTGTCTCTTCACAGCAATAGAAACCCTAACTAAGACACCTGGTATGTGCATCACCTGGATGCAGTGCCTGAGGAGGTCAGAGAAAGGTACCCAATTCCCTGGAAATGGAGTTGCAGATGGTTGTAAACTACCATGTAGGTGCTGGGAATTAAACCTATGTCCTCTGCAAGAGCAGCAAGTGCTCTTAACCACCGAGCCATCTCTCCAGCCTGTGTTCTGGTTCTTGCTACATATCTTAGTGTGTTCAAAATACCTGAGGTTGAATGCTTAGTAAGTACAAGATTTATTTAGCTCATAATTATAGAACTTCGGGTGTTGGGCCCATCATGGCTCAGCTCTGGTGACGATCTGATAATACATGGTGTCGAAAATCAGGAGCACCTGCAAGGTGGCCACACTGGAAGAGGGACCCAGTGGGTTCCAAGGTCCCCTAGAACAACCATTCTCTCAGGAACTGGTCTAGTGTCACGGACCCTTCTTTAATTTCAAGGGTGATGCCTCCCAGACTTAATTACCTTCCACAAGGCCCTAGTGCTTATGGCTTCTACTAATTTGCTGGGCATGGTAGGCCATGTCTGTTATCAGCGCTTCCAACAGGCAGAGGTGTAGGTGGAGTTTTCCTGTCCTGACTGCATGCTCCCAAATAACCACTCTGAGGCCTATACTAATTGTAACTGCTCAGCCAATAGCTCAGGCTTATTATTAACTAGCTCTTACATTTTAAGTTAACCCATATTCCTTATTTACGCTCTGCCACGTGGTGGTACCTTTATTAGCATGGCACAGTCATCTGCCCCCTCTGCATCTGGCTGGCAGCTCCTCTGACTCTGTCCTTCTTTATCCCATCATTCTCAGTTTGGCTCTCCTGCCTAACATTATCTTATTCATCTACTGGCCAGTCAGCTTTTTATTAACCAATGAGAGTAACACATAGTCATAGTGTAGAAAAGGGTTGTTCCACAGCACAGAGGCAGGGGGGTGTGGCAGGAGGCAGAGACAGGAGGATCTGTGTCCAGCCAGGGCTATGTAGTGAGACCCTGTTTCAGGAGAAAACAAACAAACAAACAAACAAACAAACAAAAAGAGGCTGAGGCAGGAGGATCTTGAGCTCCACAGAAAGATCCTGTCTTGAGTAGCTAAGGAGATTTCATGATGGAAGGACACCTCTACTTTGAGCTGAGAAGTTTGTGGCTTCCATTGCCTGGACTACACTAACCTAAAAAAAAATTCTTTATCTGACATTTAGCTGCATGTTGTATTGTATCTGGCATTCTTCTGTGCCGGAAGTACTGCAAACGGAAGCTCACATACCTGCTTAGGCTAGCACTGTACTGCTAAGTCACACCCATTTCCCCACTGAGGGATTCCAGGCACTATTGAGTCACATCCCTAGACATCTGTTTGTCTCACTAAATTCCCCACTGGCCATGACCTCAGCCTCAGGAGTAGCTGAGACCGGATGGTTCTGCTCACCTGTGTTCTTCTGTTAAACTTTTTCTTTTTGCTGCTGGGGATTGAAGCCAGAGCTTCTGCTTGCTACGAATGTTGTTTATCATTATGCTGTATCATATTTATTATTATTATTATTATTATTATTATTATTATTTGTTTTTTTGAGACAAGGTTTCTCTATGTAGTTTTGGTGCCTGTCCTGGATCTCGCTCTGTGGACCAGGCTGGCCTCGAACTCACAGAGATCTGCCTGGCTCTGCCTCCCAAGTGCTAGGATTAAAGGTGTGCGCCACCACCGCCCACTGTATCACAATTCTAAGATGGAATTTTTAAGTTTCTCTTAATTTTTTTTTTAAATTTTAGGCCTGGAGAGATGGCTCAGCTATTAAGAGCACTGGTTGTGCCGGGAGGTGAGGGTGCATCCTTTTAGCCCTAGCACTTGAGAGGCAGAGGCTGGTGGATCTCCTAGTTTGAGGCCAGCTTGGTCTACATAGTGAGTTCCAATTCAATCAGGGCTATGTAGAAAGACCCTGTCTCAACAAAACAAAACAAACAAACAAACAAAATAACAAAAATAACAAATAACAAAAAGAGCACTGGTTATTCTTTCAGAGGACCCAGGTTCAAACCCCAGCATCCACATGGTGCCTTGTAACCATCTGTAACTCCAGTTCAGAGCACTTGCTCTTCTAGAAGACCCTGGCTGGAGAGAGAGAGCCCAGAGGTTAAGAGCACTGGCTGCTCCTCCAGAGGACCTGGGTTCAATTCCCAGCACCCACACGGCAGCTTACAACTGTCTGTAATTCCAGTTCCAGGGGATCTGACACCTTTACACCAATGCACATAAAATAAAGTTTAAACAAATAAATTAAAATAAAAAGAAGACTCAGGTTCCATTCCATTCCTAGTACCCACATAGCAGCTTACCTCCATCTGTAACTCCAGCTGCAGGGGATCTGATGCCCTCTTTTGGCTTCCAAGGGCACTGCAGGCACTAACAGACATACAGGCAGGCAAAACACATACAAATTTAACAACAACAAAAAAATCTTCAAAAGAAAAACTTTTTTTTTTTTGAGATAGTGTTTTACTATGTAGCCCTAGGTGGCCTGGAATTTGCTATGTAGACCAGTCTGGCTTCAAACTCGGAGATCCACCTACCTCTGTTTCTGGAGTGATGGGATAAAAGGCATGCCTCTCTAGGCACTTTTATAAATTTCAAAAATAATCCCTTTTACTTATTATTGGGAGGGGCACACATTTGTCACACCATGCCTATGGAGGTTAGAGGACAGTTTACAGGAGGAAACTTCTACCATGTGTGACTCAGGAACCAAACTTGGGTCCCCAGGTGTTGTGGGATGATCTTTTTGTCCACTGTGAAGATGTGTCACTCTGATTGGTTTAATAAAAAGCTGAACGGCCAATAGATAGGATTTCTGGGCAGAGAGGATGCTGGGAAGAAGGCAGAGACATCAGGAGACAGAGAGCAAACTGGGATGGGTGCAGGACGGAGATGAGGTAATAAAGCCACGAGGCAGGGAGTAAATTAATAGAGATGGCTTCCTTTAAGTTGTAAGACCTAGTTAGAAACTAGCTTAAGCTAAGTCTGATCTTTCATAATTAATGTAAGTCTCCATGTTGTTTTTGTGAGCTGGCAGCCTGAAGAAAAGCCTGATTACATTCAGGCGTGGCAGCAAGTCCCTTTACCACTGAATCATCTCACCCATTCAAGTTACCCATTATTGATTCACTCAAATAATCAACAAATAATCCAATCCTATTCCTTGTACCAAGTTATATCAATCATGAATCCCTCAGGATAATGGAACCAGAACACCTAGGAGTGAGGAGGTGTTCTCAGTATGGCTGGTGTCCAGAATCTCGAAGATGCTTGTGGGCATGGTGGTACCCACCAGTAATCTCAGCACCCAGGTAGCTGAGGCAGGAGGATCCCGACTTCTAGGCTGTGAGCTACATATGTCTCTGTCCTTTTCTTTTTTTGTTTGTTTTGGTTTTTCGAGTCAGTGTTTCTCTGTGTAGTTTTGGTGCCTGTCCTGGATCTCGCTCTGTAGACCAGGCTGGCCTCAAACTCACAAAAGATCCACCTGGCTCTGCTTCCAAAGAGCTAGGATTAAAGGGTGTGCTGCCACCACTGCCGCCGCCCAGCTCAAGTGCCCCATCTTAAAATCGAACAAACCGACCAACCCTGAAGGCCAGTGTATATCCTTAGACTCCTGAGCAGGAAGCGTCTTGTGCTCAAATCTCTGAAGAGAGCTAACATGCTGGGCTGTGTGTTGTAAAGTGCTGAGCACGAGGCCAATGCTTGCTGTTTGTTAAGCAATCCAAGTAATTCCTGGAAAACGGGAAGTTTGTCCTCTCCTTTCTCCAGCATCCACCTTGGCCTAAGAGCTTTCTGTTGTCACTGGCTGGATGGGAGGGAGTGCTAAGACAAGAAGGCTTTCCAAGGTGAGGTTGTGAAGTGGTCTCTGAACTTGAACCACTGGGGCTCTGCCAATGCAAGCAGGAGCACAGATCTGAGCTCGGCCCCTTATCATCTGTGGCTGCTTGAGATGAGGCATTTATGGTACCCAATGCTTAGAAACCTATGAGGAGAGCTTGGGCTGATCATTCCTTCCCTCCCTCCTTACTTTTAGCTTACACAAAGCAAGTTGTTAGTAGGAAATGACCCGAGCAGTCTCGTTCACAGAGAGCAATCATGGGGCTGACTGGACTCAAGCCCAAGGGTCTCGGTCCTGTTTGCTCCTGTGGCTGAGTTTGATATGGAAGGCAGTGATGCCCAGTTCCTGTCTCAAGCACTAGGACTACAGGAATACATTAGCATGGTTTATTAGGTTCTAGGGACCGAACCCAGGGCTTTCTGCATGCTAGGCACTCTACCAACCGAGCTACACCCCATTTTTCCTCCTCCCGATTTTTTCAGACGGGTTCACTCTCTTATTTGAAGTTGGCCTTGAATTAATGGCAACTCTCCTACCTCAGCTCTCAAGTACTGGCATCATGGGTTTGTAGCAGTGCACCCAGGTCCAACCCAGCTTCTGAAAAGCTTGCATGATCACTGGCTAGACCATCATCTCTGGGCCATATTTGATGGGCAGCCCTTCAGTGCTCTCCCACCCTCTGCCTGAAACCTCTTCATTTGGTCTCACCAGCAGGCTTTTAAAATTATTATTATTATTTTGGGCAGTGCTGGTACATGCCTTTAATCCCAGCACTTGGAAGGCAGAAGCAGATGGATCTGAATTCCAGGTCAGCCTGGTCTACAGAGTGAGTCCCAGGACAGCCAGCGTACACAGAGAAACCCTGTCTTGAAAAGAAAAACAAATGTTTTACCTATATGTATGCATGTGTGGTACCTGCAGAGACTAGAAGAGGATGTTGAATGACACAGAACTGGAGTTACAGATGTTGTGAGCCACCACATAGGTGCTGGGAATTGAATCTGGGTCCTCTGCAAGGGCAATAACTACTCTTAATTGCCAAAACATCGACCCAGCCCCCAAGATTTATTTTTGTCTGTGTGTATATATGTGCTCACAAGTGCAGTGCCTGCAGAGACCAGAAGGGGGCGGCAGACTCCATGAAGCCTGTGAGCCAACTGATGCGGGTCCTAGGGACTGAACTCCGTAGACTGTGAGAGCAGTATGTGCTCTTAACTGGGGAGCCGTCTCCCCACCCCGCCCCACATTAGGCTTCTGAACCCTCATCTTTTCTTGATTGCTCCCTCAGAGCCCCAGACACACATGAGGATGCGAGCCCTGCACGGGGAGCACAGAATCGATTTTATTGTTCTGAGTTTGGATTCGTTCCTGTCCCGGTCACTGGGCAGAGGCAAGTCTGTCTTGCCTCCTTCCGTCTTGGTCTCACTGGGGTCCGCTCAGATTCTCTTCCATGTTCAAAGTGCACCGAGGAAGCTTCACAGTTTTAATTCGTCCTAGGTGATCAACTGAGGCGAAGTGAGGCGATGGCCCTCCCACCCCACCCCCCAAACTAACAAAACAAAAAACAAAACAATCCCCCTAAACTCCCAGCAGCGGCTGCTACAGCCGTTATGAAAAAATAACACCAACTCTTCTTAAAAAATAGATCACACAGAAAGAACTCAGAGGGCAGAGGCACCCAAGGAGGGAGCGGGGCTGCTCCAGCCCGTGGGCAGAGGCCCGAGGGGTGCTGAGATGAACTGGGGGGCGGCGCTGCGGTGCTGGTGGATGGCTGCCTCACGCCCTCTGCCCGCCAGCCGCTGCTGTGTGGGCTGGGCCCTTCCTGTCAGCCAGATCCCAGGCATCATCTGCCCTTCTTTTTCCAGGGATCCCTGCTCATCCTGAGGACTAGTACCTGCTTCTCACTAAAGTGGCTTTGATCAAGAAATGAGATGAACCCCAAGCAAGAGCGAGGGCCACTGCCTGGCCAGTGGGCACATGGGACCAGACCTCTCTCTGCTTTGGGGTTTAGATCACTGTCAATACCTGCTGCTACCTAGATTCCTCCCGGGGATCCTGGGAACATAGCCTCCCCCTTGTAAATACTCTCCATGCCCAGCCATCACAGGGGCTCCCTTCTAAAGCTGCCTTCTAGCCCAGCCTCGCTGGGGAAGAGCTGCCGGCAGATACCATGTGCGGAGGCTGCAGGCGATGCATGGAATGGGTCCAGCGTCCCTGACCCTCCAGCTCATGCAAAGACAAGTGAGGGGGCGGCCCCACAGAATGGGAGCTAAGGCAGGGCAATGTGACCGACCACGTGTGTGTGCGTGCAGCCTGGTGACTTGGGGGCCAGAGGCAGAGAGAGGCTAGGGG